>NC_136487.1:122782682-122885182 GCF_053919585.1 Euprymna scolopes
GTTTCAATTCTAGCTTGAGGCTGTTGCTAGTCCGGCCAAACGGGAGAGCTGTGATACAGTAAAGCCGTCTCTCCGTAATTGGCTATATAAATATACAGAAAGAAAGACGGAAAGAGGAAACGAAAGAAGGAGAAAACGAATAAGATATATTCGGAATGTGATATAAAGTTCTCCAAATGTTTTTTTTTATCAACAGTCTCGACTGTTTCTTATGAATGCAGGCGTAAGTAATGCACTGATATCTACCTGTCTCCAGTACACGAGCCATCTACAAATGTCTACTTCCTTCTCCCCGTTTTATCGCTCTCTTCCCTCTCTTTCACCCTTTCTTTTTCTTTCTTTCCCCTCCTCTTTCTTACATGTGAATGTTTTGGAGTGCTGAAGGTTTAGATATCTAGTAAAAACATTATTGATTGAAAGTTTGAACAATAAGATATTCAGAGAATTAATTTGATTCCGATATTTTTCCGCCAAAGTAACGAGTTATCATGAGAAATTCATTGAAAAACCGTATCAAATTAAAATCTACGGTGATGAATGCTCAAATATTATTCTTTGATAATGTCTTTCTTACAATATTTTAAATAATTAAGGGCATCTTCCTTTCTTCACTCCCCCGTCTCTCTTCACACACGTCATTATCATGGGCTCACAAGGAGCTTTCACACAGATCATAAAGGATCTCTCCTTCAAAAAAAACAAAAAAACTCTGGTGTTCTCTGGAAGCTGAGTGACAACAAATCTTCCCAGTTTTCCAGTGCTCTCCACCACTTCTGACAAAATTTGCAGATGAATTTGCATTATCGCAACAGACTCCGACCATCGATATATCGCTAGTAGTGGGCATTGGTCTCCACTGGAATTTGAGTGGTAATAAGCCTCCCCAAGGTCCCAATTCTCTTTGCACTTGTCCTGCGGGTGTCTGCTCAGTGCTCTCTCCTTGGTCTTACAATCATTCTTGACCATTCTCGGCTATTTGGCATTATTCTTTTGTGGGGAAGGGTGGTGATTGGGTAATGGGAAGGCATGGGGGAGGGATAGACAACTTATAGATATGTATCTTCTATGTTATTGGTTCTATGTAATGCTTCTTCATATCTTGTCTCTGCTGCAGTTATTCTGGTCTGCACGTGTAGCTCATATGTATTAGTTCCCGCATTCAAGGATTTTCTTTAATATTTCGGTTGTTTTCATTATTGTTATTCATTCTGGCTTTACAGTCATTCCTTTGATTCCAATTTCTCCATTTTTTATTTTCAAAGATTTCGGAATTGTTCCTAGTGCTCCTGCTATTAGGTATAGGTATTATTTTGATTTTTTTATCATCTATATCCCTTTCAGTTCTCTGGCTATTATTATTATTATTATTATTATTATTATTATTATTATTATTATTATTATTATTAATAATAATAATAATAATAATAATAATAATAATAATAACGTTATTATTATTCTTTACTCACAAGGTGTTTTCATACAGGACATCGTTAAAGATTTCTTCTCGAGAACAATTGTATTCTATTGAGTCTGATAACTTGCTTATGAAATTTTCACAATTATATATAATATATATATATATATATAGTTATATAAATGTAAATTTGGTTCGTTACAAAAGAATAAAACGATATTTCTACGTAACCAATTTATTAAAAATTTTCAGACAACCCATCTTTAGAGTCGAGGCATGTTTTTATGTTATTAAAATAAATTTACCTCGCGAATTATTAAAATATTAAATAAAATAAATATATTTTTTAACCATTACGGTGAATCTGTTCTGTTGATAAAACTGAACTTCCGGTTCGATTCATTTCACAGCCACGAATTGACGAAAGATTTCATTTTCTGTTAACTCGATAAGTAAAAAAAAAAAAAAAAAACATAATTCATTTGTTTATCTTCCAAATTTTTTGGATTTCTTTTCTTTATTATATAAAAAAAAAAGTTTGTCGCTTGCTATGCTAAAACAATTTTTTTTGTTTTTTTATTTTTCTAATTTAAAAGTATGTTGCACCATTATTGTGATGTTTAATTTGCAGTATATTTCAATTTAACTTTTATTATAAAAAGTTTGAGTTTATGATTTGTTTCCTGCAAAAAAAAAATACCCTCTCTGAAAAAAAAAACAGGCAAAACTAGCTGATAAAATATGTAAGCCTTCTTGGGAGCTAACCGCTTCAATATAATTCCAGAAACATATAGTAAGAAAACACAGAACATTTTATATATTGAATATACTATATTTATATTTTTTTTTATTGTAGGATTCTCCTGATCTCGCGGTTTTTTTTTTAAATCTCAGTTGACAACATTGCATCACTAAAAAAACACTACAGGCTTAATGTAAACAGAATGTGTTTACAATATCGGTAAATTTTCAATGGGTTTAATTACATGATTATTGATAATGTAACCATGTGATTGAAATTTAATTTAAATTAACCACACGTGGTCACAAAATGAATGCCGACGCTCAAAGTGTATACACATTTTGACTCCTCCCTTTAAGTAAATTAACGAATTTTAATGAAAATTGCAGTATTTTTCAAATAATGATCGCAGAATATAATGAACTAATTATTTTTACTTAACTCTTAGTGAAAATGTTTTATTTTGTTTAAAAAAATACCTTTACTAAAGTTATGGTTTTCAGTAGTAAATAAAAAACGCAAGAATTTATTTTTGCTTTTTTTAAAGCATCGTAATTTGTAACAATAAAAAATAATTTTTACAGTAACATTACGAAAAAAAAACCCCTAAAGTCCGTATTAATGAATTCGATATAACTCGAAGAAAAATGAATTCTCGCATACTATTCAGGAAATTAAAGATTACATTAGATTCCTATTTCAGTCACCTTAATTATTTAGGGTGAAATGAGTTTAGGAATTTATAGCCAAACCTAAATATTTTTTTGGTAAATATCCAGATACGCTACTACAGAACACCGACCACTCTAATTTGTTTAGGGGGATGTTGGGGGGCGCGCGCGCCCCAACATCACATCCGCCCCCCCCCGCTCGTGCCCCCAATGTACAAAGTGAAATCTTCGGAAAATGTTAAATGGTGTTCTAATTGGTAAATGTCGGTGCGTTACTTACGGAAAATTTGAAAATTCTATGTTCCAGATAAATTACCCCCCCTACTCCAACTCGGTGTGCTTTCCTTTTCTTATTTTATTTCTTTTTCAGCTAATTTTAAATTTTCCACCCAAAAAGCGCTATAATGTATTTTGGAAAATTAGAAAATTCTATGTCCTGGAAAAAAAATCCCCTCCCCCAACGTAGTTTGCTTGGTGAAGCCGTCGTTTATGCTACAGCGTGCATGCGCGTAGCATAAACGGAAGATGCAAAATGGTGGAAAGAAGTTCGTGGGTTCAGGGATAAATACCATGCAAACGGTAAATTTGCCCCAAGTTTGACTATCAGATTCGTTGTCAGCGACCTCAATTACCTGTAAAAAAAACAAATTAGAGTGGTCGGTGTTCTGTAGTAGTGTATCTGGATATTTACCTTTTTTTTCCTGCTTAAAAAAATAGCATTAGTACAGTAAGTTAGGTAAAATTTGCATAGAATGCTCTGCTTTACGGTTGTAAAAATGGAACGGAAATTTAAATTTCGTTCCCTTTTAAATTCGGTACATTTTTACATTACGTCCAACTCATCGTTCACATTCGACACGTCAACTTTATAGCTTTTCGGGTATTCTGGCAAGGTTAAGGGTGTCTATTCCGAAAGCCGTTCTTAACATGGGTAGATTGGTAGGTGTGTAAGAAATTTCGTGAAAAATAGTGAATAATTCAACCCCGTCTTTCTAAGCTTATAACTCCTCGAAAAATGTAACTCAACCCCTAATTTTTTTTCCAATACAAGGAGGAGGGACCAAGGTTTCATTTTAAAAAAAACAAACAAAAATATGTTTTTTTAAAAAAAAAGGTTTTATCTTTGGACTTTACAGGTAAATTTATAAAAAACACTACTTTTTTGTTTTAAATTTGAATATATTATTTATTGACCTTTTCTCTTCAGTTTGTGATATATAATACTTTGGTGAGTAAATTATTTACTTTTTAATAGACATTTCAAAATGGGAGGCGTGAATTATTCTACCCCCTGTCTTTCCAAGCTTATAACTACTCGAAAAATGTCATTCAAGCCCTAATTTTTTTTTCAATTAAAGGAGCAAGGACCAAGGTTTCATAAAAAAAAGAAAAAACAAACAACGTGGTTTAATAAAACAGGTTTTAAACTTCGAACTTTACAGGTAAATTTCTAAAAAACACTAATTTTTTTGTTTTAAATTTGAATATATTATTTATTAACCTTTTCTCTTCAATTTCTGATATATAAAACTTTGGTGTGTAAATTAATTATTTACTTTTTACTAGACACTTGAAAATGGGGGGCGTGAATTAAAAAAAAACGTTTGTCTAAAATATTATATTCGGTTTATTGGAAAGAGCATAAAATTTTACATTGACTCTGAAAATATCGTAAAAATAGAATCAATAGAAAAATTTTGATAGATTTTTAAAGTTTAAAAATTGAAAAATATTGAGTTCGTAAAATTCATTACTGTTTTTTAAAAAATAAAAAAAATATTTTTATTACTTTTAAAACAACTTTAATAGTTTATTTTGGAAGTATAATCCATAAAGAAAATAAACAACCCACTTTTAAAAGAGAAATTACGAGATTTTTATATTTTATTCGCAGTTTCGTGATAGGGGTGTAAAAAATTCGTACAAAAATTCTGATACATCTACTAGATTGGAGTGTTTATTCATTGTAAACGTACCCGACAACCTATAAATGGCGACATTTCCAATGTGAATGGTAAGCTGGACTTATGTAAAAAATAACAAAAAGATATGCCAAACTGACTTTTTCGGTTAAAAATGGAATTATTTCCCTTTCATTATTAACTTAAAAAAAAAAATTTTTTTTAATAAATATTTTGTGTTTTATATACATAAAGTACAATTGTTGAATGTTACTGTTTTGATTATATTCGTTTGAAGGGGGGCACAATTAAAAAATTAAGAAAGATTAAAACGAAGCGAAATTTAAGTATCCGTTCCATTTTTACAACAACCGTAAAACAGTGCATACTCAGCAAGTTTTATCGTAATTTATAAGCATATTGAAACACTAAATCAACATTTTATTTATTTTTTTGCATAATTAATGATGGAAGTATTTTTGTTTATTTTCTTAACATCTGTTAAAAAAATAAATAATTTGTACATTCTCTTGAAAAAAAGAATAAAACTTTTCTCTACTTTCACATGTGTTCCATTTTAACAAACTGAGCCACAGCAACGCGTGGCCGGGTACAGCTAGTATATATATATATATATATATATATATATATATATATATATATATATATATATTAGTAATGGGACGATTCCAATATGTTTCCCGATTCCGATTCAGTTAGCGATTCCGTACTAAATTCCCGATCCCGATACAATTACCGATTCAGATTCTTTATAAATCTCTAAATATTTAACTATAAAGTTGTTTTTCTCCCGATTTATTTAAAAACAATAAAACCATGTTAAATATGTAGATATTTTCCTAAACGTAAAATTACCCTCGTGAATAAATGAACTCTTGATTTTACTTTTACTGGTATTTGAACACCAATAAATATTTATTATTTTATCATTATTACCAGCAACGGAAAATTTTGCTTTTAAAAAAATCAAATAAAAAGACAATTAAAAGAATCGTTTTGGCATCGGAAAATATGCACTAATTTTTTCGATTCCGATACCGATTCCTATACTTCCAAATTTGTCGAGTTTTCCGATTCTCGATTCCGATTCCGAGTAATCGGCCCAACAGTATATATATATATATATATATATATATATATATATATATATATATATATATATATATATATATAGCAATAAATGGTAATTAATAAACACCTGAAAAAGAGTGCTCCATAATATTGTAAAGCAAAGATATATATGTATATATTTATTACAGTTTTATCTGTTTAGTTACACATGTTTTGCGGATCGTTAATACGATTCGATAATCGAAACACGTGTAACTAAGCTGATAAAACGGTAATATATATATATATATATATATATATATATATATATATACCACATTTATCATACGCTCGAGTACTTTCCAATCCTTCAGTTACATTTATTTATCCCTGATGATGAATCCTGAAGGATTAGAATGTACTTGGACATGATGAATATGGTTATTACATCCGCCAGTTCCTACAAAAAGTTTAGACTGTTATTCGGAAGTCGGAAATGATCGAAAATAGAATTAATAGACAAAAATGTATATTTAATTTAATGAAATATGCAATAGAGAAAAATGCTGCCTAATATATCTATCTATCTATCTATCTCTCTCTCTCTCTCTCTCTCTATATATATATATATATATATATATATGTATATGTATATATATATTTCGAATCTCCCGACTACCAGTTATCGTGTCACCCTGCACTGATGATTCCCGAAAGGATGAAACACTAGTGCCTGTTAGTATTTAAAAATTATTATAGAAATAATAATGTCGGTGCATTTAAGAACTCGGTTCTGTTTGTTGACCACTTTAAAGTTAACATGAACGTCGGTCACTTAATCTCGCACGCGCAGATCATTAGATCACTCTGTACAGATGTTAAGCCATTAAAAAAAAATATTTAAACATCAACGATATTCCTCGCGGTTAAGATTGCTAATGGAGTCAGAGATGGCTTCGTTGCCAGGTTCGTATATCCTGACCGGCAGTAATCGTGTCACTCTGCACTGATGATTGCCGATAGAATGAAACACTAGTGTCTGTAAGTATTTAAAAATTATGATATTAAAAATTTTGTGTATCTATATATATATATATATATATATATATATATATATATATAAAGAGGTTTGTGTTTACTGTAACTTGTAATGTAAATATTACGCAGGTATAAATTTTGCATATTATTTGTATGAATATAATTACACGTAACAGTAAAGTAAAGATGATTATTCCATGAGAAGAACGAAAAATCTAATGGGGAATTAATTAAAATGAATCTTTAAAAGAATATGCAAATTAGCTAGATCTCTTGCAGATGAATGCAATTCCACAGCCCATATATACCATTTCAAAATACAATCGCCGAGAGACAACGCACGGATCTTTACAAACATACTTTTCTTTCTCAAACTTTACAACATACAATTTATGGTATAAGGTATAAAACTGGGGCACAACAATTAAAGAACGGGTTAAAAGGAAAATTTCCGGAAGTTTTCTTTTTATGAGAACTAGGAAGATGTACCAAGGATACAGTCAGATTTGAGCTGAAGGGCAACATTTTCAAGACGAAGCGAAACGTCCCGTTTACGGCAGTCGAGAAAATTGATATGGAACTAGATCGCCTTAAAAGCCCGGAATACTATAAAAAATAAAGACCAGTGAATGGGCTGTTCCTACTGTATACAAACTAAATTCGTAACTGTGCGGATTTTTCCATGGGCCTGCATGCAGCTCTGGAAGATTATCACTATACCCTCCCCACACCAGGGGAAGTATTACACAGACTTAACGGCGGTACGATAAGCAGAAATAGACAACTTTATTTGCGATATCAAGAGCAGGATCATTGAAGGACAACAATGTACCAGCCCATTTCTAAGACATTTGATCTCGACCCTTCCCAATAAACACCGGAACTACGAGGTCGGTTCAGAAAAGAAAAGTCACATCGATTATCGATCCTAAGATATATTAACAGCTTTTATGAAGAAAAAGCTTAAGAGGGGCGTGTTAGCCGGCACCCCTACAGATTCTGACAATGAACTATTCCTGATCTCACATCCGGTAACCAATTTCTGCTATTAAGTTGTCTGGAACTGAGACTTACTTTGTCCTTCCAGTTCAGTGGAGTCCCACTCAACCAATATACGTTTCTGTGTTTTCTGTTAATATATATTTCATTTCATTGTTTCCAAACCTCCTCGTTCTTCTTTCAACATTAAACCACAATATATATACATATATACGCACACACAAAGATATATATATATATATATATATATATATATATATATATATATATATATATATATATATATATATAACACGGAAATGACATAATTGTCGATGCAATAATTTATTTCAACCTTATGGTATTTTCAAGCATCTAAACCATGTAAAAATGTAATTGTCTGGTTTAGATGCTTGAAAATACCATAAGGTTGAAATAAATTATTGCATCAACAATTATGTAATTTCCGTGTTATATTTTTATGTTATTGCTCTGTTTACCACATTGAGCTCTCATACCCGGATTTCCTCTGGAATTATTCCATTATAACACTATATATATATATATATATATATATATACATATATATATATATTAAGTTATGAAAATATGTATAACAATTAAGCTACACAGAATATTTCGCATTTCATTATTGTGACAATTCGTCAGGATTATGGGAAAAGCTGTGATTGTCGCGCGTTTATATATACGCACATACTATTGAGTTTTTAGCCAATCAGCTTTCAAGTTGCCATCGTGCCCATCCTAATCAGCCAATGGGCAGGCACTTACAGGACAAATACACAGTTGGAAGTAGGCCAGGTTACTACAACAAAAAGATATCTACTCTTCCCATGAACACACAAAGAGAAGGGGTGAACCGGAGGTCAACTGTGTCTTTGTCCCGGAAGCGCTTGCTTATTTGCTTATTAGGAAGCTGATTGGCTAAAAAATTCAATAGCATGCGCATATATATATATAAATATATATATATATATATATATATATATATATATAAACGCGCAACAACCACAACCTTTCGCATAATCCTGGCGAATTCTCACGAGAATGAAACGCGGAATATTCTGTGTAGTATTGCCATATATATTTTTATAACTTACTACCTAACTCTACCTCTGTATTGAGCACTGTTGAAGTAAATACCGATAAATTTACGCATAACATTTTATCTTCGTATATTAATGATTAAATGAAGTAATCACACACACAGACAAATATATGTATATACACACACATATATATATATATATATATATATATATATATATATATATATATACAGAGAGAGAGAGAGAGAGAGAGAGAGAGAGAGAGGGAGAGAAATAGATAGATGCTTAGTAATTTTTGAGTTGTTCATATGCATCTATGTATCACGTACAACGCACACTTATAGTGTCTCTCACTCGGACCCATGACTAGCAAATATATAACATTTCACTCCTCCCCTTTTTTGCTTGTCCTACAATTTCGCAACAATGACGGCATCCGTACAGCTATCGCGTTTGCTCACAAAAATCAATACCGTCGCTAGTATAAAAAAAAAAGAAAAAAAAAATAAATTCTCCTGTCAAGGCATGCGAGACTGGGAAATGTTGAGCGAGACCGCGCGACCTACCAGCACCTACGTTTCTGCATTTCTATCACCTCAGCTAATGTTACAGTTTCGTGCTCGTCGAGCGCACTGCGGTGCACACTGTCGCCCGGACTGTGTAGAAGGTGTAAACACACAGACACACACACACACACACACACACGCGCACGCGCGATCAGACCCCTAGCTGACAGGACACGCGGATTGCAGGGGCCGCTGCGTCTGAACTAGAGCAGAAACAAATATAATAAGTATTACTGGACACACGGACTATTTACTCAAATAAAACACGCAAACGGTTACACACACACGCGCGTGCGTTCGTTAGTTAGTTTTGTCACTTTTTCCTTATTACCGTAAAAGCATGTGTTAAAAGTGCGGTTATTTTCTTTAACGTAAAAACACACTTGTAGGGGATGATTTATAGATTTTAGTTTTACTGGCAGTTTAAAATCCATAAATATTTATTATGTTACTAGCGGGACCTGTTGAAATTCCACAGAGGGACTGATTCAGATGTAATATATGTACGTTGGCATTCTGTAGATAATCAGCGTGAATGGATTGTAGGTATTTTGTTAAAAATGCAAAAGTATTTATCCAAGCTAGCAGGGACGCCCGGCGTAGCCAGGTCGTAAAGTACGCTCAAATATGATATTTTAATTCTTGCAGATTTCGTATATATCATTATAGAGTTAATGTGCTATCGATTTTTATATATTATCAAGTTTCTATTTCAAAAATAAAAAAAATATATCTATATGACTTGGGTTCATCAGCTTGAATCGAAACCGAATCCAAAACTTATATATATATATATATATATATGTATATATATATATATAGAGAGAGATAGATAGATAGATAGATATAACTTTAGTTCCCCTCAGCTATAATCGAAACCGAAACCAAAACTTATGAGAAATTCTTAGTAAAATTATTTATAAAAAAAAAATAGATGACTTAATTGCCATCAGCTATAATCGATACCGAAACCAAAATTATGAAGCATTCTTGGTAAAATTATTTATTATAAAAAAACGGAAGTACATAACAATTAAACGGCCCGTATGTAAGCGTGACACAGAAAATAACACACACGCTATCGTATTATTATATAAATCATTACTATCAACAGCGGAGGATTTTGTTTTTAACAAATCAAATAAAAGACAATTAAAAGAATCGTTTTTGGCCTCAGGAAATAGGCACAATTTTTTTGACGACATTATTTTTGCACCAACCTTTTATATATATATATATATATATATATATATATATATATATATATATATATATATATATATATATATATATATATATATATATAAAAGCTATTAAGCGAAGCCCACTAGTAAATTGTTTGTAAACAAACTGATGGTTAGAACACTGTTTTGTGGATTTAATACACTCTCGAGGAGTGATTCGTGGTCCGATGGTGAGAGCTGCCGACTGTCAATGCAACGGTTGTAGGTTCGATCCACGGCTGGGGAAAGGTGTATGCTATGTCTAGCCGCACCTATGAGCTGTGATACAACGAAACAGTACTGTATATGGATATATCAATATATATATATATATATATATATATATATATATATATATATATTAAGTAATGTGATTGAGAATTTAAAATTTAAAAATCAAATTATAATTAAATTTAAGGATATTTACCTATCGAGCTTATTATATATCTAAATTACAACGAGCACTTTCTCTTTCCTGTATTTTAATTAAACTAGTAATTTCACTGTTACATTGAAATACACTCAGCTCTTTAGACTATTGTTCTAATCTCCTTTAAATTATATATATATATATATATATACATATATGATCTAAAGCTAGAGCCCAGAACGACAAAAGGGTAAATTAATTATATAGCAAACCGTTAAATATAGGGCGAGGTATAATAATAGACCAATATTTCAGAATACTATAGATGTATAATCAGCTAAATAGAGGGGAGTCAGTCCTCTAAAGAAATATTCCAATTCACAATGACAGTAACCTTCTATCAGAAAATTAAAATTTTTAGTTCTTCTTGCGGTTTATACAGCTAATATCTATAGAAAAGTCAGTCTCTCACGCTAGCTGCGTACAAGATTTTCCAATAAGAAAAGTCAAATATATAAGATTTTCTGTTTGTGCTTTTTATGAAACATTTGTATATGTTGTTAGAGAATAAAAGTTTAGTTTGATTCATATTCATTCGATATTAATATTTAATCCGGCTCGATATATTTGTTTGTAAATTGATCATATATGCAAAAAGTCGAAAGATTCTGCCAGACTACTATTTTTCAACTGAAGAAACACGTTGACATAAGTTACAACACAAAAAATAATTAAGGTACGTACATCAGTAACTTAGCTTTTGATAACATTGTTTTGGTGTGGATTTATTTTAGCCCATTTTTTGTTTTGTTAGCTATTCTGGAAAACCACCGAATTACCTAAGCACTTGGTTAACATGAGTTTTCGAATAGATTTACCTCACACACCAACATTTTGGAGCGAGCTGCTCTTCTAACAATTTACTCTCGTAAGCATATATTGTGTTGGACTGATCGTCGTGTTCGTTTTAAAAAGGACAAAATGTTTATGCTTTATGGAAAATTCACCGAGAATCCTCAGTCACAGCACAACCCGCGAAAATAGTTTTAAAAAATTGTCTCAGAAACGATTTGAAGCGCTTTGGAATTGATATTGGTTTGTGGATAGGGATGACTGCATATAGACCAGGGTGAAAGTTAGCGATTTTTTTTTTACACAGGCATCACCACATTATCAAGGCCAAGATGCCACTTAAGGATAAGGGTTAAA
Source organism: Euprymna scolopes (assembly GCF_053919585.1). Classification (NCBI taxonomy): domain Eukaryota; kingdom Metazoa; phylum Mollusca; class Cephalopoda; order Sepiida; family Sepiolidae; genus Euprymna; species Euprymna scolopes. The sequence continues at coordinate 122,794,936 of NC_136487.1, forward strand.
GAGTGTAGAGTAGAAATTGGAAAATATAGTAATCATTAGTAATGAAAATTCGGTAAATTTGTTAACTTATATGGAACGGCTCATCAAGAACTTGTTTACGTTAGACTTGAAGACAACCATATTGTACTCAGCCGGAAAGCAGGAAAACGGAAGACAATTCCACAGGCGTGTATTTCTAAGAAAGAAGTTTTGTTCATGGAATCTACGTTTAGGTTTAGGCACAGATAAAGAGTGGGGGGAATATTGATAGTGTTTTCAGCTAGACGAGTGTTTCTTGTGAAAGTTTAGCGAGGGAGGGGACAATAGACTGAAGCTCAGTCAAACACTTTCCATGAAAATAACGATACATCAGAGACAAACTCGCAACATCTCTTCTGTGAGATAGAGGTTGCAAGGAGGAGAAAAGGACATCTCCTACGAGGCTACGAAGTCTATTTTGAACTCTATCAAGGCAGGCCAAGTTCTTTCTAGCAGCTCCTGTCCAGATGTGGCAACAGTATTCCATCCTTGGACGTACCTGGCTCTTATATAGATAGAGAATTGCATCAGCAGTGAGATATCTACTGGATCGATAGAAAGATCCCACCATTTTTCCAGTGGCCTTGGCAACAGATTTGATGTACGTGTTCCATTTAAGATCAGGAGTAATTGTTAAGCCCAGAAGCTTGTCAAAACTTGAGGCCTCCTGAAGACGAGAGCCATTCATTTCAATTGATGCCAGATGTGGATCAGATGTAAAGATAGAAGCTTGGTTTTAGATGCATTTAAAGTAACCAGCCACTCCTTTCCCCATTGTACCACGTGCTCAAGATCAGAGGAGAGAGAATCAGAGATAACTTGGTCGTTACTGTCTTAGATGTGCTACCATAAATGGTAGTGTTATCAGCATAAATGTCTACAAATGATGTAAGGATGTGATTTGGAAGATAATTAATGTAGATCAGGAAAAGAGTTGGGCCCAGGATGGACCCCTGACGGACACCAGAATTAATACTGTGAGCTTCTGATTTTTGCCCCTCAACTATTACTCTTATGAGCCTATCAGATTGGTGAAGCTTTTCAAAAAGAGTATGATGGAATGCTAGCAGTTGAAATATGGAGCATGAAATAGACTGAACATGTTACGTCTGGAACTCTGAATAAATAAGGAAGAGGTAATCTGCCAAGTTGGCGATTTGGTAACCGATTTCACGAACCAGTGCACGTGCAGCAGTATTTAACGCAGAAGAACAAAGTCTACAATGTAATAAGTCCCACTTTGTCAACTAAGCTCTAACCCTTATCTCATCGCCGCAATATTGCATCTCTGTCCCTGTTTTACAAGTATTGTAATGGAATATGCTGTGATGAACTTCTTCCACTTGTGCCCCCCTCGACATACATATCCCCGACAAACCCGCTTAGCAACAAAACCACACTCCTTCACTTCTACTCTAACATTTTTTTTCTCTTCTTGCTACCTGCTGCCCTGACTGTACTGATATGCAGAAATTTAAATGTAACGTAAACCAACATCTTGTTGATAATTCTTAGGCATGGTCCCAAATAGTAACCCCTTATGTCCAAGTGACGGTATGCCTTGTTAGAGCTGAAAATGAGTAAAAAAAATGTCTTTGATTATGTCATCCCACCCAATCATTTTTTTTTCACTTTTCTTCTTTTGAAGATAGTAATGCTGGGTATGGGGCAGCCAAACCAGCTGCCAACATTGCCCCGCTTTTTATTGAAACCAACCGAGAGCTCTTTTTAGTATCCTGGCTGTTCCCTTAAGTGCAATTGTCTGAATCTCTTTTGCACTTGGTTCATCAGGAATATTAGTTAGGTCACAATGCCTACGTCACATGCATAGTATTATATGTAAAGCGCTGGCACGCCTAAAAAGCGTATATCACTCGTAGCATATTCACAAAAAAAAAAAGAAAAAAGAAATCATACTCGAAATCGAATAACCACCATTTTTGCAATTCGGTAACCATGTCACGTGCCAAGTTGGCGAATCACTAACGAGTTTATGCGCGGTAGTACACATCACAAACAAGAAGTGACTTCAATTATGACAACCTATCAGATCATAACAACATTGGATTCGCATATATGGTATTGCATGTAAAAGTCTGGCAATCCTAAAAGCCTGGCAGATCTAAAGAGCCATAGTTGTGCCTGTCACCGAGAGGCTCTACACAACTAACACATTGAAACGCAAAAAAAGCAATAGCCGTACGCGAAATCGAATAGACAGCCACCTTATTTGTGTATAGTCGGATGGGAAGTGTGTTAGCCTTCGTATTCTTATTCATAATTTTTGACTATCTTAATGTGGTCCCTGCTATCACGGAGTTCTTCACTTATCGATTGGGGTTACTCTGTGGTTATCAATCACAAGTTGTGAGTGTCGATAGTTATTAGGGTTAATTTTTCATCGCTAGAATTCTCTTGAAAGACCACCTTTCATGAATCAGTGCCATTGCAATGTGAACATTGTACTGGTATGTTATGAAATATATCAAGATATTTTCAATCAGTCCGTTTCTCTGGATGAATAACTTTCATTTTGACATTTTTCATCATTAGTGCTGGGACGATTAATCGGAATCAGAAAAATCGGAAGATTTGGAGGTATTGGAATCCGTATCGGAATCGGAAAAATTGATGCGTATTTTCTGATGATCAAACGATTCTTTTAATTGTCTTTTTTTATTTGATTTTGTTTAAACCAAAATCTTCCATTGCTAGTAATAATGATAAAATAATGAATATTTATTGATTTTAAAATATTACTAAAGCTAACATCGATAGACCACTCTCCACAAGTGTATTGTGACGTTTAGGAAAATATTTGCATTTTAAACATGTGTGTTTACAAAAATCCAGGGAAATAACAATCTTATAGATAAATAATTTATAAAGAATCAGAATCAGAATTGGTAAGTGTATCGGAATCGGGAAAAATATTGGAATCCTCCTATCACTAATATATATATATATATATATATATATATATAACAATTTTTATATTGAAACTTTATTCAAATTTTCCAAAAATTATTCTTTTTACTAAATAATAAAAATTTCATTACATTTTTTACAGATCAGTTCCGCTATGAAGAAAACATCGATTTTTATTATAATTATGTCAATATCGAATCTTCGTGTGCATATACTCTTCAGAAAAAATAAGAAATTGTTGCTTAGAAAGAAAAATGCATGAGAATATAATGTCTGTAAAAAGTAAAATAGAAAATACATAAAAAAATTCAGCAGCGCGTATTTATTAAGGGTGCGATCTTGTGGCAAAATTTTAATCTGCGGAAAGACATATTTGGCAAGCGCAATAAGAATTTGGATCTTGGAATGTAGCTATACTGTTATTCCTTTATATATTCTTTGTTGTTATATGTAACAAACTTTGAATTTTGAAACAAAAAAATGGGTATACAGAAATAGTGAAATATAATTGTAAAAACATATTTCACCACACACACACACACATACGCACACACACACACAAACAATATATATATATATATACATAACTATATATAGATATATATATGTGTGTGTGTGTGTGTAAAGATGAAAAAGAATATATACATATATATAGTAAGCTATGAATATATATATGGCAATTAAGCTACACAGAATATTCCGCGTTTCATTTTCGTGAGAATTCGTCAGGCTTATGTTAATTTGAAGGAAATAAAATACCAGTGCAATATCTGAAAAAATAAACTTGTATATTTTCAAATATTGAACTGCTATTTCATTTTCCTCAAATATTTCACCTTTTTAGTTGAAAAATATAAAAGTTGTTTACTGTGAATTTAAACATGTGCAAACAAAGGCAGTTATCCCGGACAATACAGAGTGGGTGCACCTAGTGCACACACGCAAACACACACACACGCACACACACACACAGAGACACACAAATACACACACATGTGCGTATGTGTAATTTTTCTTTCACCAAAAGTGCATAACGACGGCAAGTCAAAAATAGAAGTCGCTTTTTGTATAAAATCATTTCTTTGTGGTTGAATCACGGAAATTATGTATAAATGTATGCATTTATATGAACGCAAGCTTTTTATTCACAAATGGTGCCTTTTGTTAAAAGAATGGACATTACATACGTAATTGTATAGTTCATGCGATCGCATTTGTACTGCGACGTATAAGCATATATATATATATATATATATAAGCATATATATATATGTATATATATGCATATATATTTATAAATATACATACATATATATATATATATATATACATACTTAATTTTAAATAGGAATACAAGTATACTCTTTGACATCAGAAATTATCAAGATAATAAAAATCTCAGTATTCAAGATAAGGCGATACAAAGAAATAGTAAAATGTATGATGAAGAATAAAATACATTACAATATTTATTAATCTATCAAATTCAAGGGAGAAAATCTGTGATTTTCTAAGATATACTTACGTGGAAATAATCTATATCTTCAGATGATAAAACATTAAAAACAAACGGTAACAATGGTAAGCATTTGATATATATATATATATATATATATATATATATATATATATATATATATTATAGGAAAGCATTAGAAAATATATATATATTTAAATTATATAGGAAAACACTCGAATATAAATATATATATATATATATTATAGGTAAACATTTGTATATATATATATATATATATATATATATATATATATATATATATATATATATATATATATATATATTACTGTACCCTTCCACGCGTTGCTGTCGCTAAAATTTGCGCAATGGAAAAAGTTCCAAAATGAGAAAGTGCATGTTTCTTATAGGTTTAATTTCCCATTTCGTTCAGTTTTTGTTGTTCCATTTTCTTAGCTGTCAGTGTATAGCTGTAAGCCACACAATTGTAAACATTGTTCCCTGAGCTTCGTTGATGGTTATTGGAAATGACAATAAAACTGGAAAGTGCAATTTGCTAAAGTGTAATGGTGTATCCTGTGGAATCATGGGAATGCATGGAATGAAGATATATTCACCTGTGAAAGGTTCTGTTAAGATTGTTGTTTCTATGATATTGTTTGTTAATTTTTTTACTGCAAGCCATGTGCCATTGCAAGGCTATATTTGATTTATATTTCACAACATGATAATTAGTATGCCAATTTTAAGTTGCAGTACATGCGATGGCATCCCTGGCAGATCTAGCTGTTGAATAATTAACCACTTTATCCGCTTTCACAACAGCATCGATGGATTTGTATTTGACTACCTCACTTGGAATTTTACGTTGAATAATAGCGCTGAGTTCATGGACGTCTTTGTATTGAGCTGCAAGAATAGTTCGTTAACTCAGCCAACTGGAATTCGTATAATTAATTTTAATATCTGGAAACCCATTTTAAACCAACTCTTCTTTTGATGTAATAAAATTACAGAAGTTAAGAGTCAAAGAATTTCGCCCTTAACTCGAATCAGCCGGCACTTTTCCTTACCTAATTTCTTACAAGTGATTCACAAAATTATGTGCGGATCAAGCAGTCTGCAACTGGACACACATATTTTGAGTTAAGTTTAATGTCTTCACATGGCACCAAAAAGTAGAGTATTTGAGACAAGCATATTATTTTTATTTCATCTGGTGTTGATTGGGGAATTGCAGGTAACATTTGTCTGAAATCTCCTGCAAGCAATATTACTGCATTCCCAAATGGTCTGATATTACCACAAAAATCTTGCAAGGATCGACCAAGAGCCTCAAGTGACTTTTGCATGACATTGTGCATTCATCCCAAACAATAAGTTTGCATTTTTGCAATATTTTTCCCATACTGGATGTTTTCGAGATGTTGAACATGAGATTTTTGAATAATTGACTGTTTAATAGTAGTTTCAAAGTAGAATAAATAGTTCTCCTACTTGGTAGCAAGGTCGCAGGTATTCCGCATGCAGCAAGGGCTAAGACTATGTCATTTTGTCACCGAATGGTTGCCAAAATCAATTTAATTAGAAGGGTTTTACCAGTTACTCCTGGTGATGTTCAAGGTAGCAGGATTCGAAACGATACCGACCTTGTGAAAATCAGTCAGCTCTGTCAAAAGTTTTAGGCAGATATACATACATACATACATACATACATACATACATTTAAGCAGACAGGTGAGATTTATATTATAGATGGATTAGTCACATATCGGTTAACAGGGTAAATGACTCGGACCTTATTAGGTGTCTTTTTTGTTGGGTATAATGAAATTTTGGATGAGACAATGATCGTTGATTTTACTCTTCATTCATTCGTTCTATTTTTTTATGTTTTCATTATATATATATATATATATATATATATATATATTTATATATATATATATTGATTTTTTAACGATAAATACGGTTAAATAGCGTCTTTGCCTCGAAGCTCGTTTTACTTAGAAAATCGCCTATATTTTTATTTTTTATTATTAATAAAAGAAACCCAGTATTCTACGTGCATGCATATTTCGTCTACCTCATTTAAGCTACGCTAAAGAGAGGGATGTACCTTGAAGCATGCATGTACGTAGATTGCTGTTTTTTGAAATAATATATATATATATATATATATATATATACAAATATATATATACATACAAATATATATATACATGCATACAAATATATATATATGCATATATATATATATATCAAAATGATAATGTGTGTGAACACTTCTCAACCTATATACTCAACGAATTCTTGATCTACAGACTTGGAACTTGGTATATAGGGTATTCAGACATGTGGACAACTTTATAATCCGTTTTTATCCTGATAAAATGGCTGCTAAGGGGTCAAAATTTAAAAAAAATTAGTACGTGGATGTGAAGTGAATTTTATCCGTTTACTGTTTCACGAATGCGCATGCGTGAATAGTTCACACTACAGATTACTTATGTTACGAATAAGTAGATTTAAACCACATTTGAAAATCATGTTACGCTCGTCTAATTCCACTAATAATAAAAAAAAATACTACTCTGAATTCCTCCGCATTCTTCCGGCATTTCAAAAACAACACCGCAGATAACAGCACGCAGGCGCCTCATTAACTTAAAAAAATTTTTTTTTTTTTTACTTCATCTAAGCATTTGAAAGTAATCAATTAATTCATAAATTTTTATTGCCAATATTATTTGGAGTTATTCAGATAATAATAGTAATTTCTATAATTCAGATTATTTCGACTGTAGTATTCAGTGTTTTTTTTTTTTTTTTTTTTTTTTTCTGTCAATGTTATTTCCGCATTCTTCAAGCGTGTCCCGAAAAACTAAGGAATCTGTATATCAAACAAAATCATTAAGGTATCTCCAGTACGAGTTCATCGCGCAATTGACCACAGTGTTGCTACAATCAGTTTTAATAAACAGTATTCTGGATGTTGAAGGTTCAATCTTCAGTAGGGGCGGTGCGAAGAACACCATTATTAATTACTATTTCTGTGAATTAAATAGAATATTCCGTTTGAGATTTCTGAGTTCGACATACAGATTCTTCAGAGTCGTGTGAAATGAAATGTAAGATGAGAACAGTAGTGTGTATAATAGACCTCTAGACCTCCTATCCCCCTCTCTCTCTCCTCCTCTCTCTCCCCCTTCCTCTCTCTCTCTCTGTTGGCATCACAAAAACACAGAATACATCATGATCTTATATTAGAGCTCTCTTTCACTTTGATCTCTACTTACCTTTCCTTCTTAATTTTTCTCTTTCGCTCCTTCGCAATCCTTCCTTCCCCCTCTTCTCCCCCTCTCCTTCACCCCCTCCTTCCCCTCTCCTTCCTGCTCTCTTTCGCATTTTTATAATCATTTTCATAATTTCATTTCTCTGCCCATTTCTATTATCGTTTACCTTTTATTTACGTTACTCGCCCTGCCTCACACCATATATCGCTTTAAAAGTTTTCTCCGGCTCATTTGTGTATTGGAGCTATGGAAATGGATTGGTTTGTTTAATCCTGTCAAGACTCATCTCGCGTCTTTCAATCATAGTTGTGTCCCTTTTATTTCTCAGATTAATACGGATTGCTCTGTTCTTGAGAAGAAATCGACTCTGAAACTTGTTGATCTTTCGTTCTCATCTTTCTTGGAGTTCATATATAAGATCCACTACTTTTTTTTTCTGTTTTCTGTATCGCCGACTCTCTTTATCGCAGTAAACACTTTCGAACATCTGAAACTATTCTGTATCTCGATAAATGTAATATCCAGACCATTTATAGGTGTATTGTCATATGTGGGCTCGTCAATCTCTATCTTATTCACGGGTTCTTGATAAGATGCAGAAACATATCTGTAATTTTATTGGCTCAACTCTTTCTTCTTTTTCTGCAACTTTAGTCTCAAAGACGTTGTGTTGCTAGTCTTAATCTTTTTTTTAAAGATATTGTAATGACGTGTGGTTTTCATAATTTTGAACTTATTGCTTGATTACTTTGTTCCAACTTGTTTGACTCTAAATCGCTGTTTTTATATTTAATTATCATACATTCCAAGATTCCAGTAGCTCCTTTCCCAAGTATTTCAAGCTTCGGGGCTCGATTCTTGCAGGTACTTTTACACTACATATGACCTTGGTCTTTTCAATAATAAAAAAGGCCAATAAGCATCTCTTGTTTTGGCGATAATCACCATTCGTTCCTCTTAGCTCCTTGCCCCAAATTGCGTCAGGCCTTGTCTAGAGCGATTTCTTTAAAAAAAATATACAAGGCAAATGTGCACGATGATAAACAAGCTAATATATATATATATATATATATATATATATATATATATATATATATATATATATATATATATATATATATATATATAAAGTCATCCCCATCGTTTTAGTAGTATATATCGATTGAATTTTAATATATTTGGATTCAATATGGACGATTTTTGTTTTACATTTTCTTTGTTTACGTTTTTGTATTTATTTGTGGAATTTTTTTTCCCTGTACCGAAAAACCTCGAGTTTTTGCAAACAATGCCCTCTGATCGTTGAGATTATCACGAAGTCACGATTTTTTCTTTCTAACATAGGCTTCTTTGTTTTATTCTACTTATTTTTAATGGTTGTGTAATTATTTTCGTGTCAGATTATATATATATATACATATATATACACATATATATACATATATATGCATATATATACATATATATACATATATATATGCATACATATACATATATATACATATATATACATATATATATGTATACATATACATATGTATCTATAATATAAAGTTGAGTGTGTGTGTGGTCACGAATAGGCTCTTATATGGTAACTATTAAAAAAAACTGATTACATATAATGATAGAAGATTTATCGAGACACATGAATGGGTATGTTTGATCTGGCAGAGCGGTGGTTCATTAAAATTGTGGGGTCTGCGTTCGCGCCTGGTCCACAAAGTATGGAAATAAAAAACTTATAAAATTAAAAATAACGTTTACAAGTGTTTTTGATATAGATGTACATACGAATACTTTGATAAGTATGTTTTAACTTAAATATGGATCGTATAATAAAATTGTGGGGTCTGCGTTCGCGCCTGGCCTCCATGGAATGGAAATAGGCACAAACTTTAATAAAGACTTTTCATATCTATCTGCGTAAGTATTCTTTGATAATTATGTTTCAGTTTGAAGAAATATGGGTATAATATACTCATGGGGTTTTCGTTCGCACCTGACCTCCATAGAATGGAAATATGTCACAAAGTTTAACAAGGTTTTTTAATATAGATCCACAGAATATTGTGATAAGTGTTTCAGTGTGAACAGATATGGTATAATAAATTATGGGGGTTATCTATTTTATTTATACTTTCATCATATTTTGCTTTGGTTTTGATACTCCCGAATTTGGAGCTATCTCTTTACAACCTTTCCTATCATACTTTCATAAATCAGAGTCCATTTTCTGTAGGCTGTTTCTGAACCCAGTCAACGGCGGGTACTTTTGCTAGAATACATATATAGGGTGATTGTCACATCTTTCCCTTGCTTTATTGTTGATTACTCATTCATTTTCATGTATTTTTAAATATATATTTTTTAATTATATACACATATATACACTTATACACATACACATATATACATGTAGAGATGTGATCAAGATGCATCAATTCCTATTTTCTGTGGGAACGAAGGTGGCCCTTCAGACGAGCCCTGCTCTTACACAGTCTGTTGCAAAGGTCACATTTAAGCTGAGATTGAGGGATGCCAACTGGTGCTGCTCTACCGTGGACGCTCATATGACGCTTCAGGCCTCCACTTGATTTACAGACCACACAGCAAACAGAACATCTGTGCCCTGCAATGTTTTCCCCATCAAAGAAAGATTGATCTCCATGTGATCGCTTGTGACTAGCTAGACCAGTTCCGGATAAAGTCATTTTATCGTATAAATCACAGGTGTGGTTCCGCATGAAATCCTCCGACAGACCTGATATATCTGACAGATTTTTCTTCCGGATATCACGCTTCATTTTTGTATACTAATATTTTTTCTCCTCAAAACTATCACAGCCATGATAGACCAAGGAGCGCCACTTTTTATGATCGTTGGAAGCACTTTCCCAACTGAACACGTCAATACCAAGGGCTTTAAGATTATCTTTGATGTTATCCTTAAAGCGTTTCCTCGGTTTATGTTGTGGGCGCTTTCCTTGTGTAATTTCACCATAGATAGATTTCTCTAAAAATACCGAGTTCTTGGCTTCCTTTGACATTAATAGTCTTTTTACTAATATACCTTTGGATGAAACCATTGGTATTTGTGCTGACTTTCTATACCGTGGCCCCTTAAAATCTCCACAATTTCCTGAACGAATTTTCGTTGAACTAATGGAACTTGCTACTAAATCAGTCTCCTTTAGTTTCAACAACATTATGTACCGTCAAATTGATGGGATATCTATGGGTAGCCCTCTTGGTCCTTCGTTAGCCAACATTTTCGTTGGATTTTTGGAAAACGAATTATTTTCCAAAATTACTAAGCCAGCATTCTACACACGCTACGTTGATGATACTTTTGCATGCTTTCCCTCTCGGAGCGAAGCTGAACAGTTTCTTCGTCTTCTTTGCAACCTGCATCCATCTTTACAATTTACTATGGAGGTTGAAGACTGTAGCTCTCTCCCATTCCTCGACGTTCGTGTTTCTAAAGTTGGTACTACGTTTGAGACCTCTGTTTATAGAAAACCCACATTTACAGGGCTCTATCTTAATTGGTTTTCTTTTGCCCCTCAGTCTAGAAAAATAAACCTCATTAGCGCTCTTACGCATCGTGCACTTATGATTTGTTCACCAAACCGTCTTGATACGGAACTTGGTGAAATCACAAATATTTTTCTTAATAATGGATATCCCATTAATATAATAAAATCTACTATTGAACGTAAAATTACTACATTTAATAGCGGTAAACATATTGGTCCATCACGTTGTCCCATTTATCTAAAATTACCATGGTTGGGTCCTGATGGCCTTCATATTGTTAAAAGGATTTCTTCTGCTACTCAACGTTGTTTTCCAGCTACTATGCTTAGAGTAGTTTACACAACTCGAACCTTTTTCTCTTCTTTTCGTAAAGATGTTTTGCCAACCATTCAAAAGAACTCTGTTGTTTATAAATTCGTTTGTCAGTGTGGAGCTGACTACGTTGGCAAAACATCCCAAAGATTAGAAATGAGAATATCCCAACATATCCCTCGGGATATTCGACTACACCAGGTTTCGAGAGCATCCGGGCACTCCCAGGCTCATGAGTCTGCCATTGGCGATCACCTGTTGAGTATAAATAGGTGTGCCGATCAATATTCCGATGGGTGGTTTTCTGTTTTATACAGTGCTAGGTCGAACTATCATCTCAATATCATTGAGGCGTTAGTTATTAACAACTCTCGACCTAGCCTGTGTAGACAAAAGATTCTGAGACATCAGTTGGAGATATTCATTGATTTAAAACCACCTGAACAGTGAGAATTTTTTTTTCTCCACTGTTCTTCCAACTGAAACCAAAATTCCCCTCTTCCCTCATTCGTTTTCTTAGTTTTTAATCTATCATTCTGACGTTTCCTCTTAGAGGGTCAGACGATAAGGCCTTAGGGAAAATTTTAATTTCACCTGCCCATTTCTTGTTTTTTTTTTTTTGGTATTTAAATTAAATTATGTTTCCTCTGAAATATATATATATATATATATATATATATATATATATATATATATATATATATTGGAGATAGATAATCTGACTAAGACATTAGGATATTTTAATAAAATGCAACATTCTAACGATCTTTATTTACGAAAAATAATATCTTTTTAATGTTGCCCATTTTCAGATTCGCGTATTTGTGCTCTTTCAGAAACAGTATTCATGACAGATTACAGAATCTCTGGATTGCGATTTGACCTTCTTATTTCGTTTCTGATGTTTTCCTTCAATTCTTGCTCGGTTTCGCTTTTTTAACATCGATTTTTACTGTGACTTGGACTGTCTCTTACATGAAAATGCCATCGATAAGTTCTTTGAATCAAAACAATTTACCCCTAATTTCGCTAAAAACCATTTACAACTTGCGTATGTTGTTCAATGCTATACTCATCAAGAACTAATTTCCAAAATATTAGAAATAGAAAAAAAGTCATTAATGGTAAAATGACAAGTATTTTAAAGCTTTCAGTCACTTCTTGGACACGTTATATATATATATATATATATATATATATATATATATATATATATATATATATATATATATAAATGTGTGTGTGTATATATATATATATATTTAAAAATGTATGAATAAAAAATCAATACAAAAAATATATGAATGTTATCTTTTCTGTATTTATTTCCTCTGTGTTGACGTATAAGAATACAAAAAGTCTTTCGAAAAAAACAAGAATGTTTCCTTCAAAAGCACATAATTTCGACCGATCCTTCCATCTTCCTCAGTGTGAATGATAGAAAACATGAGTGAGCCGGCAGAGTTAGCAGCGGGGGGAGGGGCACGAGTATAGCCATTAAGGTAAAGACCTATCTGAATATGACCCTTCCAGCATTTTCGACTTGGAATGGTCAGCAACTTGTGTGGCCTCCATTCAAAACCAAGTCCTTCCACGCCACCCCACGAACACACTCGTATACGTGAACATACATGTATATACACTCGCGCACTACCACAAATGCTTCTTCACACACATATACATACACAGGATACGCGCACTCACGTTTATAGACGTGTTCACATGTACAGCTGCAGATTGATGAGTAGATGTAGATGATAAGCAAAGTGGGTGCGACTTAGAATGTCTTTCCCAATAGCTTGGACTTATGTATTTATTGTGGGTCTAGGTTGTCTGAATTGTCTGCACGTACGCACCCCCCACACACACGTTTATTTATTTTTTTGAAACGCTACTGTAGATTTCGTTAATTGATATATACAAACATATAATATTGAAAAAATAAATAAAATGAAGCAAAATAACTAAATAAACGGAGAATATTCTTTTGATCATTTACTTAACTTTTTCTATTCTTGTTCAAACATATTAAAATGTGTTAAAGTATTCGGATTGTTCTTTTTCTTTTTTCTCTCACACCCACTCATACTCCTGTACATACATACATACATACATACATACATACATACAAACATACATACAGTAAGTAAGTAAGTAAGTAAGTACTTGGTATAGAGTGAAAGTATTGTTTCCAAATTAGAAGCCATCACAAAAATTGGATGCTCGATATGCGGGTTAGAGAAATCAGAGGTTAATAACGTTTTATGTTGGAAATGAAACTGAAAGATGTATTGCAATGCTTAAAGGAGGAGTTGAATAATAGTAAAAATGACAACAATAGCAGAAATAGTGATAATAATAATAATAATAATAATAATAATAATAATAATAATAATATATGTATATATATACATATATATACATATACATATATATACACATGCATATACATATCCATACGTACACACATATACACGTACACACATATATAACTACATTAGTGATAATGACAATAATAATAGTGATAATAATAGTCATAATCACGATAATAATAATAATAACAATAATATTAATAATAATAATAATTATAATAATAACAACAACAACAATAATAATAATAATAATAATAATAATAATAATAATAATAATAATAATAATAATAATAATAATAATAATAGCTATAATAGGAAGAAGGATAAGAATAATAATAGTGATAATAATAATGATAAAATCATAGTAATGGTAGTGGTAATGATAATAACAACAGTACTAATAATAATGATGATAATAATGATAATAATAACTATTATGGTGATAATAATAATAATAATAATAATAATAATAATAATAATAATAATAATAATAATAATAATAATAATAGTAAACCTAATCCTGTATATCTTTATAGAGGGATACTATAGTATATAGGGCGTGTAAGGGGGGATGGAGGGCGCACCCGTGTCTACACCTGTGCATTTGTGTGCGCAATTGTGCGTGCTTAGAAAATGAACTTAAATATATGTCGGAAGTTTAAATGTGTGGAATCTGAAAAAATAAAATTAAATGAAGTAGAAGACCTTACGTAAACAAAAACTAGCTTCTAGTTTGGGATGCTAAGCCGTTCTTCCACCGTGCATACTCACTCTGCCCCGTGCCCTGTGGGGAAATGTCTTTGGTAGGTTTCTATTTTTTATGAAAAGAGTACTCATTTAGCGGTCCCAAATCTTTATTGAGACCGAAGATGTGGGTGTTAAGTTTCAGAATGAGTTTCTTTTCATGTTGCCTTCTTTTTCTCTGTGTCTGAAAGTTGGAGGCTGTAAGTACGCAATGCATATTATCTGTGCTGTGGTCTGGGAGGATGTAGTGCATTGCTATTGTGTGCTGTGTAGATTTGTCCCTAATTGTTTGTTTGTGGTTGTTGAAACGTAAACGGAACTCTCTGCCTGTTTCCCCCACGTAATTACCCTTTGTGCATCTAGTGCAATATATTATGTAAACTACATTGGGACTATTGCAAGTGAGCGGAGGGAGTTTAAATTGAGTATTTGTGCCTGGGAGTGTAAATGTGTCGCTAGTATTAATGTGTTTGCACACTTTGCACCTGGGTTTGTTGCATAATTTGTTCGCTAGTGGTGCAGAAGTGTTGTGTATTTTTATGGATGTTAGAAGTGACCTTAGATTTGGGGGCTGTCTTCTTGCACTGAGTGGAAGCGTGTTGTAGATTGTATTGGGGGTTGCATCATGCTGCAGTTGTCTGAATATTTGTTTAAGTGGTTTGTGGAGTTTGTCTGTGTTATTGTTGTAATCAAATACCATTGGTATTTTGGGGGATGACGTGTTACGTTTATATGTGAGTAAATTTATCCTGTTTCTATGTTCTGCTTTCCTAATTGATTATTATTTAATTATTCTAAGGAGGTAATCTCTTTGAAGGAAGTAGTTGACGAGAATACCTACTTGTTTTTCGTACTCAATTGGGTCTGAGCAGATTCGTTTGAAACGTAGGCACTGGCTTTATATGATAGATTTTTTTTTATGTTAATAGGGTGGCAACTATTAAAATTAAGGTAACCATGGCAATCGGTGGTTTGGTGTAGAGTGATGTGGTGATGTTATTGTTTGTGATGTTTACTAAAATGTCTAAATATGGGATGGGTGTGGTGGAGTGTTCTGTCGTGAATTTTATGCTGTTGTGACAGCTGTTTATATGTTGATAAAAGTCCATCAATGCCTCTTCGCCATGCGGCCAAATGAGAAAGATGGCATCTATGTACCTATAGTAGTGTAGTGGTTTTAAGTGGTAAGTGTGAATGTATTTCTGTTCAAATATGTGCATGTATATGTTGGCATAACTCGGAGCCATTTTGGTTCCCATGGCTGTGCCTTTAATTTGCAGGTAGTGTTGGTTGTTGAATGTGAATTTGTTGTGTGTTAAGATAAATTGTATAATGTTGCATATGTCGTTAATATTTGTGTCTTGTAGATTTTGAGTGTGTAAGAAGTTCTTGCACGCAAATATTCCTTCCTCATGTGGGAATAGAGTGAGGACACATCCATAGTCACAAGAATTGCATTGTTTGGTATGGTCACTATCCTATTTAAAATTTATAGATAGTGTTTGGTGTCCTTAAGGAAACTGGGGATGTTTGACAACAGTGGGTTGAGAATGTTGTCTATATACCCCGAGATGTATTCTGTGAGGGTTCAAATACACGAAACGATGGGTCGGCCCGGTGGTACTATTCTGAGGGCCTTAGCTATGCGGTATGTTTCTGAGGTTTAATCAGTACCTCAGTGTTTACTGTGTTACCAAGTGAGAGGTGCGTGAGTGTGTCGCTAACTATTTTGGAGAGTTTATGGAGTTTGGGGATAGTGTAGAAAACAGCTGGGTTTGGAAGGTCTGGCACTAATTTCTCGATCGTGGTTCTAGTGCTATGGTCTAGATTGCTAATTAGGTTGTTAAGTTCGGATATGAATGCGAGAGTGGGATCAGTGGGGAGTAATTTGTAGAATTCCGTGTTTGCTAGTTGCGTGTCTATTTCTGTTATGTAATCGTTAGTGTTCATGATGGTGATTACTCCACCTTTGTCTGCTGGTTTTATGGTCATGAGGTGATTGTTTCGTAATGATTGTATTGCTCGTTGTTCGTCCTGTGTTACATTATAATTGGTGTTTTTGTGAAGATTTTCTATGATGAACTCGTCTAGATGTTTTTGACTGCGATGTTGTGTGCGTCTATGTTTAGGTTGCGTCCACTGGGGGGGGGTCCAATGTGTGTTTTTTAAAGTCCTTTCCTGTTTGAATGAGACAGTGTTGGTGGTTGCCAGATTGTTGTTATTATGGAAGTATTCCTTCATCTTTATTCTTCTGGTATAGTCTTCCATGTCGTAGCATAGATCAACTGGATTAAGATTTTTTGATGGGCAGAATGAAAGTCCTTTGCTTAATAGTAACGTTTCAGTTTCCGAGAGTTGGTGGTCTGAGAGGTTGACAAGGTTGATGTGCTGTGTTCTTTTAGTGACTGTGTGTTGTTATGTTTAAGTATTCTACTAATGGTGTACGGGTTTTGTTGATTGTATATGTTTTTCAAACTTTGGTCTTTGCTGCTTAATATGTTTAGTTTTTGTTGTTTACGTCGAAGGCATTGGTAGAGGTGTTTGAAATATATTGTGTCTAAAGCGTGAGAGGTTTCCATAAATGTAGCGTTAGTAAGTAAACCACGGAGTTAAGATTTGTTTTTGTCACATCGTTTTAAGAGCGTTCTTTGTTTCGCATAAGATGTTTTTATCGCGAGATTTCGTAATTTGCAGGAGGCCGTGTCATATAGTTGCTGTGCTCTGAGTGTGTGGTTTGTGCTAAACGCACACTGGAAGTGGTTGTTAATCCTAAGACCTTTTAGTATGATGTCTAATTTTTTGCATGTTGTTAAAAAAATGATATCTGACCGAGTGTGTGCCATTTTCCTCAGGTCACCCTCAAGTTTCCTTCTAGCGTGGAGTTCTTCGCCGTCAAGGTATGGTCCGAATTGCATGTTGTATCCACGTGTATTCCCTTTTAGTATATTTAAAAATGTATGAATAAAAAATCAATACGAAAAATATATGAATGTTTACATCTTTTCAATATTTATTTCCTGTGTGTTAACGTGTATGAATACAAAAAGTCTTTTGAAAAAAACAAGAATGTTTCCCTCAAAAGCACATAATTTCGACCGATCCTTCCATCTTCCTCAGTGTGAATGATAGAAAACATGAGTGAGCCGGCAGAGTTAGCAGAGGGGGAAGGGGCACGGGTATAGCCATTAAGGTAAAGATCTATCTGAATATGACCCTTCCAGCATTTTCGACTTGGAATGGTCAGCAACTTGTGTGGCCTCCATTAAAAACCAAGCCCTTACACGCCACCCCACGAACACACTCGTATACGTTTACATGCATGTATATACACTCGCGCACTACCACAAATGCTTCTTCGCGCACATATACATACACAGGATACGCGCACTCACGTTTATAGACGTGTTCACATATACAGCTGGAGATTGATGAGTAGATGTAGATGATAAGCAAAGTGGGTGCGAATTAGAATGTCTTTCCCAAGAGCTTGGACTTATGTATTTATTGTGGGTCTAGGTTGTCTGTTTTGTTTGCACGTGCGCACCCCCCACACACAGGTTTATTTATTTTTTTGAAACGCCACTGTAGATTTCGTAAATTGATATATACAAACATTTAATGTTGGAAAAAATAAATAAAATGTAAGTAAATGTAAGTAAAATAACTAAATAAACTGAGGATATTCTTTTGATCATTTACTTAACTTTTTCTATTCTTGTTCAAACATGTTAAAATTTATTAAAGTATTCGGATTGTTCTTTTTCTTTCTTCTCTCACACCCATTCATACTCCTATACATACATACATACATACATACATACATACATACATGCATACAGTGAGATATATATATATATATATATATATATATACATACATATATACATGCGTACATGCATACAGTAAGATATATATATATATCTGCGTGTGTGTATATGTGTTATTTGAGAAAGAAAACCGAGAATTAATAAAATAGTAATGAACGTTTCGTCCCTATTCCAAGGGACATCATCAGGATTTTGTGGAAAAAAATGTAGAAGACAAACGATTACAGACCACATGGGAGTGAAAAAGGAAAAAAATACTAAAGTCCTTCACATTCTGGGGCGAAAGTATAAATGTGCGAAGGAAGGACTAGCGGCACTGATGAGATGTGATACAACGAAACGGGACCGTATGTCGATGACTACGAATATATATATATATATATATATATATATATATATATATATATATATATATATATATATATATATATAATTAAATAAGTGTAAATGTATTAAATAAAAAAACAATAAAATATTTTCAAAGTACCTTTTTTATGTTTATATAATTTGAGTTAAAAAAAGAAAACTTGCCCCATGTACATTTTATGTGATATCTCCATTATTTATTCACTGATTGCTCTTATTTTACAGGACATGGCAGAATCAACGACTCCAGTGGGAGCTGGAACGAAGAATACACTGTGTTAAATTTTACTACGAGGTTATTGAGATTTGGGAAAATCGATGTGATCGGTTTTGGGCCAGAAATTTGGCGATTAAGGAGTCAAAGTTCAACGATTTGACCTTTGAGAACTCTACCAAACTCCTCCGACAATTTTGCGTCTACGCACTTAAAATTTTACATATAGGTTCGTCGGACATGGAACTAACTTAATAACTTGATTTAAGCCCAAAACAATAAATTTGAAGGGGTCATAATAGGGGTCAAAGTTTTTTAAAAAATTGACCACTGCGGTCTCTTCCAACTTACTCAGACAATTTCTGGTCTAAATATTTGAAATTTTACATAAAGGTTATTCAGAGATGGGGCAAGCTTTTTCATGGGTCGAAAATGTTTAGTTACCAATATATAAATGTATGTATGTATGTATGTATGTATGTGTGTTTGCATGTCTGCCTTAAACTTTCAATAGAGGCGACGGATTTTACCAAGATCAGTATCGTTTTTAAGTTCTATCTTACATACAACAAATATCGAAAAATTGGCTAAAAACATTAATATCTTCCCCTTCAACTAGGCCCTTTTCTACAGGGGGGAGGTCACTTTTTTCGCCGATATTTTTGAAAGTTATCCTTTCCTTTAGATTGTCTAGCCTTAATCTTAAAAAATGTCGGTTCCGGTTTGGCGGTGGTCGTAACAGCATAGACGTTAGGTTTTACCCTGTTCTTTTCCTCCTTTGCGGTACGGGTTCGAGCCTGCCTTCCTACTACCACTTTTCTTTTTTTTTTGCTCAACATACACATCCAAACACTCGGGCGACATCAGGCTGAAATGCTAGTATATATATATATATATATATATATATATATATATATATATATATATATATATATATATATATAAGTGACCGTGTCTCTGTGTCTGTCTGTGTATATTCCCTACACAATAACTCTGTCAATTTTCAGTCTACGGACTCGAAATTTGATATACAGGGTACTGAGATTTGGGAAAATCTATGTGATCAGTTTTCGGCTAGAAATTTGGCTGTTAAGATGTCAACGTTCAACGATTTGGTCTTTGAGAATTCTACCAAACTCCTCCGACGATTTCGGGTCTAAACACTTGAAATTTTAGATATAGGTTCCTTGAACATGGATCTAACTTAACTTGATTTGAGCCCAAGACAATAAATGTTAAAGGGTCATAATATGGGCCAAATTTTAAAAAGATTTTACATCTGCGGTCTCTACCTTATTACTCAGACAATTTCTGGTCTAAACATTTTAAATTTTACATAAAGGGTAATCAGGGATAGGGCAAGCTTATTCATGGGTTTTGGTCGAAAAATTTTAGTTACCAATATATAAATGTATGTATGTATGTCTGTTTGCATGACTGCCTAAAACTTTCGACAGATTTTACCCCGATTAGTAACGTTTTGAAGTTCGACCTTTCATACGACAAATATCGAAAATTTGGCTAAAAACATTAACATCTTCACCTTTAAGTACGCACTTTTCTACGGGGGGGGGCTTTTTTCGCCGATATTTTTTAAAGATATCTTCTCCTTTCGATTGTCTAGCCTTATATATATATATATATATATATATATATATATATATATATATGTGTGTGTATATTACTTATATATATATATATATATATTACTTATATATATGATACGTATGCGTTGCAGGAAGTATATCATCATGCTAATTTGTGTAATATTGAATTGAGCGACATCCGGTTGAAAATAGCTTTGCAACTCGTTAGATGAACTGAATATGTTTTCTACTTTCCGTTTTTAAATATGGCAGCTAATTAAGCCGCCAGTAATAAACACTCCAAGTAAAAATAAATAAAAACTAGACAAAATATAAAGGTGATCCCGAAAAGAAATCATGTACTATATAATGAGAATCAATTGTCTGTCAATTTCTGACGTCGCGACACGTGTATATGTATGTAAACACGCAGGCCAATATTTTAAAATTACTGTCACATATTTGCAATGTTTTTGTTTAATTCACTATACAGGGTGGAAAGATAATGTTGTCGCCCTAAAGAAAACAACACTACAGCTTCATTTAAAAAGCGATATTGAAAGAACACCCATTCAGCGAACTTGATTATGTAGTAGAGCTGACATATATGCATTGATACTGGTGCGAAACTGGGAGTATGCCTTTTCCACAAGCGTCAGCGGGAGATCGGCGAATAATAGGCAGATGGCAGCGATCAAGCTGCCTTTGATGTTGTGAGAGGTCAGGTTGGTGATGTTCTCGACATATGACCAAACGAAGTAGCCCAACGGGTTAAGATGGAAGATTGGTACAAAATCGTAATACTCCTTCTGAAGCCAAGCCTGGGTCTCTTTGGTCTTGAGGGTCGGCGCAGAGTCCTGCTGCCACACTCACGGTCTGCCAGTGGCCACCTGATTGCACCAACGGATCACCACACTCTTCAACACATTTAGGTACACTTTGGTGTTTATTTTTATGCCAACTTCGAAGATATGACATAATGTAGCCTTGACTTGAAACCACACCAAAGATTATAACTATGACTGGAATTTGCTTTCACCGCCGTGCGCACGTCACTGTTGTTCTTGGCAATCTAACAATGCATCTTGGAGATGCTGGCAATGGTACTGTTGTCATAACTTGGACGTGCAGTGAGCATGAGTTGTACAGCGACGCATCTCGGATCTCGCTCGTTGAACATTGTGTCACGTTCAGATATGACAGAAGGCTTCTATCGGTCTTGGGATTTGTACATGACTGGCCAAGTTGTAGATGGTATGCAACAGCAAAAAAAAAAAAAAAGAAAAAAAAGAAAGCTGGTTTTCATTAAAAGGAAATGGAATGATGCAGTCTTTTCTAGAGCAACAAATCTATCGTTCCATCCTATATAGAGCTTTGATAATTAAGTGGTTTACTGTTTTTTTTTCTTAGATAGCCAAAGACTTAAATCAAAGCCGCTGAATAAACCGGAAGTAGATAACGAGCATCTTTAACTATGAGCAGACGTATGAGTATCTGTAAAAAAAAATGACGAAAAAAAATCATCAATACACGTTTTACGGCTCAAATATTTTTGATTGTGTACCTTGTAAAACAACATATGTTAATCACTCCATATCAAAAAGTTACCCCTTTTTTGAAGCTGGATTAGGTGAGAAAAAAAGAAGATAAACCCCCAAAAAGATAAGAATACACATCTGCCTCAGATGGAAGATCATTAATTCTTTAATTTCCGTTATGACGTCACTCACAAGATCTCATCGACTTATTCGTAATTATGCCCAAATAATAAACAATTAATAGATCGAACATCTATGACGGTAGTATCACAAAATAAAGCAGACAGAGCTGGATGGTAGAGATGTATGACTTTACATACTACTACTACTACTACTACTACTACTACTACTACTATAATAACAAGTATAGTATGCATGCCCCCCCCCGTGAGTGCACAGTGAACGAGGCATAAAAAATTACTAAGTCCAGTATCCTCCCCATTTAGCCCCACAAATTCCCAGAGGAAGTCAAATTTCTGGTGAAAATGAACAAATGCTGCAGTTTTAGGTCTAAACATATGTAAATTTGAGTTCTGCACTATGCTAAAAAAAAAAAAATAACTAAGTCCATCATTTGCGTCCTCCCATTTAGCCTCAACAGTCCCAACGGCCTTAACATATTTAAATTTGAGTTTAGCACGATGGAAAACTGCTAAATAGACATACATAGAAAGTTTGGGACAAGTATAGTAAAATAGTCCCGAAAATGGAGTGTTTTTATTAGCTCTAAATGAGCCCCCGGGGCACACCCAATAGTTATCACGAAGTATAGACAATCAAAATCATATAGAAATCAGTTAGTTACAACTTTTCAGAAAGTTTTTTAAAAATCCAAGGCATAATTTTTTTTAATAAACACAAAAGTGTAAATTTTAGCCATTTTACCCCGAAAGGCACCCCTAGGGGAGGCAATCGGAGTTTTCCTGGAAAATCCATTTTTTACTTTTTACTCATATCATGTTTAATGTTTGTGCAAAATTTCCAAAAATTCCAAGTCGTAGTTATTGAGAAAAGTGCGGACAGGCAAACGGACGAAGCTACAAGGGTGATTTATAGGTCCACTTTTGTCGGGGGGGGGGCAATAATAATAATAATAATAATAATAACAATAATAATAATAATAATAATAATAATAATAATTATAATGATAATAATAATAATCTTAACTAACAGGACTTGTGGATATTCCACAAAATGAGAAATACATTGAATTAGCAAATACGTTTTGATTAAGATGATATAGGATAGTGCAAAAATAGCTTTTTATACTGAAAAACGAATTGTGATGTAAAAAGGGACAGACCGCAGTGATTAAATAGATAATTTTAAAAATGATATTTGGAAAAGGATAGAATAGAATCCAGGAAGCAGGAGTTACAAAATAATAGAGATATTCAATTTAGGAATGTAACAATTGTCCATTCTTTTAGAAATAACTGGATATTAATAATGTCAGTGAAAAAAAAGGGACAATACAAAGTTGAAAATAAATATTAACATAGATTAAGTTTGGAAATAAATAGGTTATAAATGAAACAATTCATACAGGAATTTCTTTGTTACTAAAACGTGATTAGGAGCATGGTAATTTGAACACGCGAAGAACCGCACTTCTGACGTCATAAAGAAGGGTTAATTCCAATATATTGAAATGGGTTCGCGTCAGTTATCAGAGTCAGAAAGCGATTTAGTAAGAGTCAAGGCAGAGTTGACGAGAGTCGAGTCGACTTAGCTGAAACCATCTTGAAGCGAAGAGGTGAAGATACAACAATGTAATGGTTAAAGCTTGAGTTCCTGACATCATCTCATCCGGATGAAGAATAAGCAGATAATTTATCATTTCAATATAAATGTCACACAAAATAAATGTCTGTTTATTTTGTAATAATGCGTTGTTTTGCCCCAAACGTATATAATACGTATTTTATTTTATTCGAACTCAACCAGCGCTTCTAAGTAACAAAACTCTTTACGTGAATCCCGCGTGACCAAACGCACCGTTCCAAGATTTAAAAACTATCGGAAAAACAGCAAACGGACTTCTACTTGCTGATTCTCTGCTCCAACAACAACATGGCAAAAAGAAAGACATACTGAAAATGAAGTTTTGCTTCGAAATATATTTATGAATTTCAGTATAAATTTCAAACAAAATAAATGTCTGTTTATTTTGTAATAATGTGTTGTTTTGGCTTCAAACGTATATAATACGTATTTTATTTTATTAAAACTCAACCAGCGCTTCTATGGAATAAAAATATTACAGATCATTTATATTTATAAACTTGTCTTCGTTGTCGTCTTTGATAACGGCCCCTGTGGAACCTGACATAGTTATATGGAATAAGTCGGAGAGAGTTGCAACCTTGGTTGAAGTGAGTGTTCCTAATGATGAAGCTCTGAACTGAAAAGTTAGAAACAGACCAAATATCAAGGTATCATGTATGATTTAAAAAACAATCTGGAATCTTTGAGAGATATCAATCATACCAGTTATTATAGGTGCCACGGGGCTTATCAAGGAGAACCTGAAGTCCTACCTAACTAATATTCCTGATGAAGTAAGTGCAAAAGAGATCCAGACAATTGCACTTAAGGGAACAACGAGGATACTAAAAAGAGCTCTCGGTTGGTTTCAATAAAAAGCAGGGCAATGTTGGCACTTGGTTTTGCTGCCCCATACCCAGCATTAAAATCTTCAAAAGAAGAATTTAAAAAAAATTGTTAAATAGTCGTGTGCATAATTCGAATGCACTATATATGACGTTTCATGTCTGTAGACTAAGAACTAACCAAGGAGTTTGGTAGGCAATTTTTTAAACATATATATATATATATATATATATATATATATATATATATATATCATATTTTTATTACCGTTTTATCTGTTTGGTTACATGTGTTTCGGATGTCGGACCGTGTTTACGATCTAACAGCCTCGTCAAACCTTACAGAAATGGTTGGTTAGCATTAGGAAGAATTGTTTTCAGAAGGAATACGAGGAAAAAAAGAAAAGGGTAATAGGGTGAAGGCGGTAATGACAATATTTCAGTTTTGAAGGTTAAAATATATTAGATTGTCTTGTGTGTAGGGGTAGCAGACTCAGGTAGGCTTGGGTGGAGATATAGGGAGGGGGAGGTAGAGAGGATGGTAAAGAGAAAAGAGAGGGGGTAATGAGAGGAGGGGAGCGTATATATACATATGCATACAAAATATATATAGAAAAAAGGTTCGTGTTTACTATAAGCTTTTTACGCAAATATTGCGTAAGTATAAATCATGTAGAATATCTGCATGCATATACTTACACGTAATAATTAACTAATATAATTACACATAATAGTTAACTAAAGATAATCATCTCATAAGAAAACAGAAAAAAACTAATAGAGAATTAATTAAAATGAATTTTTAAAAGTATATGCAAATTAGATAGATCTTTTGCAGATCAATGCAATTCCACGATCCATATATTACAAAGTTGTATTTTCTTTTTAACTAAATAGAAAAACGTGTTCTAAATATGAATATTAATTCACACAAAAAATTGTAGCCGTATAGATTGAACGCTGCATAAGATAAACGAACAAAGCATATTTTGTTATAAAGATATAGATTTATTTTGACAACACAGAAGCATTTTAACTAAGACCATTGATAAAAAACGCGTACAGGCTTTAACGGCTAACATCCGTCGCGGACGACATCGAATTTTCAACTGTTTTAACAATGCGATTTAGTTCTCCTCTCTTTCTTCATCAAAGAGAGAGAAAGGAAGTCAAAGCGAGAACGAGAGAGAAAGAGAGAGAGAGAGAAAGAGAGAGAGGAGGGAAGAAATATACGTTTTCACGCACATGTTTTGTTTTAAATTCAGATGTCAGCATGTATTTTTTATCTTTTCGGCACCTAAGGTCTCGTATGATTTTTATTCGACCGAGTTTCATAAACATCTGTCAATCTTCGTGCGCAGACAGCGTCTACCTTAAAAAACATGCACTCACTAAGTTTGTGCTTGCTTCACCCCCATGACTGTAATTACACATCTGATACAAGGTAAGTTTGGCATACGGGCCCAAAATGCGAAGAACTCACGGCCTCTGAAAGGTTTTCTCACTCATTGTGCTACACATTAGTTATTTGTCTACAAAACCTGGCCTTTTGGCCAAGATCAAAGTGTAGCATCTGTTCCGGCAGATACTGCAACCAAAGACCATATGTGGGGCTACCCCCACACATCAGACCTTGGTCAATGTAGGGGCAACCCTTCATACATCCTGTCACTATCCAGCTCCCATTTCCCACCCATCGGGAGCTGGTCCCCTTTTCCCTTCCCCTCCCTTCTCTCCACATTAAAAAACGGCCTTGTGCCTAATTTCCTCAGTGGGGAAGCAAATAAATACAATCTGTTCCGGCAGATACTACAAGCAAAGACCAGATGTGGGGCAACCCTACATACCTGACCTTTAACCAGCTCCCATTTCCCACCTCTCGGGAGCTGGTCCTCCTTTTCCCTTCCCCCTCCCTTCACTCCTCACATTAAAAATTAGCCTTGTGCCTAATTTGCTCAGTGGGGGAGCAAATAAATACCATCTGTTCCGGTAGATGCTGCAAGCTATGACTAGCAAAGACCAGATGTGGGGGCAACCCCACATGCCTGACCTTTAACCAGCTCCCATTTCCCACCTCTCGGGAGCTGGTCCCCTTTTTCCATTCCCCCTCCCTTCACTCCTCACATTAAAAATCGGCCTTGTGCCTAATTTGCTCGGTGGGGGAGCAAATAAATACCATCTGTTCCGGCAGATACTGCAAGCAAAGACCATATGTGGGGGCGACCTCACAGATAAAACCTTGGTCAATGTAGGGGCAACCTTTCATACCAATTGTCACTATCCAGCTCCCCTACTCCCCGGGGAGTTGGTCCCCATTTCCCCTTCACTCCTCCCATTAAAAATCGGCCTTGTGCCTAATTTGCTCGGTGGGGGTGCAAATAAATACCATCTGTTCCGGCAGATACTGCAAGCAAAGAACATATGTGGGGGAAATTCCACATATAAGACCTCGGTCAATGTAGGGGCAACCCTTCATACCAATTGTCACTATCCAGATCCCCTACTCCCCGGGGAGTTGGTCCCCATTCCCCCTTCACTCCTCACATTAAAAATCGGCCTTGTGCCTAATTTGCTCAGTAGGGGAGCAAATAAATACCTCAAAGTGTAGTATCTGTTCTTCAGATGCTGCACTTTCATTTCTTGTTCTCTTTCGGTGTGAGGAGCAGTCCTTCACAACTGAGATAATTTTTTTTTTGTACTTTTTCTCCACGTTAAAAACGACCCTGGTGTTTAACTCTGTAAATACATTGATATTTCTTCATTATGTTACATCGCTATAATATGCGATTAATTAGTCACTATCTTGATGCCTCACGTTGTGTCACTTTTACACATTTGTCACGTGTTACAGCTATGAACAAGTACACATCATTTGTAAGGACAGCAATACACTAAGCATCAAATACGACGAATAACCAACATAAAGAAATCCGTTACGCATGCGCAGAATTGCGATCAGACGACAATGGATATAGGATATTTTCTTATGTAGAATATATCCATATATACAATATGCCCATATATAGAATATGCCCTGATATAGAATATGCCCATATATATAATATGCCCATATATAGAATATGTCCATATATAGAATATGACCATACATAGCATATTGCCATATATGAAATATTCCCATAAATATATACAATACCGTAGAACACCGGGATACGACATTAAAAATTCGTAACAAAGTACAGTATAGTATATAATCCACATGTATATAATCAAATAACATTATAAATAACACTGTAAGGTGGGGGAAATATCATAGCCAGGTGGCAGAAAACATCGTATTCCACATCGTAACATAAAAAAAACGTATCCTAAAGGACACCGTACCCCGGGGTTCTACTGAATACGCATATATAGAATATACGCATATTTCAAATATTCTCATACATATAATATTTCCATCTATAAAATATACACATATATAGAATAATAGCAAAGAGACCTGACGTTGCCCGGTACTGAATAATGATCAACGAATGTTGCGCACGCCCATGTTTTATTGCCATCGGAATCGGTAAAATTGCCCATTTTTAATCCTCCCCGCAGTGACTTAGTTCACAATACAATGTAGTCTAAATTACACTGTAGAGAACCTACTTTTGATTTAATAAAAGTATTTTAATATGATGGCGTGAATTAATGTTTAAAATGCAAATATCAAATATCATTGTCCAGTTGTGCTCAAAACAAAAACATTGATTTCAAACGCGCCCCCGTCATCTCCAAGAACCTATTTTTGATTTTATGTGTCAGGTATTTCTACTCGTGCAATTATAATGGCTTGAATTAACGTTAAAAATTCAAAAGTTAAGTATCATGCATTTTCAAAACGTCCTTATCATATCAACGAGCCTGCTGTTGATTTTATATGCCGGGCCTTTCTTCTTGTGTGGTAATAAAACTACTCGAATGCACTTGTGATGTTAGGCTGTATAAGGGGTTAACTTTAGTCAAAATCGAAAGTTCTCTTTTTAATCGGATTATTTTGATTATAGATACTTATCGAAGAAATTCCGATACGGATCCTATCTAAAAACATTGCCAGATACATAAAGTATATTTGTGTGAAATTTTAAAAAAAATCTGCCAAGCCGTTTAGGAGTCCATAGGGAACGAACTCTAACGCACACAGACAATGTTCCTTTTAATAGCATGTAAGTAGTAATAGTAAGGATACTTAATTAATGTTTCGGGCCAATTTTACGATATTTGTCATCCGAAGGGTCGAGCTTCAAAATGATACCGATCTCGTGAAAATCTGTATCCTCTGTCGAAATTTTTAGTCATACCCACATACATACATACATACATACATACATACATACATACATACATACATTTAAACAGATATGTGAGATTTATATTATAGATATCCTCAAATTGTATGCCTTTGGAACTCACTACCCATTTCTTCTATGGTATTAACATGCTGAATTTTAATTATAATGTGAACACGCATTTTGGTGCACACAGAAATGGCGAGAAAAACTCGCAGAGATATACCAAGACTTTCAAAAGAGGAACGTTGAGGGGTGAGGCTAACATCAGCCTGCAAAGTATTTTCTGGAGGAACTCTACCAGAAATACATACACAAAGAAGGTTTTTTGGACTGCCTGAAGTGGAGAGCCCTGCACCATGACAAGGAAAGTGTTATAATGGCTGCCTTAGATCAGGGATTGATGACTAATGCCTTTAAGATGCCAGGTCTTAGTAACGACAACAGATGTAGGTTCTGTCACACGAAAATGGAAAGTTTGAGGCACCTGGTATCAAATTGCACCCGGTATCAAATTGCACCTGGTATCAAACTGCAAGGTTCTTTTGAAGGAATGCTACTGCACAGCGAGACATTATAGCGTGTGTAAATACCTCCATTGGACGATCTGAAAAAAAACTAAACATCCAATGTAGCAGCAAGTCCTGTGAACATCAACTTGAAAGAAGGGTTGGAAATGAAGCATACGCCATACATTACGACCATGTAAACCCTACAGCCACATACCTTGAAAATGCTGCTGTCAAACTTGACATAGTAATATGAAATAACACAGGAGGTCTGAACAGAACTGAAAGAGAGAAAGAGACCAAATATCAAGTTCTCATGTATGATATAAAGAGAAATTGGAATTTTAGGGGGGGATATCAATCATCCTAGTGATCTATTAGTGATGGCTTATGAGGAAGAACTTTAAAGCCTATAACATTAGTATACCCGGTGAAACAAGTGCGAGATCGATCCAAACAATTGCACAAGGGGACAACGAGGATCCTAAAAAGAGCTCTCGGTTTGTTTCAATAAAAAGTGAGTGAATGTTGGCAGCTGGTGTGGCTACAGCATACCAAGCTTATACCCCCCCAAATAAGATACTTTAAAAAAAGTGCAGAACTCTACAATCATCACAATATTGGGTTCGAATCATAATAATCCCCCAATAGCAATATGTATATATATATATATATATATATATATATATATATATATATATATATATATATATATATATATATATATATATATATATATATATATCGCTGAGGAAAGAGAAGTAAAACAAAATCACAACATTACACATTTTGGCCTATTCATGAAAGCACATTTCCTTTCTCTCTTTCGCCATCTGACTAGAATTTTCACTTCACCAGTCACCACAATACCGCATTTACTACGAGCTAACCTATTTAAAGTGGCCCTAATAGATTGAATTTAATTTTTGTTTTTGAAACATTCTATATATAGGAATATTTTATGTTTGAGAATATTCTTTATATAAGTATATTCTATATATGGGTATATTCTCTATGCGTGTATATTCTACATATGGATAGATGTGATGTATAGGATAGTCGATAAATGAGTATATTCTATAATTGGATATATTCTATATTTGTGTATATTTTATCTGTGGGTGTATTCTATATATTGATAGAATTGATACATAGGTATATTCGATGTATGAGTATATTCTATATATGGGCATATTCTGTATATAGGTAGAATATATGCCTGTCTGTGTGCGTGTGTCTGTGTATCTGTGTGTCTGTGTGTGTACATTTCCCTACGCATTAACTCTGTCAATTTTAAGGCTACAGACTCAAAATGTGATATACATGGTACGGAGATTTGGGAAAATCGATGTGATCGGTTTTCGGCCAGAAATTTTGCGATTAAGGGGTCAAAGTTTAACAATTTCACTTTTGAGAACTCTACATACCTTCTCCGACAATTTTCGGTCTAAACACTTGAAATTTTAGATATAGGTTCCTTGGACATGGATCTAACTTAATAATCTGATTTGAGCCCAACAGAATAAATTTTAAGGGGTCATAATAGGGGTAAAAGTTAAAAAAATTGACCGCTTTTTTTCTTTTTGCTCAACATACACCTCCAAATACCCAGGCAACGCCGGGCACCCAGGCTAGTATATATATATATATATATATATATATATATATATATATATATATATATATATATATATATATATATATATATATATATATA
This sequence comes from Euprymna scolopes, assembly GCF_053919585.1. Taxonomy (NCBI): domain Eukaryota; kingdom Metazoa; phylum Mollusca; class Cephalopoda; order Sepiida; family Sepiolidae; genus Euprymna; species Euprymna scolopes. The sequence continues at coordinate 122,826,281 of NC_136487.1, forward strand.
TATTACCAACTAATAAAAACAACGACACAATCTATAAGAACCTAAATAAGACAGGCATTCAAATAACAAAACTAAACTCTTTAACAATTAGGGACCTAACACGTAAAATTATAACTAATACCAACATTAACACCAAAGCCGGAATATATTCCATACCCTGCCTTGATTGTGGAAGAATATACGTAGGAGAAACTCAACGTAATTTAAATAAAAGAATATATGAACACAAAAGAGATGTAAAAAACAACAATACACTCAACGCCATATTTTGTCACATCATGGAAAACGACCACCATTTTGATTTTAACAAAGCAACTTTCCTTAAACACATACATAACAGATCCACACGACGTTTAATTGAGTCAGCTATAATCTCCCATTCCAGCAATATAATTAAGCAAAGAAAAGGTTTTTTTCCACGTTGCTCCCTTTCTGTCGAAAATAATTATTAAAGAAAACAACTTAGACACCGGTTAAACGCGAAAAAAAAAAAATTCGTAATTTCACTTAATTTTATTTTTATTTTACTTATTTACTGTATTTTATCATTATCTATTTTTAGACTCCATTTTATCACCTCCTATTCTTATTTTTAGATAACATCTTTTAAGTTACTGCGCTATTTTATCCCAATTCAATATATATGTATGTATGAGAATGCGGATACTGATGGCATGAGTTCGATCCTAACCTGTGCTGACGAAGGCTACAAGCCAGAAACACGCGTGTCCGTATACTTTTATGCACATAAAATTACATATATATATATATATATATATATATATATATATATATATATATATATGTATATATATTCTCACATTCCATATATGAGAATATTCTATATATGGGTATATTCTATACATGGAAATATTATATATGTGGCTATCCTTACTCTGCATGGAAACCGTGCAAATAAGACACAACCAATGATGTAGAAATAGCCGAAGTGGCATGTTACATCCAGTTTCTCTTTGAGTGTCTCACTCATTTCATTTGGAAAATAAAGAAGTAATAATAACTAATATAACATTAGCATCAACTTCCTGCATCAATGGTCTCCAAATAAAACCTTAAGGAAAACGCAGCGAACGTCTCTTTGTGACATCTTTCTTCATGGAATAAAGTTTATTTCTATAGCAACTATTAGACAAAACAGCGACGGCGAGAAAAAAAAAACGACTTATAAAATAGAAATCCCCATATAAACACCGCATGTCTGTAGAAAGATCCTCTTTTATTAGTTATTTACTATGATACACAGAAAAGGGGCGTGATTTTGCTGCTAATCGGGAGCACTGAGGTAGTTATGTTGAGAGAGTACTAGTGCAGTAAGTGCCATTTTAAATAGGTTAGCTCGTGTAAATACTTGTAAAACAATTGCAAGGCTGTAACAATGCGGCGATGCGACAAGTATTGCAACTCGGAGAACAGATTACATATGAATTTATGCATTTGCTGAGCAAAATATGCTGAATAAATTATTGCAATAGTGTACGTTATGTAATGATATTTATATTGAAAATGAACGCACAAATGATCACACACGTGGTCTGTGTTGATCTCAGCAGAACGTAGGCGCCATTTTCATTCTTTTTTGCACTGTACATTCATCAATACGTCCGCCATTAAAAAAAATACATATTTCTCTGTTTATTTAATGTCTTTACGTCTGCACGCGGGATTCGGGAAAGTTTAATGCTGTTGATTTTACGTACGTATTTATCTCATCGCTATAATGTAAGGATAATTTAATCTATTATGACATTAAATCTGAATCAATAAACATTTCTCTTTCTTTACTGGTAAGTAGAGAAAGGAAGTAGAAAACAGGAAGGAACATCAATAGTCTAGCAATTCGGGAGAAGAAATTAAATAGTAGAAGAGTAGACAGCGATAAATGGGTGGGATTTTGCTGCTTGAGGGGGAACAAGTGGTACGTATGTAAATCATGATGGAAAAATATCTCTGTTACCATATAAACCTACACTTCGTCAAGCAAGAAAAATTCTTGACAGATATGTCACACATTATGAGTTTTTTTTAATAAAATTAAAGTAGAATAAGTAGGCATAGTGGTTGTGACCCAATAAGTAGCAGGCCATGAATTTTTCTCATATATATATATATATATATATATATATATATATATATATATATATATTCACGGTTAAAATAGATTAGAAGATTATATACACACATTAGAAGACTATATACGCACTATACACACACAAACACATACACACACACACACACATATATATATATATATATATATAGTCTTGTAATCTATTGTAACCTTGAATATATATATATATATATATATATATAAAGGTTAAAATAAATTACAAGACTATATATATATATATATATATATATATATATATATATATATATATGTGTGTGGGGGTGTTAGTGTTATGTAGTAGGTCGAACACAAAAAAGTGTCGATCTATCTACTTATCTATCTATCTATCAAACTGGAGAGATGGATGAGAGATGTTGAAAGACAGTCAAAATATGGTAAATCATATTGTCGACAAGTTTACCAGAAGAATTGTTCCGCTGATCGGATCTGCGTGTAAGTTACGTGGTCAGCTTAGCTGGAGATCATTGAGAGTTGGAATTTAGACGTTGAGCAGAGCGGACGGTTTAACAGGTCGTTCTCCCCTCTACTGGGGAGGGAGCTGATGTGTGTGAAAATAAAGACCTAGAACTAACAAGCAAAGATATTCACTTCCCATTCTTCTGCAATCGACACATGTAAAGTGAATAAAAACTATATAAAACCAACCAGCGTTCTTGGAAGTGATTGAATATTCGTCCAAACAGGTCCCAGCCTCTCCTCCAATATCAATAATAACGAAAATAATAATATAAAAATTAATAATAATAATAAGAAATAGAATAATAAGAAGAAAAAGAATAATAAAATTAATAATAATAATAATAATAATAATAATAATAATAATAATAATAATAATAATAATAATAAAATTAATAATAATTATAAAATTAATAATAATGGCGATGACGATGATGATGATAAACTTAATAATAATAATAATAATAATAATAACAATAATAATAATAAAAATTATTATTATTAATAATAATAATAATGATAATAATAATAATAAAGTATTACGAAAAAATTCAGAAACGTACAACATAGAAAAATTATTAAAACAAATAAACAATGAATAACACTTGCGAACAGAAATTCTTATGGTGATTAAGATGTTTCAATTGTTTTTACCTAATTTGAGGGTGTAGATTCCAGTAATGCTGCCACTTTTTCCTATCAGGTCTTCCTTTTCTGCTATTGGTTTACCCCCCCCCCTCTGCAGGAAGCCGATAACTACAAAAAAAAAACAAGTAAAAAAAACAAGTAAATCGAAGAAACAATATTTTTTACGTAAATTTAAGATACAAATTCATGAAATCTCACCAAAATATTCACTATTAAAGCTTGAAGTTGTGAAAAATGCTAAACATAGCCATCATCATCAATAAATTGATGTTTTATTGTTTTTTTTAAGATGTGGGGCTCCGGCATTATCGCGCTTGGTAGACCAACATCAGCCTGCAAGGTGGAATCAAAACGACCTTTATAGCGGACATCAATATCGATGATATCTTGGTCTCTCGTTACTCACATCTTCTAGATTTTCAGGAAAACGGGCAAGATGGCTGTGCAAAAATATAACCTGATGCTCATATTTGCACCCAATTGATGAAGACTTATAATTAATGTTTCAACAAGCTCATTATAGCTATGTGCCTTTATTTTTCCCCTAAGAAAAATTTTACTACATTCGTAAACGTTGTCGAGACATTCAATTCTGTAGGATTTATAAAATCACAGAAAGTTGCGCCATTAATTAAATTTCGAATCTGGGGTCCATAAAAAATTCCAGCTTGTAATTTCTCTTTGGTTAGACAGGAAATTTCATGCAACATTATCTAAAACAGTCCCATCTTTCTCAAGTGCCTTCACGAACTCTTTCATGATGCTAAGTTTTATCTGAAGAGGAGAAGCCAGAACATTGAGAGAGCCAGGAATCAGGTCACCGCGCACAGACCAATCTTTTTTTTTAATCCAGTGCTCTGTTCTTGCTCTGATATTCTACCAACACAAGAAGCAAGGAAATTTTGTGTAGCCACCTTGTAGCCCAAGCAGAAACGAAACCAATTTTAAAATCGACACATATGATCCATTGGTGCTGTCAGTATGTAATCTTTTCCAGAACAACTTGAATTTAATCATATTTTTATTTGAATATCGTTGAATAGTCCAGAGAAACTGATCAATATGACTTGCCATTGTGAAGAAGAACACATTTGAAACTTTTTTGTCTATAAAAATGCGCTAACTTTGAGAATAATAGTGTTCGACACCAAGCTGCCGCAGTAGGCTGACAACGTCGCTTCAATATACTATGTCGTTTTCCTAAGTGAAAAATGGAAAGAATTCGATATAGCGTTTTCTGTAGAAGGTTATGATCCCTTTTCTGTTGAATTGCAACGTACATTCCCCGCAAATACAGCAAAGCACATTGTGGATTATTTAAACAACGTCGAGATAATGTAGCCATGCTTAATTTTTGCTCCAAAAATCTGCAACGAAAGTAAAATAATGCAGTTTAATTATTTCCTGTCGGGCTTATAAATGAAATCCTTACATTAAGAGAATAAACTTTACTTTGACCCAGAAATCAACAAAAAACGTGCCATAATTGGTAGGCCGATTTGCTACTCAGTGTCCACTTCTTACCAACCACACACCTCATTGTATTAGCAAATTTGACTTTTACTTTAAGGTTTGTGATGTCATAATCAATAAACATACATCACAATAACAACCTACAATTGTAATTGTAAAGCTATCATTTATTTAGAAACACGCTTAACTTACTCTCGTCGCAGACAGTCAGGTAAACTATTCTAAAAATGAACGACTCTGAAGACTAGTATAGGTATATTTATTTAAAAAGTAAAAACTGAAAAAGAAAAAATGACGGGTATGGGAAAGTAAAAACAATAACAAACGAGTATAGGAAAATGAAGGAGTTAAAGAAATCGAAAAATTGAATTAGTTCGAAAGGAATGTCACGTTGCAGGACAAACACATTTTCCGGAAGTAGAAATTGGAGACTAACCGGAAGAGGAAATAAGAAAAAAAAAGTAAGTTTTTAGTCAAAAGTAACTTAAAGAGAGATAATAGGTTCAAAACAGGGAAGCAGAACACCTAATTTTATGGTTTCAAAAAAAAAAAAAGTATATAATAGCAAATATATGCACGACTTGACTTGATGAGAAAAAATTAATATGACGTTTTGGAATGAGTGCCCCCAAATTAGTGTAAATTAATTTATAAACCTGTAATGCTCGGTAATAGTGGAACTTGGGTAGGATTAGATTATTGAAGCGGACAGCTACAGAATTCATTCGCAATGTAAATAACCAAACATTATGAATTTTAGAACACAGGTACTACGCGCAAGGCGCTGTAATGCGAGTTATATGTATTTTAATTTAATTTTATGCAAAAAAAAAAAAACAAGATAAAAACAGGGATAAAACCCATCGTGAAAATCCAGATGTTTTTGATTTTTGTGAAACATATACAATATATTTAACCTTACCAGTCCTGAGCTACTGAACCTAATTTGCCTCATTTCCTGGCCTCCTGGGCAAATTATGAAAAAGATCTAAATGTGTTAGTATTCCGCCTCCCCCCTTTCATCCACCGCCAGTATTCAGCCTTCCTGTGCCAGTCTGCCCAACTGGTGGAGCCCTCCTTGATGCACAGGTACTTTCTGCAGTGGGTGCCCGAAAACCTTGTCTTCACCTTTCTTTTAGGGGTTGTTTTTGTAAGATACTCCAGGGTGCTGTCTGTTGTATGTCAGGTGTTTCTCCATGCACACAGCACGGATGTGGGCAGATGAGGAGCCGCGATTAGGTAGCTATTTTTAGCTCCCTGAAAACACGAAAACAAGTGGCCGGAAAAATACCGGTTTAGTGGTAACTCGGTATATAGCATTTTCGGAAATTACAGGTATACCGGTAACTCGGTCTGGTAAGGTTAATACATTACTTATCAAATATTCTCCTACTTTCTTTGGGGTATTTTATACGGGTTTTAGGTAATATAATACAGGCATACCTGGCATATAAAATTCAAATGTACCAGGTTTTCATTCAATTTTATAAATGGTCATTAGACTCCAGTTCAGCACGATTCACTTAATTTAAATTCTTTCTTAGCACATCTCAAACTGAATCCTTAGATTTGTGGCATTTTTAGAATCAAAATTGGAATAAAAATTTTAGACGTAAATTTAAGTGACATTATAAGCCGATTTTAATCATTGTAAGTTAAGTAATGATGACTCTGGTTAATACCAAACGGGTGACTATTTGGGAATATTAGGCGCTGTATAGGGTGGCGGATCAGCACTACTGTCAAAGGAAAAGTTAAGCGCCTCCTTCCCTCTGCTAGTCTGTGTGAGACCCTTGAGCAAGGTCGAGTAACCACTTCAACCGCCCGATCAAGGTAAAGTGAGGTCATGAAAAGCAGGTGACTGTATGTAATATGAAAGCAATCTATATATCTATAAAAGTGAACGTGTCTGTGTGTGTGTACCTGTGTATCTCTGTGTCTGTGTGTCTGTGTGTATGTGTACATTTTCCTACGCAATAACTCGGTCAATTTTCAGTCTACGGACTCGAAATTTGATATACAGGATACTGAGATTTGGGAAAATCTTTGTAATCCGTTTTCGGCCAGAAATTTGGCGGTTAAGCGGTCAAAGTTGGACGATTTGACGTTTGAGAACTCTATCAAACTTCTCCTCCAATTTGGGGTCTAAACACTTGAAATTTTAGATATAGTTTTCTTGGATATGGATATAACTTAATAATAGCCAAAACAAGGGGTCATAATAGGGGTCAAAGTTTAACAAAAATTGACCGCTTTTTTTTTTGGCTCAACATGCACCCCCAAAAACCCGAGCAAAGCCGGGCTGAAATGCTAGTCAGGAATAATCCTGTTCACGGTCTTGTAACTCGTTGTGCTGGGCGGATAATCCTTTTATGTACAATATTCAGGACAATCGCCCAGTATGGAAAGTGCTCGGGCAGAGAGAAACTGCAAACTACTGTTTGTACAACTGTCAAGAAAGCTGTGGCAATACCTCAAACACTTTCAAGAAAAAATAGAGTGAATAGGGTTGTAAATGATGGGTAACCATGAATTCACGTATGCCTCGAGGGAGATAGATAGATAGATGGAGAGACATAGTCGTCAATGCCTGAACTAGACAGGGAACCACAGGGGACATAAAAGTGGTGCAAAATTATCTTGATAACAGAATTAATTTTAAACCTTCTGAAATGATTATTTTTTTTTTGTAATAGGGGGGATTTTGTCTGTAGCGTGTATATCTCATTACGTGTGTCTCTTTGTATCTATGTATGTAATTGTGATGCTTCGAAAACAACGCCCAGCATTAGCCAACAGAAAAAGTCCAAGTCTTCTCCACGACGATGCCCGAGTGCGTGTTGCCAAACTAACCCTACAGAAGTTTAACAAATTGGGCTATACTTTCCAAACCTCTTACCTTTCGACTTCCACTTTTTCAAGGACCTCGACGACTTTCTGCATGAGAAATGTTTAAAAAACTTAAGCGATATCAAAATCGACTTCATCGCCACCAGATCGCAATATTTTTACGTTACTGGCGTAAAAACACTTGTTTGCATAAGCAAAACGGTATTGATTCTGATGGTGGTTATTTCGACCGATAATTTTTTTCTTCGAGCCAAGTGTGTGTGTGTGCGTGCGTGTGTGTGAAAATGTCTGTCTGTGTATGTGCGTGTGTGTGTCTGTGTATATTTCTCTACCAAATTACTCTGCCGATTTTCGGTCTAGAGACTCGAGATTTGAAAAAAAGAGCAGTGAGATTTGGGAAAATCTTTTCAATCGTTTTTCGACAAAAAATTTTGCTCTAAAGGGGTACAAAGTTTAACGATTTGACCTTTGCAAAATCTACCAAACTTTTCCGCTAATTTTCGGTCTGAACACTTGAAATTTTAGCTCTAGATTACTTGGACATGGATCAAACCTTTTAATTTGATTGGAGCAAAAAAAAAAATAATTGACAAGGTGCCAAAATTGGGGTCAAAATTTAAAAAAATTGACCTCTGCGGTCTCTACCAAATTATTCAGCCAATTTCTGGTCTAAACATTTGAAATTTACATAAAGGAATTCAGAGATAGGGCAAGCTTTTTTATCGGTTTCGGTCGAAAATTTGAGCTGCCAAGGGGTCAAAGTTTAAAAAATTTGCGGTGTCTAGCAAACTACTCAGCAATTTTCGGTTTAAACATTTAAAATTTATACATAACGAGTATTCAGGTATGAGGCAAGCATTTTAATGAGTTTTGGGGCGAAAATTTGGCTATCAAAAGGTCAAAGTTGAAAGAGTTGATCTTTGTAATTTTACCAAACTCTCCTGCTAATTTTGGGTCTAAAGACTTGAAATTTTAGATGTAGGTAACTTGGACATGTGTAAAACATTCTATTTTGATTTGAAACTTAAATAATAAATGTTAAGAGATCAAAATTGAGGTGAAAGTTTTAAAAAATTGACCTCTGCGGTCTGTACGAAATTACTCAGACAAATTTTGGTCTAAACTTACATAAAGTGTATTCATACGTAGGACAAATTAAGAAAAGTGCATAGGGCCCGAACAATGCCGCGCTGAACTGCTAGTATATATATAAGAAATAAGAAAATGATTAAAATATATTTATGTATATATACATACACACATATATAAACCACTATATATATATATATATATATATATATATATATATATATATATAGTGGTGGGTATATGTGTGTATGTATACATACATAAATATAATTTAATTATATATATATATATATATATATATATATATATATATATATAATAGAATAACTGGAGTATGAAATGAAGACACTAAACTATATATTGGTGGATATAGATTGGTTCATTTATTGAGTTTGGGGGATAGAAGGGACTCTTTATACCAAGGCATTTTCGCTCCTAATGAACCCTACGCTAGACGCCGCATCTCCACCATGCTACCTAGCATCTTCTCTACTCTTCTGATGAGAAGCATTAGGCTTCGAAATGCCTTGGCATAAAGAGTCCCTTCTACACCCCCCAAATAATTGCTTGTATTCCATTACTCAATGAATGAACCAATCTATATCAACCAATATATAGTTTTGTGACTTCATTTCATACTCCTGTTGTTCTATTGTATAAGCTCCAGTGATGATTGTTCAGCTTGGCATTATCCAAATAATCTACCCTGATGTAATTGAACTCTCTCTTTTGCTCTAACGCATTAAGCTATATATATATATATATATATATATATATATATATATATATATAGTGTGTATGTGTGTGTTCGTGTGTGTGTGAGTATACCTCATGTTAAATGCAACACACCGTTTAGAAAATTACATCCGAATAAATCATATTGGATATTTTAAATTCATTATATTATGTTTTTATGATTCAAATACGAAATTAATGACCGAACACGAATATCAAAACACATCACGATCGGTAGACGTTGGAGGACATTTTATTATTTGTGATTTGATATAACTTCGTGCTTTAGTGGTTGAGTATGTGTATTCATATGTGTGTATGTGTATTTCGGAAAAACAAACTATATCAGTGGGTTGATTAAAATTGCTGATTTTTTCGTTTCTTTTTTGTATTTTGACGAATAATTTTCACAACTCTTCTAGCTACAATCAATACCCACATTAATAATTAAAAAATAATAAGAATAAATAAAGAATAGATTAAATCACACTTTTCCCGTCCAAACCTTAACACACATTTCTGAAAGACGAATTGTTTTGAACATGAGATCCATATATATATATATATATATATATATATATATATATATATATATATATATATATATATATATATATATTAAATTGTAATTCCATGAATTTCAAAAAACTCTCATTGCAATGAATTTCATATCAAAGAATTTTTACTATTGTTAGCAAGACAAAGAATGTTTTAGAAAATTAATCTCCTTAACCTATAGGGTTTCGATGTCTACCATCTCATCAGAGGAGAGAAAATATTAGCAAATATTTATAAAGGTATGCACCCTATTTGCTAAAGTCAAAACCCTATAGGTTAAGGAGATGAACTTTCTAAAGCATTCTTTGTCTTGCTTAGAATAATAAAAATTCTTTGATATGAAATTCATTTCAATGAGAGTTTTTTTGAAATTCAATTAATTACAATTTAATTTATTTGCTCTATCTTGCATATCGAGCAGTTCTTGTTTAGATGGGATAACTTATAGAATATTACTGCCAGTAATATTTTGTAAACCTTACAATCCCACGTTTCCATAACAACTGATTGTTAAATAAAAACTATTCTGAAGCATCTCTCTCTCTCTCTCTCTCTCTCTCTCTCTCTATATATATATATATATATATATATATATATATATATATATTGAATATGAAAACTAGTCGCTACACATATGCAAATATGTTTTAGTGACAACCCTGCTAGGGAAAATTACATCATCAGGCCAAGAATATCTCCGAAAGTAATAGGATTATATTGCCAAGGGTAAAAGGGATAACCAGTTAAAATAAGGGATCACATACAGATTGCTGTGGGATCTTCCAATATAATTTTATAGTTATGCCTGGGAGATCCCACATCAATTTGTAGAATGTAATCACTTATTTTATCTGGTTACCCCTTTTACCCTTGGCAATGATATAATCTATAGATTGGTTTTAATATAAAAAGGTAATGTTTTTGACTGATAATTTCGCAGATATTCTTGGCCTGATGATGTGATTTTCTCTAGCAGGGTTGTCACTGAAACATATTTGCATATGTGTAGCCACTAGTTTTCATATTCAACATATTCATATCGTCCGTCTAAACATTGAGCACTCTTTGGTAGACATATTGTGTTTTGTTTTTGTTTTTGTTTAAAATTGTCTTCAAGTCCAACGTGAACACGTTCTTATTGAACAGTCCCTCTAAGTTACAAAATTCCCACTAATATTTACTACGCTAAAATCACAATGACTAATATAAAACTATTAACCCTTATCCTCGAGTGGCTTCTGGGCCTTGATAAGCGGTGATCCCCATGTAAAAATATACTGAACAATACTACCAATAATATGTATATACATTTGAGTGTACGTATATATATATATATATATATATATATATATATATATATATATATATATATTTATAACTATTTTTTTACTATAATAATCATTAAATACCTACAGACACTAATGCTTCATCCTTTCGGGAATCTTCAGTGCAGGGTGTCACGATTAATACCAGTCGAACGATTCGAACCCCGCATCACGGGACATCTCTGGCTCGGTTTAGCGAAAACCTAATCCATTCAGCTACCGTTAACCGCGTGAAATAACGTCGAATTTAAACATTTTAATTTTAAATGTTAATTTACGTCAGTCAGAGAGTGATCTAATCGTTATACGATGATCTATGCATAAGAGCTAAGTTGACCGACTTTTAATTCAACTGAAAGTGGTCAACGATAAGAAACGAATTTCTTAAAGGGGCTGTCATAACTATTTTTTTACTATATATATATATATATAATTATTTACTATAATAATTAATAAATACTTAGAGACACTAATGTCTCATCCTTGCGGGGATCATTAGTGCAGGGTGTCACGATTAACACTAGCCGATAGATTCGAACCTAACGACACAAGCCATCTCTGGCTTCATTAGCTTCATTAGCAAGGACCTAATCCAATCGGCTACCGTTAACCACGACAAAGATATTGAATTTGAACATTTATTTTTAAATGCTTTTTAACGTCTGTCAGAGTGATCTAATCATGATATATATATATATATATATATATGTGTGTGTGTGTGTGCGTTTGTGTGTGTGTGTGTGTGTATTCAGAAATTGACATAATAATTATATGAATGTTGCTGCGCTATATAACAGGTGCTGTCCAGAATTGAACATTTTAACGTGCCGAACGAAATAAACGGTATGATGAACAACATGTTGGAATTTGGAATGTAGACTTTTTGTTATTTATTTTTGTATGCTCTGTAGTTATATTTAACACACATTGAGCTTCATAAATAAAAGGATTGGCATGAATAAAGGGTGAAATACAATTAAATAATCGCAAGTTTCCCATAAACACACACCCGCATACATAAATACATACATGTGTGTGTATGTGTGTGCATGCGCGCGTGCGTGTGTGTGTGATTAGGAGAGAACCTATATTTCTATGTACACATGTGATAAGTTAGAAACAAAGGATATAACTGCTCAAAGGGGGATTACTATATGGGGCAAAATAAATATTGTCCTAATCAAATATGATTTTTCCTCCTCCGTTCGAGAACAGAACAGATGCTACACTTTCATCATAGCATGAAGGCCAGAGGTATATATGTTGTATTTCTGCTGTGCTTAATAATGACGACACACATAAGTATTAATAAGTATCAGAAAGTAATACTGTGCTACATAGTTCAATACAAATAATAAATTCACATTAAGACACCTCTTGGCAGGCAATGTTCTTTTTTTTATTTTATTGCCTATTTTCTTTCGAATGTTCCATTTTATGTAACATTTTGTGGACTTGTTTCTTTGAAGAACCGCTGTACGTCGAAATTTCTACGAGTTCCTTTTTCACACCGTTACAAAAATAATCATATATTATTTTTTACTTACTAGGAGTAGTCACACAGGCCATCATCAAAGACTTCTCTTTGAGAACAACTTGTGGCATTCTCCGAATATTGAGCGACAACAAGTCTCCCCAGATTTCCAGTCCTCTCCACCTCTTTCGATAACCATTGCAAATGAATTTGCGTTATCGCAACAGCCGCTTACCATTGATTTCTCGTTGGTAGCGACCGTTTGTCTTCAGTGGAATTTGGGTGGCAAAAAGCCTTCCCAAGGTCCCTGACCACTTTGCATTCACCCAGTGGAGGTCTTGCTAGTGTTTTCTCTCCTCAGTGTTTCCATCCTCCTTGACCCTCCTTGCTTATTTGATGTGGTGTCAGTTTTAGATGACACACAACCAAAAAACGGTTGAAGGTAGAGGTGCAGAAGTTAACTAACAATTATACAGTTTCGGTTTTCATGATTTGCTTTTTATTTGCGACCACCATTAAAAACCATGTTCTGAGATTTCACGTTCGCTGTCAATGTACTCACATTCGAAAATTATTTATTCAACGATAGCGTATTTTTATCAGTAGCTTATTCATTTGCATAATAGAACCTTTGTAAGTGGTTTTATTTCACAAAATCGACCGGGTTTTTGTTCTTCCAATCATTAGCTATGTTTAGTTTCTTTCGGCCAGGTGCGTGTCCGTTTCAAGTACGTTTATTATTGCTGTGTAATACGTCCGGTAAACCGAGTTCCAATATTCAATATATGAACTATATATGTGTCTCACGTTATTATGTTAAAAGTAAATGTTCCTCAAAATAACTGTAAATTGCATAAAACTAGAGATATATCATTTGTGATGATCATCCAATATTGTATTTTGAGTTGTTCTTATAAATTACACTTATTTCTGATTCTTTATACTTGGTTATTTCAGGATTGCGGTGATGGCCGAATTTAATCCATTTATTAACTATAATCATCTGAACCATCCCAACTAGGGACAAAGTGTAGTAACTGTACCGATAATACATTTCATCTTTTTTTTTTGTCGTCGGTCAGTGAAGTACAAACGCTTCTAGACTGAACCAGTTTGAATTTTTCATAATCTAAAGTGCACATTTTCGAAGGATGGATTTCCCACATTAAAAAAAATCTTGTATTTAACGCTCATCTTGTTGAGAAAAAAGTAAATAATGACCCCTGATTTATCATTGAAAATAACTTTTGTAAAATCGTAATTTTTATTAGTTTCTTGCACACACTTTAGACGATTGGCAATTTTAGTTGCACTTGTTTTTATGGAAGTTGCTCCAGACAAGGAATGAAGCAGTTTGATGCAAAGAGCAAAAAAATAAATAAATAAATAAATAAATAAAATAAAACGATGTGATTATGACAAAACCAAGGGATGCCACTTGATTGTAGACTTGGAAAGGCAAAAAGAAAGAAAAAATAGTCGATAGGAAATAAATTACTAAAATAAGATGATGCGTTATAACAAGGTGTTTAAAGTTTCTGAATTTTTTGAGATGAGGATTGGTTATTCGTATTATTTGAATTCATCGAACTACTGTTCTCATCTTGAGTGTCATTTTCATAACGTTTCGGTCGATATACCATCCGACCTTCTTCAAGTGTATCTTGTCGAACTCGGGAATGTTTCTGTTTAACTCGGAAATTTGGACGGAATTTCGAGCGGAACCCTTTATTTACTTTACGGCGATAGCATGCTCTTGTTCCGTCAGCCATGACTGGATAGAGGTCCTAAGTAATTTGCAATTGTATTTCTTCGGTAGCCCACACTGAGGATTGAACCTTCAACCTTCAAAAGAATATCACTTTTTACAATTGATTTTTGTAAGTATTCTAACCACTACGTCACGGGTCCTTGTAGAATTACTTAGGACCTCTACAAGAGAAACAAGAGCATGCTATCCTGTAAAGTAAATAAAGGGTTCCGCTCGAAATTCCGTTCAAATTCCCGAGTTTGACAGAAATATTCACGAGATCGACAAGATACACCTGGAGAAGGTCGGAGGGTACATCGACCGAAAAGATGTAAAAATCACTCAAGATGAGAACAGTAGTCCGATGAATCCAAATAATACGAGGTATTTGAATAACTAATTAATGAAGACCACAAAACCAAATAATAATTTAAAAAAAAAAACAGGGAATAAATCGGGAATAAATCTGGCAATTCTGAAGAACTCATGCCGTAATAGTACTTGTAGGTTTGTGTGTGTTTTTCTATGTATGTGGGCGGAGATGAGTGCCTAGTTTATAAATCACTACATAAAGCCGAGGTTATGTTAACTTAATTCACAATCTGCGAAAGTTTTACACGGTCTATCAATCCTGGTCCACTCGTTTGATAGTTCTTTTTGCTTAATTTTCTGCGTGCTTCATTAGATTAAATATGTCGGACGTTTATTAATCCGTTACATTTGTTTCTCTCGTTAACAAGGAGACACAACGGCCGCTAAGGCGGCGAGTGTATGTAAAAATATCAAGAATAAATACATGAATATACTAGCTATTGCCATGGCAAATAACACCATTACTGAGAGGGGATTGCTTGGTCTTTTGACCAAGATCAAAGTTCAAAAGTGTAGTATCTGTTCCGGCAAATACTGTAAGCAAAGACAATCCAACATATAAGAAAATTGCTCTTGTAGCAATAAGTTATTGGTCAATGTAGGGGAAACCCTTCATACCAATTGTCACTATCCAGCTCCCTTACTCTCCGGGGAGCTGGTCCCCATTTCCCCAATCTCTCCATATTAAAAAAAAAACGGGCTTGTGCCTAATTTGCTTAGTGGGGGAAGCGAATCAATACAAACACCATGACTGAGAGCGCATCCTTTAAACTCGTTGACTTAACATTCGCAGGCCAAACGTTTTGGAACAAATACATAAAATCCATATAATTGTAAAACTCAGATCACCTTGCTCGCTTCGGTGTTTAAATTTAAATTATGCGCATGCGTATAGATGAAAACTAAGCCATTTAAAATATGCAAATAAAAACAAAACTAAATCCCTTTTGCTTTTTTTTCATCAGCATTTTACGAATTTTATTTATATTTTTCATTGCAAGTTGGAATCGTTATCAAACAGTTAAAAGTAAAAAAAAAATACTCTTTCATTTTTATATTTTTAACAGTTTAAAACTTTTAATTCATTTTTAGGCTACAATTTGAGACGCTAAAACAAACGCAAACCATTTAACATTGCAAAAACAAAGCCGTTGACAAAACGGCTATGACAACAGCATATTCTTTTCATTGTTTTAGAATCTCAAGTGTGTATCCGTTAACATCTTACATGCTTTTATATAGAGTGATGTGGTTCTCGATTGTTTAAATATGTCTAACTGCAGAAGTTTAAGTGTAATGGGACAGACATCTCCTTGCTCAACCCCCGGCAATCGAATATTAGAGATGGACCACAATAGTAACCACTTACGTCCAAGTGATATTGCGTCTTCTTTGGAGTGCATAAGGGTAATAAAAGAAATTTTCCACAAACAAAGCTTGAAAAGTTACCGTGAAGGATGCATAAAGGTGATATGATTACAAACTCCCATTTATGTTTATATCCAATCGAATAGACGCAGGAATATTTGCCACTGTTTTTAGTGGACGCTCACAAATGTGTTCGCCTCTCGCTCAGCGGGGAACTAAAACAGATTCAACACTTAGAAGCCGTTTGCCAAATGTAGACGACCAACGAACCGAGGTAACAAAACAAACGAGGCCGAATTTGCAATCTTAAGCTTGACTAAATGTTTTCGATAGAACTGATAGTTTTGATCCGTTGGCCGTGTCATATCAATCACCAAAACTACTGAATATAATTGTACATGATTTAGCACGATGTGTGACATAAGGTGCCCTAAATAAAATACAGCTACTAATATTTGTTGGCTACGTCGATCTCGAGAGATCATGAAATTCCGCGTCCTGATTCAGTCGGGGAATTGCAGCTTGTTGTATGGCTGCGCAGGCCGATGCAGGAGCCACAGGACCTACCACAGTTACTGCAGATGTAGCTTTTCTTTCTCTCTGCCGGGGCCGGAGTCGAAGCTGGATCTGTCCTCTCCTTTCTACGGGCCCGCTTCTCCCGCCAACGTGTGGTTCTCCTCCTTTCCGATGTCTCAGCCATATACCGGATGGTGGTCCGTCAGCCCTCACGGTCTTATACAGCAGTCTCGAGCTTCGAGGAGCTGAAACCGCCGGCCCTCAAGTCACGCTTGCAGACATCCTCGTTGCGGAGGGCCGGTCGGCCGGTAGGTGTTGTGCCAGAGGCAAGGTACCCAAACAAAAGGTCTTTAGAGATTCGCCCATCATCCATCCGGCTTACATGTTCCAGCCAGCGCAAACGTCTGGTCATCAAGATGGCATACATGCTGGGCATCTGCGTCTTAGCTAGGACATCGATGTTGGTGACACCGTCCTGCCAGGTCAGGCCAAGCAGTCTGCGGATGCAGCGAAGGTGGAAAACGTTTAGCCTAGCTTCCTGGTAAGAGTAAAGGTTCCATGCTTCACTACCGTATAGGAGAGTGCTCAGCACAACTGCCTGATAGACTCCTATCTTGATGTTTACAATATAGTTTGCGATATGCTGACTGTAAACTATCAATAATGTAATTAGTATTAATTCGATTCTTCGGACTACTGTTCTCATCTTTGTTATTTTTATAACTGTTATAGATAGACCCAAATAGTACTTGTATGTTTGTGTGTGTGTTTCTATATATGTGGGTGGAGATAAGCGTCTGCATGTGTGTGTGGAGTTAATCTTACTTACATATGCTTATCGATGGTTGGTTATTTCTTCAACTGCGTCTGAAGTTTATAAATCACTACATAAAGCCGAAGTTATGTTAACTTAATAATTCACAATTTGCGAAAAGTTTACACGATCCATCGATCCTAGTGATCTCGTTTGATAGTTCTGTTTGCTTAATTTTCTGCGTGCTTCAGTAGATCCTGTAGATATATCACTGTTGATCCAATTCTCTATCTATATAAGAGCCAGGTACATTCAAGGATGGAGTATTGTTGCCACATTTGGGCAGAGCTGCTAGAAAGGACTTATCCTGCCTTAATAGGGTTCAAAATAGACTTCGTAGCCTCGTAGGGGATGTCCTTTTCTCTTCACTGAAACTTCTTTCTCAAAGAAAAGATGTTGCGAGTTTGTCTCTGTTTTATCCTTATTTTAATGGCAAGTTCTCGGCTGAGCTCCAATCTATGGTCCTCACTCGCCAAACTTTCACAAGAAACACTCGTCTAGCAGAAAATACTATCACTAATTTCCCCCACTCTTTATCTGTGCCTAAACCTAAACGTAGATTCCATGAGCAAAGCTTCTTTCTAAGAACTGCACGCCTGTGGAATTGTCTTCCATTTTCCTGTTTTCCAGCTGACTACAATATGGTTGTCTTCAAGTCTAACGTAAACAAGTTTTAGATAAGCCGTTCCATATAAGTTAACAAATTTACCAAATTTCCATTACTAACGATTGCTATATTGTCCAATTTCTACTGAACACTCATTAACCCTTATCCTCGAGTGGCCTCTTGGCCTTGATAAATGGTGATGCCTATGTAAAAAAAGAAAAGATTAAATATGTCGGACGTTAATAATCCGTTACGTTTATTTTCTCTCGTTAACAATGAGACGGAACGTGGCGAGTGAATGTAAAAATATCAAAAGATACGCAAACGTGATATCAATGCAAATTCTCATTTACGTTTATATCCAATGGTATGGACGCAGGATATTTGCCACGTTTTTGCTGGACCCTCACAGATGCGTTTGTCTCTCGCCTACAATAAATTTGTTAGTTCTATCGATCTTCTCCAGGGCTATCGTGACAACCACGGGATTCTTTCTGTCGAATTTTGAAATCCGCACGGATTTTCCAACAGAACCCTAACCCTAACCCACGGAGGTATCATGTTCGCGTTTCGTCAGCCATAACTAGATCCAAAGCAATTCGTAATTATATTTTGAGGGTTGCTCGTACTGATGATTAAACCTTCAACGTCCATAAGCGTCCGACTTACGACTGAATTTTATCAAGTACTCGCGGACCCTTTGCCCTAATGGATAAAGTACTTGGTAAATTCAGTAGTAAGTTACCCTATTCTGGAGGTTGAAGCTTCAGCCCTCTGTGCGGGTGACACTCAAAATACAATTGAAAATTACTTTGGATGAAATATAATTATTTCCACACTCGAACAAGCTCACAAATCAAAGAAACCATGGCAAAATCCTAATGTTGAATATACCTAAATAAGTGATACTTCACTGCGTTTTGCTTGATTTGTGTTAGTCAATAGTCATTCTTATATGCTCCGTGGTGGGTTAGGTGGCAGGGTACTCGCCTCACATGCAAGTAACTCAGGTTTCAAATCACGAGTTCGGATATGTTATACCGATGAGTCCAAATGAGGGAGAAACTCGAGTCTAGAATTTCCGGTCTGAGGCTTTTATGATATATGTGAGCTGTGGCGTTGCTTTGCTGTAGGGAATGAAATTAGATTATTTCTTGATAAAGAGATATGCTCAATATGCCTTCATGACTTGACTCTCAAAACTTGATTTGAGCGGGTTTGTTTGATCTCTCTTTTTACCGATTTCAAATTGGTAATTACTTTAATCATCTTAAGATATTGATCGAGTTTTGCTTTCGGATTATATTTGATTTCATCGACCCTATTTTCATTTATTGATTTGTTCACCGGGTTTCGGCCAACCATGCTCTTGGCCTTATTCAGGTGGTTAACCGCGACGTGATGGGAATGCTGAGTCTCTTAACTGTATCCTCAGTATTAACTGCCTTCCATGGTTGTCGTTGTCTCATCACGTTTTTGGCCAACTAATCCTCTGGAGTGCTTTGGTAGGATTGAAACTGCTATTTTCAGACAATGCTCACCTGGAACCGTAGAGACTCACAGCCTCTATCTACTACGCCATGGACCCCGAAAAAATATATATGACCTTATTTTTTTTTTTTTGAATTCTGCGAACATTGCTTATACCAACACTTTCTTTAAAGTTTTCCATTTTATACAAACTAGTCAATTTTTTTTATTTCTTTGAGAGAAAAACGTTTATTATATTCTTTATTTGAACTATATATTTATTTGAACTTTTCACATTGTTTTTAATCGTTGACATTTTTTCGAATATATATATATATATATATATATATATAGAGAGAGAGAGAGAGAGAGAGAGAGATAGATAGATAGATAGTCATTCACATACAGTACTATTTCGCTGTATCACAGTTCAGCAATGCAGCTAGACTACCTCAAACCAGGATCAAAACTCGACCGCCAAAACGAAAGTTGCATCTTCTAAGCGTTGCGTTATTTTATTGATGCTATACAAGTAGTGAATTAACAATGTTGTGACATTGTTCAAATGCCTGATCTCAATTTGTTTACACAAAGAGCATCGTTTAATACGCCAATGGCAGTGTGTATATCACTTCGCAATATGCTCATGCTCGACCCAATATATATATATATATATATATATATATATATATATATATATATATATATATATATATGTATATATATACATATATATATATGTATATATAAACACACACACATATATAGTGAGATAGATAGATAGATAGATAGATAGATAGATAGATAGATATATAGCATTTGGAGTTCCCATGATCAAGGTTATATTCATAATTTCACTTGTCGAAATTCATAAAGAATTCTATATAACTCTTGAAAATTGTTTCGCGCAGAAACTAAGAGGAAATAAATATATAATTACCAGGAATTTCCGTTCATGCATCTCATCAAAAGACCATGGGAGCACTTCCGGAGAAAATCCTCAATTTCAAACATAATCGAATCCCTTTTTCACGCATTTTCCACAGAAAATAACACTCTAAATTAACCAGAAGTTCCATCCATAGATAACCATTCATTTTGTATCCTTATTTTTAACTTCAGCAAACATTGATATATATATATATATATATATATATATATATATATATATATATATATATCTTTTCCAAAGAAAGCCATTAAAACTCAGCACTGTCCGAGATATACTGGCAGTTGGCTAGCTTTGTGCGAGATCATTATTAACTGTCTTAACGATGTGCTTGTATTTGACATTTATAGTTGTTTAATTTCGTTGATAGTCGCCGAAAAGTAACAAATGGAGTCGAAAATGTTTTTTCCTTAATGCGAATCTCCCGACCAGTAGCAATCGTCACTTTCTTCATTGATGATTACGAAAGGATGAAATCCTAGTGCCTGTACGTATGAAAGTAGGAAACATTGTCTGTGTGTTTGTCTGTGTGTGTTGTCTGTGTGTTTGTCTGTGTGTTTATCTGTGTGTGAGTTCATTCCTATGAATACCGTTGGGCCGATTTTATGAAATTTCTTCACGAACGTACTTTATGGACCTGGTAGTGTTCTTAGATAGCCAAATGATCTCGCACAAAGCCAGCCAACTGCGAGTATTTCTCGGACAGTGCTGAGCTTTAATAGCTTCAATAAGTATCATTAATCAATAATTAAAATAATCCGATGAACAAGGAACAGGCGATTTTGATCAAAGTTCACACCTTACACAGCCTTACATCTCAAGTGCATTTGAGACGTTTAATTACTACATAAGTCGAAACGCACGACATATAAAATCAACAGTAGGTTCTTTGATATGACAGATGCGCTTTCGAATCGAAAGGAATGTTTGTTTGAAATCTAATTGTACCATGGTACCTAACTTTTTCATTTCAAACTTAAATTCAAACAATTTTTATCGCGCAAGCCAAGCATATAAAATCAACAATAAGTTCTTTAATATGATAAGAGCACATTCAAACTGAATTGTTTTGGTCAAAGCACAATTGAAGCATTATACTTGACGTTTTGCATTTTAAACTTTTATTCAAGCCATTATATATATATATATATATATATATAAAAAAAATAAAATAAAATTTTCTTTTATTAATATTATTTGAATTTTTTTCCTTTTTCCCTTGTACACATTTTTGTGAATTTTTCCATGGATTTCTGCCTTTGGATTATTATGGACCATCTTCTTCCAATTACGGGATTTCCTTGGATTTTACTTGTGCAAATGGAAATTCAATAACTTTCTTGAAGTTATATACTTGAATTTTACCATCACTGGATTATTTATCTTCCATCAGACTATCCATTCACGTGTAATCACCTTTTTCTTCACCATATTCCCTCTGCTTTACTTTTTTTGTTTTCAAGTAAGATATTTGACTTACTCGTTGTTTCATCAAATACTTTTGCATGCAAAATCCGATCCCGATTTTGCTAATTCCTACCCTCTGATGAGAATGAAAGTATTTCTTCGAAACTCCGCGGATTAAGGACTATCCACTTATCTAGTTTTTCCTTTTCAGATTAAATATATTTTTAACTCATTTCAAAGTGTTTTTTAACATGTTTTATTAACTGTTTGCTCGTATATATATATATATATATATAAATATATATATATATATATATATATATATATAGTCTTTGAATTTTTTAACCTTTAAAACTATACAAAAAATATTTTTTATCATCGTTAGAAAACCATCTAGTCAGTAAATTATTTAATCACCTGCAATCACTGCATCAACTCGCTCTCAAATTTACTATAGTACCAATAATTTATTTTTCAAGAGGTCATCAGTTGTTTACCATGAAACACTGTTTCGGGGATTATATATATATATATATATATATATATATATATATATATATATATATATATATATATATATATATGAACTTGCATTGGTATCCGGTGTTGACCGGGTGGAGAGAGGTTGTGTAGTAAGGACATTGAGCACCCGACCCCCCCCACAAAAAAATTAGACGCAACCTGGGTGGAGAGAGGTGTGAAAAAGAAAATTTTAAAAAATCACAAAAAATACATGAAAAACAGTTTAGGCAAACTAGTAAAGAGTTCAGTTTTTGTTTTTAAAGGAAAAAAATCACATGACGTAAATCTTGAAATAAGAAATTTTTTTTTATCAAATAAAACGTCTTTAACCTTATTTTAATGTAAAAGCTTTTTTAAAAAAACTGTTTTATAAACTAAAAATCGACCACCGTTACGTTGGCTCGAACGTGAAAACTAGAACTTACAACACGAATGAGTTAACTACTACCTCACATTGCTGTCAGCTGAACAACGTTGTTTTTTTATTATATTCAAACCAATTCAAGAAAGAATGCTTGACGCGCATGCGTCCTTTGTCAAAGTCGTTTAAAAGTGAACGATTTTTTCCGACCCTCCCTTGTTATAAACACTTATTTCTATACGAAATAATTGTTGTTTTTTTTCTTATTCTCACATATTATTCGAGCGAGATATCGCTCTTTCAAGTGGTACCGGTCTTGAGCCGGTCCGATGCGGCTGAGAAAAGGTTTTGGCAGGCATAAAACGCACACGCATTTTGCCTTTTATATTATAGATGAATAAATTTATAAAACTAACAATAGGTTCTCTACAGTGCAATGTAGACTACAATGTATTGTGGACTAAGTCACTTCGGGATGTCATGTGAAGCTCTCTCCCGGTCCACTGCGACGGGTCCTTAACGATTTGAGTGAAAAATGATCTATTTCAACGATTTCGATAACAATAAAAATATGGGAATGTGAAAATTCAATCTCGGGCAATGTTTGGTCTTCTTGCTAATAAGTTAGTATATTTGTGAGCACTGTCTCCTTTATACATATAATGTCCGGAAACTAGTTTGTCAAAAAGAAAAATATCGATTGTAAGAAAAACAAACAAGAGATGTCTCTGCTAATAAGTATATATATATATATATATATATATATATATATATATATATATATATATATATATATATATATGAACGCAGGAATTGTCAGCGTTGAATAACAAAGTTGTTGCTTTTTTCAGCCCATGATAAAATGTTACATTTTATTTTTATTAACATTTTTTTTATTTTCAATTTTAGTAATATTAATTAATTCAGGACAACTATAAACATAAATAAAAGAAAAACAACATTTTGTATATCATTTAATTGGAACTATTCGGGGACCCGTAGCGCAGTGGATAGAGACGTTGAATTTCGACGGCTCCAGGTGAGAATTGTCTGAAGATACCGGTTTCAACCCTACCCAGAGCTGGCCAAAAAAACGTGGTGAGACGACAACAACTATGGATGGCAGTGATTGCTAAGGATGCAGTTAGGAGATTCGGAGTTACTATCCCGTCGCGGTTACCACCTGACGAAGGCCAGAGGAATAGTTGGCTGAAACGTCGTGAAACAACAACTAAGAGAGATGAGGATAATAGTCCGCAATAAATAAATTAATAAATTAACAACATTTTAGTATGTTGTTTTTGTTTTTTTTTTTTGTTTTTTCAATTTTTATAGCTGTTTTAGAATTATTGCAAAATTTACAAGGTTGTGTTCATTATTATGTTCAACCCCTATATGTTAATTGATAGAAAGAGGGGAGGAAATACGGGATGTGGACATGCGGAGGATAGAGATGAATGCAGAGATAAAGTACACATGGTTATTGATCGATGGACAGTGAGAGAAACCGCAGATGGCGATAGAGAAAATATAATAGACATGGAAATAGAGTGATATAATACGGATAGGTTTTGATAGAGATGAGATTAAACAAATAAAGCACAGAGATGATACAAATAGAGAACAAGCTCAACTCGTACTACGAAAAAATCGTTTTTTTTTTTGTCTTTTTTTCTGAGTACAGAATATACACGCTTTCTCCCGCGAACACTGAAGCTTTTCAAGTCTGGTGCGTGCGTAGACAGTCACTTACACTGACGTTACAATAAGCTTCACAGACGAAAGACACTCGTTGAAAATCCCGACGCACGATGATTTTTCGCCTGGGCTCAGGCTACGCTGAACCCCCCCCCCCAAAAAAAAAAATCGATATGTTATGTGCGCATTATACGAGTAACGCCATCAATTCTTGCTTTGTTTCTTTTCTGTTTTGTTATTGCGGACGTTAATGTTTTAGGCCAGCGAAACACCACGACCATATCAGATAATTTATATGCCTATTTGGTTCTACTTTCTCTCTCTAAATCTATCCACCCATCGATCGATCGATCTATCTATTTATCGATCTATCTATCTATCTATCTTCCTCACGCATACATTGATATAATAATTTACACTTATGGTAAGCATAACTCTGCATAATTAGAATAGAGTTCTCTCAGTTACACGTAGTGCAACGATAAACAAAAAGACGCAACTGGTATTATTTTTATATTGTCCTGGTTATCGTACTAGCGTAAAGGTAAAACTACCAGACCGTTTACCACTGCTCCAAGTGATCTGTAGACCAGGTTATATATATATATATATATATATATATATATATATATAGAGAGAGAGAGAGAGAGAGAGAGAGGGGGGGGGGAGAGATAGACAGAGAAAGAATGTGAGAATGGCACACCTTTGTAGCATATATATATATATATATATATATATATATATATATATATCTTCAATATTTATATTTACTTTTTTCCAAAGTTTCATTGTGCATATAGATTCTGTATATATATATATATATATATATATATATATATATATATATATATATATATATATATATGCTACAAAGGTTTGCCATTCTCACATTCTTTCTCTCTCTATCTCTCCCCCTCCTCCCCCCTCTCTCTCTCTTTCTCTCCCTCTTTCTCTCACGTTAATATTTGCTATTTACTTTCTAGAAAAACTAAAAATTTAATCATAAATGCTCCACCTAAAATAGAACTTAGTTGTGGGGAATAATTATTCTATCTTCTGAAACCACTGCGATATATATATATATATATATATATATATATATATATATATTTGTGTGTGTGTGCATTAGTGTTGG
Source organism: Euprymna scolopes (assembly GCF_053919585.1). Lineage (NCBI taxonomy): Eukaryota > Metazoa > Mollusca > Cephalopoda > Sepiida > Sepiolidae > Euprymna > Euprymna scolopes. The sequence goes on from NC_136487.1 coordinate 122,852,007, forward strand.
GACGATTAATCGGAATGGAAATCAGGCATCGAAAAAATGGAACATTGTGGAATATCAGAATCGATATCGGAACCGGAAAAATTTGTGCCTATTTTGCGATACCAAAAACAATCCCTTTTATTATCTTTTTGATTTGATTTTATTTAAGACAAAATTATCCACTACTGGCAGTATTAATAAAATAATAATTATTATTTATTGATTTTAAACTACCAGTAAAACTAAAATCTATAAAACATCCCCGCCAGCAAGTGTTTTACGTTTGAGAAAAAATATGCTAATTTAAAGTTTTTTTTTTGTTTTTTTTTACAGTAAGCGGGAAAAACACCATGTTATAGTTTAATATATAAAAAATTATAAAGAATCGCAATTGGTATCGGTAATTGTATCGAAATCGAGAATTTAGTACGGAATCGGTAATTGTATGGGAATCAGGAAAATATTGGAATCGTTCCATCATATATATATGTATATATATATATATATCTCCGCTTATCTCGGCATTGTTTCCAGTCGTCTTGTACCTCAACTTGCCACTGGTATGCAACAATGTTGACTCAGGAGAGGCGTGGTTGGAGATTGCGCAACTCTTCCCACACAAATTTCACGCGCAGGCACCCTTACAGTGGGTATCCATAGTCTGTCAAGACTGAAGGAAGCCTTTATATATATATATATATATATATATATATATATATATATATATATATATATATATGCTACTGAAAATATATCGATAATGCAAATGTATGTACTGGTGCATAATAGATTTAATAATAAATTCAGTAATATATTTCTAAAGGGAGTAGAAGTTATAAAAGCTCTTTATTGGTAGGCGTTTTGAATCCTAAAGCTTCTCATGAGAGAGAGAGAGAGAGAGAGAGAGAGAGAGAGAGAGAGAGAGAGAGAGAGAGTGTGTGTGTGCTTGAAAACAAATGCATTCCATTTTTGTCAATATTTGTTTCTCCTGTGTCTAAGCTCCACCTCGAATGTTAAGCGTTTTAATATCTTGATAAGTCTTAATATGCAGAATGCTTCAATACTTCTTTCATTCTCACACACACACACACACACATATATATATATATATATATATATATATATATATATATATATATATATATATATATACATTTGTTTGGGTTTTTTTGTGTGTATTGATATGTATATAAAAAAACTATAATTTCTACTTAATTAAACAGAAAATTCAACTTTGTTATATATGATTGTCCGAAAAAAATATCTAGCTAATTTGTATATTCTTTTAAACATTCATTTTAATTCCCTATTAGTTTCCGTTTTTTCATGGGATGATCATCTTTAGTTAACTATTACGTGTAATTATATTCATGCAGATATTCTACATGATTTATACTTGCGTAATATTTGCGTAAAAAGGTTATCGTATGCACAAACCTCTTTCTATATATATTTATGTATGCGTATATATAATTGTTTAAAAAATTTTGCCTACCAAACTCCTACAGTTCTTGATCTACAGACATGAAACTTAATATATAGAGTATTTGAACCCATGTGAAACTTTATATTTGGGTTTTAACAGAGGAAAGTCAGTGCAAAAGTGTGGAACTTTGGGAAATGGAATTTGCCAGGTGATGGTCGAACGACGGCATTACGAATATGCATGCGTAACGTTATAGCTATTAGTTCATGTTTTCATTTTTGGCCTTACAGCAAACATGCCTAAGTAGGTCGGGTATTAACGTCAAATGGAAAAAGTAAATCGTGAGCAAAACGTTTGCTTTCGATTCTCGGTGGTGGCGCACGAGTCATTTTTTTAAAAAACTTTTTTAAATCATTACTATATATTGAGTTCAATGCAATACAATAATAAATACGAAATCTACATTAATGAAAATATCATATTTAAGCATATTTTAAGACCGGGCAATGACGAGCGACTCTTCAAATTCGGCCATTCTGTTTATTGGCATGGTCATTTTATCAAAAGCACTTCATTAGTGAAGAAAACTTTGAAAGGTAATTTTAAAAGAAAATTTTGGAAGGAACTTTTGAAAGGAAAATTTCAAAGTAGATTTGGAAAGAAAATTTTTAAAGGAAATTTTAAAAGGAAATTTTTGGAGGAATTTTGGAAGGAACTTTTAGAAGGAAAATTTGAAAAGAAATTTTGAAAGTAGATTTGGAAAGAAAATTTTGAAAGGAAATTTTAAAAGGAAATTTTGAAAGGAACTTTTAGAAGGAAATTTGTAAAATAAATTTTGGAAGGAAAATTTGAAAGGAAATTTTGTAAGGAAAGTTTGGGAGAAACTTTTAGAGGGAAATTTTGAAAGGAAATTTCGAAAGGAAACTTTGAAAAGTAATTTTAAATGGAACTAGTTGTCAATAGCAATGTTTTCATTCGGTCCATTCACCAAATGTACGGCATCGGTCATTTGGTTTCAACTTTTTATGCACAAGTTGAATCTTGTAAGAGCACAAACCAAGATCATTACGCAAAATTCTCTATAAAGTCAAAAGGCACAATATTAATTTTTGCACGTTGAGGAATAGAGCACATTTGCATCATCATCATAAACAGCACTCTGTACAGCAGCGACATCTTACAGGATGGGTTTTATAGTGTACGTAGTGTGAGAACGATTCAGTGTCATTAGTCAATCGTTTTGATGATCGATTATGAACATCATAAAACTCACGTAATGAATGATGTGTTGCTCAAACTGAACCATGATTTTCAAAATAAATTTGCACAATTTGAAAACGCTGATCTGGTGTCAGTCTCTTCATGAGGAATTGCTAAACCAAGATGAAATCAAAAATAACCGATAACTTCCGGTTATTTGGAGTTCATCTTGATTTAACCAAATCTTCAATTAAAGCAAAAAAAAAAAAGAGTTGTCAATTTAAGGTCAATTGCCTCGAAAAACACCCTGTATCAACTAAAAAAGCAAGCTGTGTTGAGAGTTTACATCTGACAAATAAACTTACATATAACATTTTTTTAAAATTTAATTTGATGTGTTAAAAATTTTTCTGAAAAAAGAAATAATCGAAAAACAGTCTTCGATTGTTTGTTTTTGTTAACCCTTTCATCATTTTTTTTTAGTTATGCATTGCTATCAGCTTTCATACAGTCACAGAAACAGACACACACAGACACAGACACAAACACACACACACACACACACACACATATATATATTAACCAATGATGCTTTAAGAAAACTACATTTCATTTTTAATGTTATTTATTGTATTAAAATGGAATTTAGTTTTGTAATATCGTAGAATTTTCATTTGCGCTAAAAACTAAAACAGTGTCTGGTACAAATGCTGACTCTGTCCTCTCTATCTTCTCTCTCTCTCTCTCTCTCTCTCTCTCTCTCTCTCTCTCTCTCTCTCTGTGCCAACAATTGACTCTCTCTATCCTTCTCTCATTCTCTCTCTCTCTCTACATATATATATATATACATATATATATATATATATATATATATATATATATATATATATATATATATATATATATATATATATATATATATATATGAATAAAGAAAAAAGTCACTGTTTGGCGCGCGCTTTATGGGCCTGTGGAATCATTAGTCTATATGTTTTAAAAATGTCGATATGTATGAGCGATACAGAAAAATGATTACCAACTTTTTCGTGCCTCAACTGGAATGCGTTGATGTTGCAGACATGCGATTTTATGAGGACGCACACTATGCGACACAGTCAATTTACTGAGAGAAATATTTGATGAACAAATAGTTTTACGAAATGAACATGTAACTGGCCGTCTCGTTCGTCCGATTTAACCTAATTAAATTATTTTCTTCGATGATACGTAAAGTCAAGTGTCTGCGATAATAAATCAGATGCAATAAACCATTCGGAACAAAAACATTCGATACGTTATTAAGGAATTTGCATTTAAATTATAAAAACCAAAAATGAACCTTTGGAATAAACCATATACCTATAAATATAAAAGCGAAAATGTATGTATGTGTGTTCGCTTTTTCTGTGTGTCTACAAAAAGCTTTTTTCATAGAAGCGGTCGGTCGGTTCACAACTTTTAATATATATAAATCGTAATATCTCACAGTTAACAACGAAGCTCGCCTGTCTATTTAATTTGCTCGATTTCGGGAAGATAAATATTCAATATTTGTCGCTCGCCGCATGTGGGTCAGTCTTTTTCCTATAACATCTTGGGGGGGGGGGTTGAAGCGTTCAGCAGTAAATTAAATTCCGCAGTCAAACTTGACCCCATTGACTCATTAAAACGAGCACCTGCTAAATCCAAGTAATTAAATAAATTCAAACGTGTTTCCGTAAGCATGTCGCGGTGGGGCAATGGTTAACGTCGCACGGTTTTTTTTTGTTCACAACTTTGCTTCAATGGTTCGGGTTCGATCCTCATACTTACTTTTTACCCCCCCCCCCACACACACCTTGAAACACCTGGGCAACGCCGGGTACCCCTCGCTAGTGTATAATAAAAAAATATTTTCTGTGATTTATTTGAATTTAAAATTTGCCGCTTCTAAAAACACACACTTTTTTAAAAACTTTAATGTTTTTTTCGATTTGATAGGTGTCATGTTATATAAGTTATATGAATATAAAATTTGGTTAAAATCTATTGAGACGCTGTTTTAGCACATTTGTAGGCAATATTACCTCTTAGATCATGATTTCAATGTTCGTTTCTTTACACTTGTTTTAATTATCTAACATATAAAATTGTCTTGTCGATTTTACAAAGTCAGACCTAAGAACAATCCTTTTAATGAATCGATATTTAATTCCAACTAGCCGTTTTTCCGTTCCGTTATTAAATTGTACTATTGACAGGCACATATGCTATTTTCTGTCAGGATCTTATTGCTACTCAGAAAACACCTAGAATGGACACTTTTCCTTTGTTTATCTATCCTTCTATAATTTTTTGTGTGTATTGATATTCATGTTAAAAACCCCTTTTCTATTTATTTAAAAAGAAATACTACTTTCTTATATATGGATCGTTGAATGGCATTCACTAGCAAAAAATCTAGCTAATTTGCATATTCTTTTCAACATTCATTTTAATTAATTCCCTATTAGTTTTTTTTCGGTTTTCTTATAGGATGATCATCATTAGCAAACTATTACGTATAATTATATTCATGTAGATATTCAACATGATTTATACTTGCATAATATTTGCGTAAAAAGGCTACAGAAAACACAAACCTCTTTCGATGCATACATATATATGTGTGTGTGTGTGTGTGTGTGTGTGTGTGTGTGTGTGTGTGTGTGTGTGTGTGTGTGTGTGCGCGCGTGTATATTTGTTTAAAAAAATTGACTACCAAACTCTTCGGTTAATTTTTGGTCTACAGGCATTAAACAATATATAGGCTATTTAAACCCATGTGAAACTTCACATTTGGGTTTTATCCGGTGAAAATCGTGGCAAAATTTGTGAAAATTTCAAAACAATAGAATTTAGATGTCGAACAACGGCATTACGAATATGCATGCTTAACGTAATAGCTATTCGTTCATATTTTAATTTTTAGCCTTACAGCAAACATGCCTTCATAGGTCAGGCATTAACTTTAAAGGAAAAGATAAATCGTAAGCTAAACGTTTTGGTTTCTATTCTCGGTGGTGGCGCATAAGTTATTTTTCAAACTTTTAAAATTATTACTATATATTGGGTCCAATATAATGTAATAAATTCGAAATCTGCAATAATCAAAATATCATATTCAAGCTTATTTTACGACTGGGCAATGCCGGGCTGTACGCTAGGTCTTATATAAAACAAGTGATACTGATTATTCACGAAGAATAACTAATAACGCATATGCATACCAAATTTATTTGGAACGAATTCAAAAGTTGTTTGTGCATTTTTAGACGAATAATTCTGTACTTCGTAGATAATGTGTGCAATCTTCTTTAGTTTATACTTTAATTATCTAGCATATAAAGTTATCTTGTCAAACCATGGATCTAATGATCTTACTTAAATCTAATGCGAATGAAAAGACACGAAAAAACTTCTGAAATACATTTTGCATTTTTATATAGTTCGCCATCTCCACAAGTGCAATGAGGGAATTAAGGATGAAAACATTCAGCGTTAAAGTCTTAATCGATTTTCTTCATCTTAGAAGGTCACGGACCACACAACGACTACAACAACGTATTTTTAGTTAATGCGAAATAACGTTATCTGTGAACACACACTGCGTGATTGAAGCCGACGGCAAGAAAAAGATAGCAGATAACGTTATTTCGCGTTAACTGAAAACACGTTATTTTCAGCGTCGTATGTTAAAAAAAAAAAGAAAAAAGAAAAAACATATCGATGAAGATTTTAACAATGAATGTTTTCTCCTCATCCCACCATTGCTCTGATGGAGATGACGGATAATAAAAATGCAAAATGAAGTTTTCTTCATGTCTTTTTATTCGTCCTAGATTTACCGATAATCATTAGCTACACGAAAATATAAAAGAGTTTTAAAAAAGAGCACATTGCATGTTCTGTATTGTAATAAACGTGTGTTTTTATAAATACATATATTTAGTCTGTTGATACAATACTCACAAGGAGGCTAACTTGTCAGCAATAACTGATGCATGACAACAAATTTGCAATCAAAGTCTGGTGGCTTTTAAACACATTATTCTGCTGGACTAGTTGAGGACTAGGCTTTTAAACACATTATTCTGCTGGACTAGTTGAGGACTAGGCTTTTAAACACATTATTCTGCTGGACTAGTTGAGGACTAGGCTTTTAAACACATTATTCTGCTGGACTAGTTGAGGACTAGGCTTTTAAACACATTATTCTGCTGGACTAGTTGAGGACTAGGCTTTTAAACACATTATTCTGCTGGACTAGTTGAGGACTAGGCTTTTAAACACATTATTCTGCTGGACTAGTTAAGCACATTAAAAAAATATGACGTCGGTCTACGGTTGCTAAAATCCACATTTCAAATAAAGTTGTTGTTGTTTTTTTTTTACATATGCATCACCACTTATCGAGGCCCAGGGGCCACTCGTGGATAAGGTTAAAGAGTGTACAGTAGTCAATTGGACAATATAGTAATTGCCAGTAATAAAAATTTAGTAAATTTATTAACTTAAGAGGATCGGCTTCTCAAGAACTTGTTTACATTGAACTTGAAGACAACCATATTGTAGTCAGCTGGAAAGCAGGGAAACGGAAGATAGTTCCACATGCGTGCAGTTTTAAGAAAGAATCTTTGTTCATGGAATCTACGTTTAGGTTTAGGCACAGATAAAGAGTGGGAGAATTATTGATAGTGTTTTCAGCTAGACGAGTGTTTCTTGTGAAAGTTTGGCGAGGAGAGACCATAGATTGAAGCTCAGTCGAGCACTTGCCATGAAAATAACGATAAAAAATAAAGCCTAACTCGCTACATCTCTTCTGTGAGAAAGAGGTTGCAGGGAAGAGAAAAGGGCATCACCTACGAGGCTACGAAGTCTATTTTGAACTCTATCAAGGTAGATAAATCCTTTCTAGCAGCTCCTGCCCAGATGTGGCAACAGTACTCTATCCTTGGACGAACTTGGCTCTTATATAGGTAGAGAATTGCATCAAGCCCAGAAGTTTGTCAAAACTTGAGGCCTCCCAAGATGAGAGCCATTCATTTCAATTGATGCCAGATGGGGATCAGAGCGTTGATGATGTAAAGATAAAAGCTTGGTTTTAGATGCATTAAAAGTAACCAGCTATTCTTTTGCACAGAATAGGATGGGATTTATTCACTTGTATTCTTCCTCCTACAAATTGAAAAAAAAAAGAACTTTACATTCCAAGTATCACTAGTTATCCGCTGGCGCAATATAAAAAGTCACAGCTGAAACCTTTATGCACATATGTAACTAATAATGTTTGTATGAATAAAATTATAGAACACAAGAAGATGTACCCGGCGTTGCCCGGTATTAAACGTAACGTTAAAAATGAAGTAAAAAATGGAAAGAATCTGAGACATGTGCATGCGAGTGCTATGTTTTTTTTTTCTAAACAGTTCACTTTTTGTAAGTAAAAAGAATTACTCGAGCTGAGATGAAAACCAAAACCTAAAGATAGTGAGTCAAGTACGATAACCATTAGACTAGCTTACAGCTATCCTTAAAAAGAGTCTTATAGCCTCGTGAAAGAGTTGACAAACAGATAAAAATCCGATGACCCCCCCCGTCCATCTACCATTTTTTTTTTCAATTTTGACTAAGTATAAGTTTTTTTTTCGGATGAAAACTAATTAAAAAGTTTTTCAGATGTTTGAATACCCTATATACTAAATGTCAATATGCAGATCAAAATGTCGTTGAGTATATAGGTTGAGAAGTGTTCTCACGCACATTCTCACTGTTGAAAATATACTAGATGTGCTCGGCGTTGCTCGGTATTAAACGTAACGTTTCATAACTTTAAAAATGACGTAAAAAAACGGAAAGAAACTGAGAAATATGCATGTGAGTATTACGTTTTTTTTCTAAACAGTTCACTTCTTGTAAGAAAAACATATTTACGCTGAGATCGAACCCAAAATTTAAAGACAGTAAATAACCATTAGCCCAACTGAACACGATCTCCGAAAGTTGTTTACAAAACATTCTTATTCTTTACATCATGTGAACAATTAGCGCATGCGTAGTCGTGAAACAGTTAGCAAACAGATTATAACCCGACGGCATTCACGTACCAATATTTTCAATTTTTACCCCTTAGCAGCCCTTTTCTCCGAATGAATCAACTCGTGGCTTATATTTTCGTTCAAATATTTTTTCGTAAATATTTGAATGGCAATATTAAATGGCTTCTGATGTAACATGTATGGGATGATCCTTGAAATAGCAGAAAAAAAAATTCGTTTTCAAAGAAAGAATTTTGCAATATAGAAATTGAGGTTTTTCAAAATTTGCAAGATGCTAATAAATGCTACATTGGCACTTGCATGAAACAACATGAAACAACATGACGTACAGTTATGAATGTTAGAATAAATAGCGCAGATGTCAATAACTATTATACACTCAAGTAGTTTCTTATAATACGCTATATAAGCTATATAAGCTGAAATTATGTTCGGATATAACTAATATGTCTCTCTCTCTCTCTCTCTCTCTCTTTCCCTTTATATCTAGCTCTTTCTCGTTCTTTTAAACTGTGTCAGTTTCTCTCCCTTTCTCCCTCTTCCCCTTTCTATCTTCCTCTCTCTTTCTTTATATCTAACGCTTTCTCTTTCTTTTCAACTGTCTTAATTTCTCTTCCTATCCACTTCTCTCCCGCTATATCCTCCTCTCTCTCTCTCTCTCTCTCTCTCTCTCTCTCTCTCTCTCTCTCTCTTTCTCTTTATATCTAACTCTTACTTGTTCTTTTACAACTGGTCCGTTTCTCTACCTATCCCCTTCTCCCCCCTCTCTCTCTATTTCTCTCTCTTTATATCTGTTTCTCTTTCTTTTCAACTGTCTCCGTTTCTCTTCCTATCCCCTTCTCTCCCTCTCCCCCTCCCCCTCTCTCTCTCTCTCTCTCTCTCTCTCTGTATATATATATATATATATATATATATATATATATATCTTCGTGTACAGGGTTGTCTAATTGTAGGCATACGCATGTCCATTCAGTGAATTAGTTTATATACATAAGCGTATGTGAATGACATGAATCAGTTTGAATCAGGAAGAACGAGAGATAATATCTTTTAATAGTATAAGGTAGCGTATAACGTCGAGAGTGCATGCAACGTCAGCGATTAACATTATGTCCGACGGGCGGAGATTAATATTCAGGCATTGTGAGTGGCTAAAGTTGTTGGTTCCCAACTTATTCAATGAGGCGTTGATACATTTAAGCAACATTCAATGGTTTCTGTTTCCCTATATAGAGTGTATAGAGTTTTACTTGGTTGCTAATATAACACAAACGACGCATGCAAAAGAACAATTTGGCTTTCATCCACTAAGCATTGTTCGAACATGTTTTTCCTCACATACACACACACACACACACATGTACGCACGCACATACGCACAGACACGTACATATATTCACGTTGACGTATATACACTCACATTCATGTGCACACACACACACACACGCTAACGTACACACATGTACGCACACATACGCGAACATTACGCACACATGAGAAACGTCACGTCCCCTGAAAAGAAATCCAGACATGCGCAGTCAGAATACTGACCCCGGTATAAAAGTCAACAACAAACATTCAACATCCTCTTTCTTCCCTTTTGCCTTGGTTCGTCAACCAGACAAGTTCGCGTCCACAGCTCTTGGCTTGAAGACTTTTCCACGTGGACGGCTGCTATCATGCACGCGCGGTTTTGCCAACACTCTCTCTCTCTCTCTCTCTCTCTCTCTCTCTCTCTCTCTCTCTCTCTCTCTCTCTCTCTCTCTCCTTCTACATGCTGGACTGCCACTTCTCGTTCCTCTACTTCATTCCTTTCTTTTCCACGCGCGTAGTCGTCAACGACTGAATGAACACGTGTTCCACCTAAAACCCTTTATTTTCGACAGAAAATAAACGACATGTTTATTTTATTCAGCAATTGAGTTTTGTTTCCTTCTTTATATTCATTTCATTATTTTCTTTTGTAGCGAGTTAGGATTATTATATCCTGGCCCGCAACAAACAATGGTGATCCCGTTATTTTAATATGAGATGAATGAGTTTGAACGAAACACGCGGTGTAAACTAAACTCTTCCACACAAATCCACGGCACGCACGAAAAAGAATTCTTCTCTAAAAAACAAAAAAAAACAAAATGGAACTTCAACAGACGGACTACTACAACGAAACCATGACATTAAACATTCGGCAACCTGACCAAAACCGAGACGAGGAATTAGCCGATTAAAAGTCTACAGTTGAAAAGCTTTCAAAGCAGCTAGCCAACGTACTTCAAACGCGTCGACATTATCCCAGAAACTACAACGACACGCGACGAAGTTACAGGCGAAGAAGTTTAAGCAGGCACCGGTCCACGTCACGACATAGATAAGATGTTTGTTTCTACCACAGGAGATTCGGCGTCGACGTGAGAAAATGCACTACACCCTGCGCGTTCAAAAAACCAGCACAGGGAAACGACGGTGACTGTAGATGGAGCACAGAAAAAAGGTCGTCTGTTTTATATCCGTGACAAAATTCATGGATATAACATTTTAATAGACACCGGAGCAGAAATCAGCGTCATACCGACACCGCATGGCCACCAAACAGGGACTCAATTTTTCAGCCTACAAACCACCAACGGTACAAAAATATCTATTTTTGGCGAGAAAACTTTACACTTAAACCTTGGAAGGCGAAAAAATTTTTTCTCGAATTTCACCATAGCCAGCGTGACCACTCCAATTTTGGGAGTAGACTTTTTAGCCCATTTCAACATGTCTGTCAACATGAATCATCACACATTTACAGACAACGAAACGAAGATTTCGGTGAGAGGAACTACCTCGAAATTTTTAACCACCGAATCAGCACTGCCTTACCGCCGGTTACTCAAAAAATTTCCTCAACTTTCCCAGCCGTTTAAAAACATGGACCCCATCAAGCATAGCGCTAAGCACTATATTAAGACCACAGGACCGCACGTCTATTCAACTCTCAGGCGCTTGAAACCGGATAAATACAAATTGGCAAAATTCGAGTTTCAAAACCTACTCCACATGGGGATAATACGGCCATCGAAAAGTGTTTGGTCATCACCACTCCACATGGTACAGAAAGTTGACAACACCACATGGCATCCGTGCGGAGATTTTAGACGCTTAAACGCGAAAACAGTTCCGGATAGATATCCTATCCCCCATATCCATGACTTCGCCAATGGACTTCAAGGCGCCACAATTTTCTCCAAGCTGGACCTCGTAAAGGTATATTTTCAAATTCCAGTCGCAGAGGAAGGCATTCATAAAATTGCACTGACCACACCATTTGGTATTTACGAGTTCTTAAGGATGCCTTTCGGGCTGAGAAACGCCTGTCAAACTTTCCAACGTTTGATTGACGAAGTTTTCAGAGGTCTGCCGTTCATATTCGCATATGTGGACGACGTTTTAATCGCCAACAGAAACCTCGAAGAACACCGGCTACACCTGGAACAAACTTTCGAAAGACTATCACATTTCGGTCTGAAACTAAACACCGATAAATGTGTTTTTGGCCACCAGGAAGTTCAATTTCTCGGAAATTTAATTGACAAGGATGGAATCTCCCCTTTGCCTAAAAAAGTAATTGCCGTTTAAAATTTCCCTCTACCGACATCTGTCAGACAAGTACACCGTTTTGTAGGCATAATCAACTATTACAGACGCTTTTTGCCTAACTGTTCCGCGCTACTCGCACCTTTAACGGGCTTGTTAAAATACCGAACCTAAAAGCAACAGGTAGTTTTGGAAGGACCTGCACTACAGGCCTTTGAACAATCGAAAACTGCTTTGGCAAACTTCACCAAACTCACTTATATCCAAGATAGCGATACAATGGAAGTTACGCTTACGACGGACGCATCGGAAATAGCAGTAGGAGCTGTCATTCACCAAATTTCTGACAACAAAATGACCCCTATGTCATTCTTTTCTGACAAGTTAAACAAAGCGCAGGCCAAATATAGCATTTTTTCGAGAGAGTTACTTGCAATTTACCTTGCAATTAAGCACTTTAAACATCTCCTCGAAGGCAGAAAATTTTCCATTTATACGGATCAACACATACATCTCGACAAATATGGTCCACGAGAAATTCGACATCTTCACTATATAGCTCAATATTCTACCGATATACGGTACGTAAAAATACAAGAAAACGTTGTAGCTGACGCTTTATCTCGCGCAACAATTGCTTCTTTAAATTCCAATCCACTAAGTATGGAATTAATAGTACAAGAGCAATTAGCCGATACCACGCTCCCAGCTATAATGGACAAAACTTCATTGAAGCTGAAAGAAATGCCGATACCTTTCGGAACGACAACTTTCTATTGCGATGTTTCACAAAAACACCCTCGCCCTTATATTTCACCAAGCCTCAGACGACAAGTTTTCCAGCACTTCCACAATTTGTCCCACCCAGGAAAACGTGCCACCGTGAAATTAATAGCGGAACTTTTTGTTTGGCCAAATATGGATACGGACATCCGTAGTTGGACTAAAACTTGCATTCCTTGCAAAAAAAAAACAAAGTTCACAGGCACACAAACTCACTTTCAGGAAATTTCAGTGTACCAGATGCTTGGTTTACTAATGTTCATATCGACTTGGTTGGACCCTTGCCCAATTTAAAAGGACATGCCCACATCCTTACTATAGTCGATAGATTCAGCAGATGGCCGACAGCAATACCAGTGAAAGACATATCAGCCGCAACAATAGCCAGAGCGATTTTACAAGATTGGATAGCAATTTTCGGAGTGCCCTCCGTAATCACAACGGACAGGGTCTCACAGTTTTAATCAACGTTTTTCACTGAATTCAACCATTTGTTGGGAACAAAGCACATTAAGACTACTGCCTACCACCCTTGTACAAACGGTATGGTGGAACGGTTTCATAGACAATTAAAAGCATCTTTGGCTATGAACGCACAAAGCGGACTGGTCAGACAATTTGCCACTCATTCTCCTAGCAATTCGCAACACTGTGAAGGAAGATTTGCAGAGCACACCTTCAGAATTAGTTTTCGGATCAGCACTGATTTTACTAGGACAATTCTGCGAAAACAATACAGACATTTCCCCAACGACAACTTTTGTGACGGATTTAAAACATAAAATGTCACGATTAAAATTAACCCCAACCAAAAAGCCAGACACGAACATTTTCGTTCCAAACGATATTCACAGATGTAAATACGTTTTTATCAAGAACGACGCAGTCAAAAAAACACTCAGTCCAAATTATTCCGAACCTTATTTAGTTCTCAACAGAAGTGAAAAGTATTTTGCCATATTAAAAAGAGATAAAAAAGACACTATTGCAATAGACAGACTAAAACCTGCATTCATAGATGAACAATTACACATTTCTTCTAGTCCAATACAAGAAGATACACACTCACAAACTGAAAAAGAAATTTAAAAAATAACAACAGAGACAGGTCGAAAAGTTCATTGGCCAAAACATTTCAAACAATACATAACTTATTAAAAAAAAAAAGAAAAAATATACATAAAAACAAAAACGAAATACGTTCCTCTTGTATATATATATTTTTTTCTCCTCAGGAGGGGGAGTCTTGTTCGAACGTGTTTTTTTCCTCACATACACTTACACACGTGTACGCACGCACAGAAAGGTACATATATTCACGTTCACGTATATACACTCACATTCATGTGCCTACACACACACACGCTAACGTACACACATGTACGCACACATACGCGCACATGTACGCACACATGGGAAACGTCACTTCCCCTGAAAGGAAATCTAGACATGCGCAGTTAGAACACTGACCCCGGTATAAAAGTCAACAACAAGCCTTCAACTTCCTCTTTCTTCCCTTTTGCCTTGGTTCGTCAACCAGATAAGTTCGCGTCCACAACTCTTGGCTTGAAGACTTTTCCACGTGGACGACTGCTATCATGCATGGTTTTGCTGAGGCCAACACTCTCTCTCTCTCTCCTTCTACATGCTGGACAGCCACTTCTCGTTCATTCCCTTCTTTTCCACGCACGTAGTCGTCAACGACTGAATGAACACGTGTTCCACCTAAACCCCTTTATTTTCGATAGAAAATAAACGACATGTTTATTTTATTCAGCAATTGAGTTTTGTTTCCTTCTTTCCACTCATTTCATTATTTTCTGTTGTAGCGAGTTAGGATTATTATATCGTGGCCCGCAACAGCATCCGATGGTTTGTTTGTTCATTATAACTTTGTCGTGTTTTTGATCTTAATTTTGATACTAATATATGAGATTAAAATATAATATTGCATATATATAATAATAATATTGTATATATATCATCAGTCAATACATAACAAAACAGATACAGTGATTTCAGTTCAATTACACATCCACATTTTAATTCTAATGGCTATATTTATTTCAAAAAGAACATCATATCTTTGCAAATATCTAAACGGCTATATGACGTTAAAAAAGCCTTACTCACTCCACAAATCTATAAATATTTTAATATGTTAATGATTTTTTTTCGTTCTGAAATAGAACAAAGACATCTTTTTTACAACAAGTATATTTTAAAATATTGTACTGGTATTTTCTTTCTTCAATTTAATTATCCCTAGGAAGTTTTGAAATAACGTTTATGAACATTAACGTTGATGAACATATAATTAATTTGGCTTGTTCTTTTTTCATCTCTCCATATACGTACAGGCATATACACGCACACACACGCACACACACACACACACACACACATATATATATATATATATATGTATATATATATATATATATATATATATATATATATATATATACAGTGGTACCTCGGTACTCGACCATAATTTGTTCCAGGTGTTTGTTCGAACACCGAAATATTCAACAACCGAAACGATATTTCTCCTATTGATTAACTGAAATAGAATTGTTTTCTAGAGTTTAAAAGTCCCTTTTTATATGTAAAATTTGAGGATTTTATAAACTTAGCTACATACCTAGCTTAAATAGAATCTTTATCCTTTAAAATAGTATTTCTAGTTGATTTGTATAGTTTATATTCCTTTGCAAGGGCTTAGACACTTATTCTTCTTTCAAATTTCTCCATCAATTCCTTTTAAAATTTGATTGTCGTTCGAACAATTTTCCGTTTTGCACTCGCTTTACTACTTTTCTTTCTCTTTTTTATCTTTTATCCAATGGTAAAAGAATGCCCATGTCTTCTTTGTTTTTTTTGTTTTTTTTCAAATAATCGGTTTGGCGCCATGTAAAGACTTTAAAAAGAAAGTTTTTTTTCCGCGAAATTAATTACTGTCGTCCCGAGATACGTCCGCTTCATTTGTCGTATTGCTGTCTACTAACACCCATTTTTTTTTTACTTTTTGGTCGCCTCAAGAGGTTAGACAATCGAAATGCTTGGTTCTGGTGCCACGCTGATGTGCTTAAAATAACTCAGACACAGGCTAGACTGTCGAAGGGGTTGCGATGACGCTATTCTAAATATAACTCTCCTCGCAATGTTCAAACACACGTAGTGACGTCGTCGAAATCGATGTGGGTCGTTACACTATACTTCAAACGTATCACGGATAGTGTGAATTATAACATTCCATCGAGGAACACCACTGCTTGTTTACATTCGAAGCAAAGCTGGCGGTCCGGACACCAAACTTTGGTTCGACTATTGAGCCAAGAAAATCTTCAACTTTTTGTTTGGACACCAAGTTGTTCGACCATCGAGGTATCACTATATATATATATATATATATATATATATATATATATATATATATATATATATATATGTTTCGTACATTTATAAGCTACAATCAACATCCAAATGAATGCTTTGACGATAATTACGGTTTTCAAAAGACGAAGAATTAAAAGATACATCTGCCTTACTTAAAAATGGCTAGGTTTATTTATGGTGTCTTTTACATATATAAAAAAAAACCACCGAATACTTTTGCTGATGAGGAGACTTTGTTTAAAAAAACTATATGTCAAATTTATTGTCCGTTGCTTAATGTCTATCGCAATAAAAACATCGTTTTCGAAACGATCGTACAAATTATTGACTTTGTTGTTGTTCCTTCTTATGAAACAGATTTTTAATTTTAAATTCTAATTTGAATTTTAAATTATCAATCACATTACTAAATATATATATATTATATATATATATATATATGTATATATATATATATACATATATATACAAACGAAGCCGACGTATGTTGGGAGGACAGTAATTAATAAAAAAAGCAAACAAAAATATAATCTGTGACATTATATACAACAACTTGTCTCTCCCCTACCTCCTCTTTAAAATTCAATAATCAATGTTTAAAAAATTACTATTAGTTTGTAATACTGAGGTACCCATTTACGACTATGGAGGTAACATCTACACTCAAATAGATGGAATTTCCATGGGTTTGGTCCTCGAACCGATTTTCGGGGATTCTACATGAGTAATATAGAAACCGGAAGTTTAACAACACTAGTAATGTGTACGGTATGTCGATGCATTCGCATTCTAGTCGACAACAACGAACAAATACTAACACTTAAGAAATTTTCCCAAGGTAAATCCATAGTAAAATTCACCATAGATCTAAATGTTAATAAAAAAATTCCTTTCTTCAACATTCTCATAGATGCTTCTAACAACACATTCAGCGTTTCCAACTACAAAAAAAAACACCAACCTAAATTCTTGCCTTCTAAATTTTAAGAGCGATTGTCCTCATGGTTAGAAAATAGCCATTATCAAAAACCTTCCACACGAACCCAATCTTCTCTGATAAAAACATACTTTTCTTCGAACTAAAACTCATCAATAACGAATATCCAAACTATATTGTCGACCAACAAAGGAAATTAATTCTCCAAAACTTGAAACCACAAATAGCAATATCACTCAGCAGCATAATCTAATTATTATCCACTAAATTAGAAGAAAAGTCATAAAACTATCTAAATATTTACTTGTCCGAGGTCCGGTGTCACAAGGAAAACATCATTGCAAACATGAATTAATGAGAAACGAATTACTCCCTTTATAGTCGCTATTTATCAGTTAAAAATCATTAAAACCATTTCCTACCCTATAATTTTCAAAGCAAAAAAAAAAAAACATGGTTGTTTATGGTTTCAAATTGGCTATTTCATTTTATAATTAAAAAGAAATCATATTGAGAGGAGGAGACTATGAATATTTTTTAAGTTTCTTCTTAAAATTAAAAAAAATGTGAATGTACATCTATTCATTTAAAATTTATATTCAACAATTTTTCAGAAAAAAGAAATAAATGTATTTCGTGTTGAATTTTTATTGAAAAAAATCTAAAATTTTTAAATCAATTCACTTTAGCTTTTAAGTGTTAAAAAAGAATTTGCTAAAAAAATGGTTTTAAATTCGTCCTTATTTATTTTAGTCTAGTTTTTATTCATTTCATTTTTCAACTACCGTGGATTTCCCATGCGTTCTGCTTGTTGTCATAAATATGTTTACCCACCGGCGACAGCAAGATTAGACTTTTCATATGCTATAACAAATTAAAAAACCCAAATCTAGTAGTAAAAACCAATGCCTCCCTACCATAGAAACCATTAGAACGAACCAATGACATCTAATGACAATAATACTAATAGTTATGCTGGTTACGTCGTTAATACACCAATACCTTGCCATGTCGCCTTATCATGCATAATACAGAATCAAGTAAAATATTACTACATTAAAAACATAACTGCCCCCTACCAAAATTAGAGAAATTCTTGTCCGTAACACACAAATAATACACTGCGAATTCAACGGTAAGCAGTTAAAAATATTTACAGCTACATACATTAGAACACAAAAACCTACCCTAAATCAAATCACATTCCACTCCAGTGAAAACACACTGAAATGCCTATCGTAGCCCCATATCTGACCCAGCCCTGGCCATAGAACTGTGTACCCCTCTTTCCCACACTGGACACTCACAGCTCGCACGCATTCACCACTGCGACTATATAAAAAGACCTTCCAACCTTCCTCGCCATACTATTCTTGACAATTCAGACTACAAATGGAAATTATATTATTTTATTTTTCGTTTTTAATATGTTTTTGATGTTGAATAGAGAAAAAATAATATATTCAATATGTATCACGAATGTTTTCGAGTCTCTGTCGAGACATTATCAGGTAAAAGGCAGATAAACAGAAAAAAAGCTTGGGAAAATAAAATCATTTTAAAAATAAGTGCATCAATCAGTTAGAATCTAATTGGTCGTTTACCTGAAGAGACGTTAGCAATTTAAATTTTGTGATATCAAACTAGCGACACCGGATAAATTTGTATTGCGTAGTAAACTAATGAACAGATCATTAAAAATTGGGCAATACATTTTATGCAACACGTTTAGTAAGATACGTACATTTACTTTTCTACAGGTTTACATTTTTTGGGTAATTATAGATGATATGTATATATTGTTTTAAAAAGCGTATAGTTAATTTTACTAATTTAGTAATTCTGTAAACTCAAAGTGAATATAAATATGAATACTAATATTTATAGAATATTGCTAACCAGATGAAAAAAGCTCAATAAACTAAATATAGAATTGATCGGTATAGAGTCTGCTATACACACTAAAAAGATCATTAGAAAAATTGAAAAAATAAACAAAGGTCTAATGAAACGGAAGCTCCCTGTTGTCTTGAACAACGTTGGTTTAAATGAAAGAATGCTGCCTAAATTCACACAATATATACGTGTATATATTGTGACATAATCCTTAAATAGGATTATGCATTTAAATGAAATATTTAAAATTTAATTTTAGGCTGACGAATAATGTATCATTTTTTTGTTGTTGTTGTCTTTTATTTTTATCGCCGAGGCAAATTGAACATGGAAGAAAAAGAGAGGGTATATAAGAAAGAGAGGGAGTGTAGAAGAAAGAGAGAGAGAGGTGAGAAAGACGTTCAGCAGACAAGCTAGCGAGTTGGTAGGTGACCCAGTCAGCGACACGTTTTCTGACCCCTACTAGTTACTAAACGAACCAAGAAAAAAGAGGAGGGGTAAAGAGGAGTATTAAGAAGTGATGAGGAAAGAAAGGAAAGGAGACATTTTGATACATACACTCTGATCCGAGGGAAAATTTTCCCATCCCAACAAAGTGAAAGAAAGGAAAATGACGAGAAAATGGTGAACTTTAGGAATATATATTTTAAACCGCCCGAAACGAAATGAAAGGAAACCATCTGGAATACCAGAAAAGTAGAAGGAGCCCATGTCGAAAAAAAATATCATGTCAACAGCGAAAGGATGTGATGTCGGCAGCGATAAACGGCGAACGTTACAAATATATATTCGCATTATATACAAACGGAGGGACGGATATTGAAGACATTTATTTTAACCAACCGCTTGAAACAAAAAAAAAAGAGAAAATAAAAATATGTTAGGGATTTCATTGAGAGAGTTTTATTAAGAGAGTTTTATTGAGAGAGTTTTAGAGAGTCTTAGAGAGAGTTTATCTTATTACAAGTGATGTTGTATCTTAGAGAGAGAGATGTTGTAAGAGATTGTTCGTTCCGTGTTCGTGTTATGAAGGGATTCATATATATTAAAAATGTTCATTACTTAGAAGTGTTGATGTAAGAAGCTCTTGAAGTGAGGAGACATTGTTCAGACAGTCTTAGTGTAGATATGAGATGTAGATTCACATTGTGGATATGAGATGTGTATGTCAAGACATTTTATAACACAGACATATAGACATATAATAACAATTCACTTTACCTTTTGCTGGAATCACAACACAAAGACGACGTTTACAAAACACCTGATGGTTTTATTTCCTCACGACCGGCCGTGGTTTTCATCATCAAGAATTCAAAGCTTCACATATTAAGTTTCAAAGTGAACGTCTCGCTTCTAGACGTTCGAATTCCAAACTCCAGACTCTATCTGACTTTCCCCGCTTCTGTCTCTTTAACTCTAAAGTTTTTCTATCTATTTCTAGAACTTTCTATTTTCCATGACGTCATACACATGTTAAAACATGTGCCTTCTTTCACGTGTTCTGAACATGCGTGTCCAAACCTTTTCCTTTTTTTACAAAAGGAATTTTAACCTATACTCAGTAACCTATATTTCCAATATCTTAAAAACATGTTTACTAAATTATCTTATAGCTGCATTCTTTCAATTAAATTTTCATAACAAAATTGACAGTGCACATTCTTTTCTTGAAATATTTTATCCTTATTCTAAACAATCGTTTGCTTTACATTCCATTTTCTAATTCTCACACGTAATCTATTTCTAAACCTAAATTACGAGGTTCGAATTTCGCCTATGCTATTTCATTTTCATTTTAACTAAATCTCTCTATTTTATACTTACATGAAAAGGGGACAGCCCTTATCATGTAACATCCCTCCCTTCCATATTTCACAAAAAAATGTATGCATTTTTAAATTTAGTACATTTTTTTTCTACATTTACACAACCACACATCTAGGAAAGATCAGGCTAAAAAAATACAAGGTTATATCTTTCTTACGTAATCTACGGCATATTTTTGCTGTCTCTTACTTCATTAAGCTATATGTGATTGCCTCGGGACTACTTATCATCGGTTTACTGGTCCCCTTAAGAATTTTCGTATTCTTTCCAACGCCTGTTTATTAATTAAGCCAAGTCTTACCACTTGCTTGGAGTCGTTACGTACAACCAGCTTATTTTAAGCACTTAATTAACCAGGTTCCCAAATTTTTCGAATAGGGGCATATCTTGTGCTTATCAATCCCTACCAAGTCACTTTTCTTGGAAAAAAATTATAGGATCTCTAAAAAAAACAAAACAAAAACCAAATCCTAAAAAAACATCTTTCTTACGGCTTATCACATCTAAAAACTTTCTAAATACCCGTTTACGTAATTTTAATTCTTGTCCCCCTTATAAAATTCTAACTGAATCTGTAAGCCAACCATACGTCATAACTAGTTTTATTTTCTCCTAGACTGTTTAAATCCAATGTATATTTACTGATAACTTTGAATTCTTGCTGTGAAAATCAATAACACTTACATTAAGTATAAATTTACAATATTGTTAAAAACACATTTTCAAAAGAAAATACCTCAATACATTTAAACATTTTGCAACAAAACACAAAAAAAAAATAAATTATAAAAATTCGTTACATTATACATTTCAAAAGTCCGTTGACACAAAACAAATATTTGTCCCTTTTTCAAAGACCAGAACAATTAAAACATACTAAAAAGCCGAAAATTATACACAGTGCATAACTTTGATTCCATTCCTGCATCTTTCTTTTTTCTAGCGTGTATTTCATTTTATTTATTTATTTATTGATTCTTTCTTTTAATACTCGAGAATTTCAAATGTACTTTCGACTTTTGTCACTAAATTGTTATTTATTATGATTGACAGTTTTTCTAAACAATTCAGACATTAACACACATTTTTAGGAATGACACAATGCCCTATTTCTATTTGTTTTTATTTTATTTATGAATAAAATATTCGTGAGTAGTTTTTTTGTTTTTTGAAATGACCGTATCTCTTTTATTATTCATTATAATCTCACTCTCTTTCTACCATATTTTTTTTCGTAATACAATTTAACTTCGAAAGTTACCATTGTGTGTCGTGTTTTCATTACTTTCATACTTGTTCTTTCCTCTATTGTATATTTTCCGGGTTTTGAAAGAGTCTCCCCATTCTTTCTGTTTCAGCAAGATGTACCGAACACATGTGTATCATTATATGTTCATTTGTATTTCATGAATGTCTTTTTTTTACACAGTGATCACCACTTATCAAGGCCCTGAAGCCACTCAGGGATAAGGGTTATTGCAAGTACATTACGTTAGTGTGGAGATTTGATGAAGTGTTTACTTAAGGAAGCGGTTCATTAGGAATTTGTTAACGTTGGACTTGAACACATCCGAGTTGTAGTCCGGTGGGAAGCAGGCAGATGGAACAGAGTTCCACAGGCGTGCAGTTCTAAGAAAGAAGCTTTGTTCATGGAATCCGCGTTTTGATTTAGGCACAGATATAGAGTGGGGGAAATTTTTCACAGTGGATTCAGCTAGACGGGTGTTTTTCGTGAAAGATTGGCGAGGGGGGACCAGAGATTGGAGTTCAGACGAGCACCTGCCATGGAAATAACGATAAAACAAGGATAGGCTCGCAACGTCTCTTCTGTGGTAGAGAGGTTGCAGGGTAGAGAAAAGGGCATCCCCCACTAAGCCACGAAGTCTATTTTGTACTCTGTCAAGGCAGGATAGGCTGTTTTTAGCAGCTCCTGCCCAGATATGGCAACAGTATTCCATCCTTGGACGTATGACTTTATAATATTTTATAATTCGTAATATATATATATATATATATATATATATATATATATATATATATATATATATATATATATATATATGAATTATCTAACAATCAACTGGTATGAAAACCTGCGATTATAGGGCCTATATAATAATTTATTTACCGGGCTCATTTTATAAACAAAGAAAATTTCCAGGAAAATGACTACTTCGGACTATTACCTTGTGATATGGTTTACTAAAAATACAGATTATATCACTTTATCTTACTGCTATCAAAGACATTTACTTCGGATTTTACCATGCTATTTGAATGTGAATTTCTATATCTTTTTATTAACTTCTCTTACTCTATTATATTTAAATACTTATAAAAAAACTTTTTAATTGTGATTTCCATGTCTCACTGACTTTAGCGAATAAGGTGTTAACCATTATAATTATTTTCTAATATTTTCTCCTCTGAAGAGATGAAAGACATTGAAATTCTATTGGATAAGGAGTTATTACATTTCAAATGTATTCTTTGTCTTATATAGAATAATAAACATTTTTTTTATTTGAAATTTAACCATTTCACGTCATAATTTTTAAAATTTTATTTAATGACTAAAATTATATATATATATATATATATATATATATATATATATATATATATATATATAATGGTCCCAGGAAACGCCGGATGGCCTTATGTTGAATAGCAGGGGTTTCATATTTAGAGTTCATATTGGGGAACATATATATTGAGACTCATGTAATACAGACATAACGATAACGATGATGAGGGAGAGAAGACATTTATATATATTACAGTTCTTTTAACACAGAGGAGGCATTTATAGACATTACGTGTGAGAAATAGATGGGGCACATAACTTGGAAGGTTTACAATGTTCATTATAAGATGATAAACACATTACCTTTCGTTCGTGATGAAGGATGTGACACAAGACAACAATTAAAAAACACAATGATGATCGCTTTATTCATCTGATCGATCGGTCGATCGTCAGGAATTCAAATTTGGATCTACATAGTCTAAATCTTCTCCCTTCGCTTCCGAGAGATTAACTGACCAACTCTCCGGCTCTCTTGCTCTCAACTCTCTGACTGACTTACTGACTAAAATCCGAACCCCTAAATATGGAGAAATGTCCTTTGTCTATGACGCCAGAAGTGTGTTTTTAAAACGTGACCAAATTGTTTGTCCAACACACTTTTGACAACAAAAGAATCATCATTCTAATCTAACCTATTTTAAACAATATAATTCAATTTGTCTTGTTCAATCTTTTAGCTGACATTTTTAATATTCCGATTTCTAAAAGAATAAACAATCAACTCTTTTTTTTTTCGATATAAACAATATTTAACTATTCTAATAGAATTTAACAATAGACTAAATTTCTAACATGCCATTTCTTAACTTTGCCATCAGGGTTCGATTCTAGGCGTATCCTAATCTCATTTTCACTTATTTAATATTTTTTCTTATTTACATGGGAAAGGGACAGTCCTTTCCATGTAACACTTGCTAGTCAGTAATAACAGGAATTGTCCTCGCTAATCGCGCAGATTGAATGGACATACCTTAAGTATAAGTCCGATCCGTTGTTATTATTATTATTATTATTATTATTATTATTATTATTATTATTATTATTATTATTATCATCATTATTATTATTATTTTATTTTTTTATTTTTTTATTTTTTTTTCACTAACGTTGTTCCTGTGCGTATATTCCTTTTTAGCAAAATTATTGACATCAATGATTAAGGTATTTCAACATTTGCGCCCAGGACGCCTCTCAGTCGTTATCAGCTCTACTTTATTAAGATAGAAAGCGTAAAAAAAAAAGAAGACCCCCTCCCTTCGTTTCTCGTATAGTAATAAGCGCTGTCTCTGTTTCAACATGACTTACGATTAAATAGTCTTTGTTCTGTCAGAGAAGAAATTAAGTCTTAAATCTTTTTCGCATCGCTTTTTTTTTTTTGTTTTGTTTTTTTTACTTTTATCTGTGTCGCCGAATATTGTGTTTGCTAACAATATTGACCTTATATCACAATGAGAGACGAGACGTGTCGTTGTGTGATAACAATACTTCAATGGAGGTTCGTCAAAGAAAAACACGAAGAAATCAATGGCGCTATTCACAGCCTCTTTTCTGACAATCTTTCTTCCTCCAATTGCCCTTGTCTATCTATAAACCTCTTATCCTTTGACTTTATCTTACTGACGTTTTCCTTACCTCTACATTGAGTGCCACTTCGTCTTTACACACACATAACTATATAAATATATTTGTATGTATACATTTGTACATATGCACAAACACACACACACACACACACACACACATATATATATATATATATATATATATATATATATATATATATACTAGCATGGGTGCCTGGCGTTTCTCAGGTGTTTGGTCGTGGTAGTAGGAAGGCAGGCTCGAACCCGTAACGCGAAGGAGGAAAAGAACTTCAAAAACGTGATGTCTTTGCTGTTACGACCACCACCAAACCGTAAGTGACGTAGGTTTAAATTAAGGCTAGACAATCGAAAAGAGGGGGGTGACTTTCGAAAATATCATCGAAAAAAGCGACCCCTCTCTGTAGAAAAGTGCCCAGTTGAGGGTGAAGATATCAGTGTTTTGGGCCAATTTCTCGGTATTTGTCGTCTGAAGAGTCGAGCTTCCAAACGAAACTGATCTTGTAAAAATCCGTCACCTCTGTCGAAAGTTTTAGGCAGACATACAAACATACATATATACATTTATATGTTGGTAGCTCAAATTTTCGACCAAACCGAATAAAAATCTTGCCCTATCACTGAATGCCCTTTATGTAAAGTTTCAAATGTTTATACCAAAAATTGGCTGAGTAATTTGGTAGAGACCGCAGGGGTCAAATTGACAGAGTTATTGTGTAGGGAAATGTACATAGACATACAGACAGACAGACATTTTTACTTATATATATATATATATATATATATATATATATATATATATATATATATATATATATATAGGGTGACCCCCCAAAATATCTAATTAGGCCCCGTTTCTTAGTGCTTTGTCTGAATGAAATGAAACTTTGGTCATAGCTAGTTTATTATATTCAAAACATCACATCAAAGCACTAGGGTCTTTGACCTTTTTTTCTCCGTTCTACAGCATATGTTCTAGATAGCCTCCATTTAGCTCCGTGCATTTCTTGAGGCGCAGCACGAAGTTGTCCATAACGTTCTTAGCGACCGAATTGGTAATGGCTCTCATCTCTTCCCTGATGGCTTCCTTGAGTTCCATGATGGTTCTGGGTTTCCCTGCGTAGACTCTGTCTTTAAGATAGCCCCAAAGAAAAAGTCTGGTGGGCTTAGGTCCGGGCTATGGGGTGCCCACTCAAAATCTGTCTTGAGACTGATCACTCGGCCTCTCTTTCAGCCAATCTCGGGACAGGATTGAGGTGTGAGAACTTGCTCCGTCCTGCTGGAACCAGAACTTGCTCATGAGGTAGGTGGTCTGGAGCTCACTCTTGAAGGTTTTGAGGACCTCAACATACCGCTCCTTGGAGACCTTCCCCACACTAAGAACCGATCATGGATCTGACCATACCTACATGGGGAGAAAAATAAATAGAAACATTAAAAAATCCCCTTAGTATATTTATAAATACACCTCTTATCTAAACAAACAATATTAAGAATGCCCGAACAGTCTAAGACTGAAACGAAAAATCACAATACTAAAATCTAAGAATCCAAAAAATAAATATCAAAATTGAATGAAAACACCCCTACCCTTATTTCAGAGGAGCTGGTCCCCCCCTCCTGACACACACACACACACACACATTAGTAACGACCTTGGATCACACTTGCCTTCCTAGGGAAGCAAATAACTTTATAATACTATAAAACAGAACAACATTCTTCAAACCAATACAAGAAAACACACTCACACATTCACACACCAACACCCACACACACGCACACACACGCACACCATACCCTATGCACCCAGTTGACCAAGTACCAATTGGCCCCTCACCTCCACTCAAGCCAGAGTACATGAGAAAAAAAACAAAGAAAGATAAATAGAAACACAAGCAGAGAGAGAGAGAGAGGGAGAGAGAGAGCGAGATAGAGAGATAAGATAGCAGTGACCACAGTCCACCCCAACGAACCAGTAATAAAAATTGAACATACGAATGAAAAGTAGAATCATGCACACATATTTCCACCGCTCGGTAACATTTCAAATGAACTACGAAAACGTTCTTTTACATTTTAAACACATCTTGAGTATATTCTAAATATATGACATTTTAAATACTTTCTGAAGACGACACTTCACAGAACGTCTGAAACACGTTAAAAACGATTTCAATGATTTAAAAACTTTATTACAATGATCTAAACATAATTTTCAATGAAAAACCAAGACACGGAATAATAAAATAATGTTAAAAATACACATTGTTGGTGACCCCCCCCCTTTACTTACATATACATCTTTCTCTCCTTGGAATTTCTTAACCCATTTTATATAAATGTATACTAGCAAAAGTACCCGTCAAAAACAGCCTACAGAAAATTGACTCTGATTTATGAAAGTATGATAGGTTATGAAAAGGAAGGGTTGTAAAGAGACAGCTTCGAATTTGGGGGTATCAAAACCGAAGCAAAATATGATGAAAGTAAAAATAAAATAGATAAACCCTATAATTTATTATACCATACCTGTTCACACTGAAACGCTTATCACAATATTCTGTGGATCTATATTAAAAAACCTTGTTAAACTTTGTGACATATTTCCATCCTATGGAAGTCAGGCGCGAATGAACACCCCATAATTTTATCATACCATATTTCTTCAAACTGAAACATAATTATCAAAGTATACTTACGCAGACAGATATAAAAAGTCTTTATAAAAGTTTGTGACTATTTCCATTCTATGGAGGCCATGCGCGAACGCAGACCCCACAATTTTATTATACCACCCCTATTAAAGTTAAAAGCATACTTATCAAAGTATTCTTGTGTACATCTATATCAAAAACACTTGTAAATGTTTTTTTTTTTTTAGTTTTTAAATTTATTTCCATACTTTGTGGACCAAGCGCGAACGCAGATCCCACAATTTTAATGAACCACCGTTTTGTTAGATCAAACATATCCATTCCTGTGTCTCGATACATCTATCATTGTATGTAATCAGTTTTTTAAAATAGTCAACCATATAGGAGCCTATTCGTGACCAGACACAAACACACACACACACACATTCAGCTTTATATATATATATATATATATATATATATATAATTTAAAGGAGATTAGAATAATAGTCTAAAGAGCTAAGTGTATTTTAATGTAACAGTGAAATTACTAGTTTAATTAAAATACAGGAAATGCTCGTTGTAATTTAGATATATAATAAGCTCGATAGTTAAATGTTCTAGAGCTAATTCAATATTAAGTAAAGTGATTTTCAATTTAAAAATTTAAAAACATTTTTTAAATTTAAAGATCAAATTTTAATTAAATTAAAAATCAGTTTCATAAGAAGGAACAACAACAAAGTCAATTATCTGTACGATCGTTTCGGAAATCCGTGCTTTTTATTTGTGGTATACATGAAGTTATGTAGAACAATTATATATAGTTTTTTTGGTAAGCACGGTCTCCTCATCAGCAAATTTAGGAGGATTTTTATTAAAAGACACCATAAATAAACCTATAGCAAACATCTAAATGACTACTTTAAACACAGTTCCTGATTTCAAAAAAAGAAAAACTAAAAGGTAACTATCTCTATATATTTTTAAATCAAATTTATTATGTAAATTCAAAAAATATATTTTTTTCTACTCATTTCTATCTATAACCTATATTAATTTTCTTATAAATTTTAAATCCAAACCTTTTATTTCAATTTTTTCAGATTCATCTGCCTTACTTTTAATGCTAGGTTTATTTATGGTGTATTTTAAATTCAATAAAAATCCTCCTAAATTTGCTGATATGGAGACCGTGCTTACCAAAAAAAACTATATATAATTGTTCTACATAACTTCATGTATACCACAAATAAAAAGCACGGATTTCCGAAACGATCGTACAGATAATTGACTTTGTTGTTGTTCCTTCTTATGAAACTGATTTTTAATTTAATTAAAATTTGATCTTTAAATTTAAAAAAATTTTTTTAAATTTTTAAATTGAAAATCACTTTACTTAATATATATATATATATATATATATATATATATATATATATATATATATATATATATGAGAGAGAAAGAGAGAGAGAGAGAGAGAGAGAGAGATTTCTGGGTTTCTCTGTATGTGCCTTCCTGTAAATAACTAGGAGCCATGTTTCGTCAAATTAGGTTTTAAATGCATTTTTAAAGCTTTTATTCATTTTCGAAATACATAAAGCTTTCTTCTGTTTTAAACGGGGGTAAGATTTATTTTTATCGGCTGTAGCAAATGATTAAAAATAGATTAAATAAAAATAAATTAAATAAATCACCCACAAATTCTATTGCTAAACACAACAATTGAAACAATTATATTACAAAAAAGGGATTATTATCATCGAAGTAATTATTGAAATAGATTTTCTTTAATGTACTACGTAAATTAGGCAATGACATGATTGTAAGTTTCCTTTAAATAATTACTATATGTAAAAATTATGGAGAAAAAAGTGAATTAGACTCGTCCTCAGTATAGAAATTGATTTGTGAAACAGTCCACATTTTGTACATATAATTCCAATTGTGAAGAAACAAACAAAAAAAACAGAAAGTAATGTCATCTTATTTTAATATATACATATTTATACACAGAGAGAGAGAGAGAGAGAGAGAGAGAGAAAGAACGATTTCTGCGTTTCTTCATATGTGCCTTTCAGTGAATAACGGTGAGCAATGTTTCCTCGGTTTTAAATGCATTTTTAAATCTTTTATTCATTATTTAAATATATAAAGTTTTCTTCTGTTTCTTCATATCAAACTGAAACTATGCTTATAAACATTAATTGAAGAGGCGTTACGTCATAAGTCGTCGTGGTCCGATGGGCGAAAACGTTCCTAAGCAACGTATTTTCTTTTGCGTTTCAGGTTCGAGCGGTCGCATGGGTACTCGCTGCTATTTTGATAAGGATAAAAGTTGTTTAGATTCATTGGGGGATGTTCGATCTTATTTCAATAGATAATATAATAACAGTTCTAGAATAATAAATACGATCTGCACAAAGTAAAATATCTAACAATTAAGCGTATTATATAAAACCAACAGTAAGTTCTTTGATATAACAGGGGCGCGTTCGAAATGAATGTTTCTTTTCAGAGCACAATTTAAGCATGATACTTGACTTTCGCATTTTATACTCCAATTCAAGCCATTATATATGAAATAGTTTTATAAAATGAACATTAGATTATCTATATTGTGATGTAGAAAACAAGATATTATGGACTAAGTCATTGTGGGGAGCCATGTGAAGCATCCTCCAGATGCACCGCGATGGGTCCCCTAACTAGAGTATGCAATCAATCGAATAAATAGAAAAATGGCCGATTTTATCGATTTCGATGAAAATAAAAACTCGGGAAGGTGAAACATTCGTTGACTATAATTCAATCCCGGGTTACGGCGGGTTTCCTTGCTAGTATATATATATATATATATATATATATATATATATATATATATATATATATATATATAGTAGGTCAGGTCGATTTTGGAATCCCGGCGAGACAATGGTGAGGATAGTTGGGGTTTGACATAGAAAAGACCTACACAAAATATTTTTTTGCAAAATCGTTATCGTTGCTTGAGGAAATGACTTTAAAAGTTGAAAAATTGAAGCTATTGAAAGTTTTTCGGTGAATTGCCCAGAACTTTCCGTCATCAAAACAATCCGTTAAGAAAACGGAATCATTATTTAGAATATGTTTTAAACTACATTTTTAAATAAAATGAGTGAGGATAATGAATTAATAAAATAAATATTAAGTGTAAAAGGAAAATTATATTATTTAAATAATAGCGACCAACGTTTGCTTTTTTTCATTTCCGGAACTTTTTTTAGTGTGGGAACATTTTAGATTTCACCGTTGTAAAACACGCTCGTTATTGATATTGAAAATTAACGTTTGTTTGTTATTTAATTTGAAAACATTATGATTTAGGCTCAATTATATCGAAAGGAAAAACGAAAAAGACTTGTTTAAAATATATATTATTATATTTCAAGTGCCTGCAGTGAATTTAAACACATTTGTTTTATTTTTTGAAATTTGTTTTTTTATTAGGTTGGTGCAAAAATAGTGTCATTTTTTGACACGAACCTTACATTTCACATAAAATTCTATTTATTCAAATATGGTAATGCTCCAGTTTTATATTAAACTAGCCATACAATTTTATTTTGCATTCTTTACGAAACATAACCACGTAAATTTTAAAGTTTTTCTGCTTTGAAAAATACTTTGCAGAAAATTAGTGTCAAATTTTTATTTCTTTTAGTTTTAGAGAGTAATTGTTTTTAAGCAGTTTTTTTTCTTCTAAAATTCTAGTTTTAAAATCAGATAACTCACAAAGGTAAATAAGGAAACTGGTTTATACGTTTTTTGGTACTTGTGCATCTATGTTATTGTGTTAAAATAACTTTATTATTTAGAAAGCCATTCTTAACATAAGGAGGATGTGTTGTAACGATTCTGTACTTTCACCTAACAATTTAATAAACCAAAACATCATCAAAATTAAATTAAACTATAAATACTATTAAAAATAGCATAGTAACATAGATGCACAAGCACTGGTTTTTCAAACTCTAAACATTAGTTTAAAATGGCACAGCTACAGCAAGAATGAATCTCGTTATGGATAAATTCATGTTATCGAAGGAGGACGTAAAGTCTGTTAAAAATGTCTAAACTAAACACTACTATGCCTCTGATTTGGTTTGGTCCTCTCCCCTGAGTACATCTAATTCAACTCTACAAAGTTTTTCATTATTTCTTATAACTAGCACTTATTTCTTTACATATGAAACTGGAACATAGCCTAAAACAATTTCTTTCAGTTATAATCCATTTATTAATTATACTTTTCAGATTAGAATGTCAGTAAAAGCACGACGTTCAGTTTTAAGCGTGGTTCACAAAATTTGCTGGTCCACCTTATCGTTTGGATGAAACGGCATTCAGTTAGTTATTTCCTCGAAAACAGTTATCCCCACTTAAAAATAATGAGATTTCTAAGTTAATTGTTAAGGAATTTAATTAGTATTTGATAAGCAGTTAATCTACAATTTCCCGTGTTGAGGGAACGTTATATAGGACACAAGGTCAATATATTTTGCTATAGGAGGGCCAAACAGATTGTCAGAAAATCTCTTGCAGCAACCAAAGTGAAAAGAATGAAGGAACTGCTAAACAGACTGTTTGACATATCTTCTTGTAGCTGTAAACTTCCTGTTTTGAGATGTGATGACTTTGCAGTAAAATGCAAGACAGAAAATTGTCAAACAAGGCACATAATCTGCACTTGTTCTCCTAACAAGGAGGTAAAATTAATTCTATAGATTCACCTGCAATTATGTTCCTTTTTTTGTGGAAAATAAAATAATATATTGGTATTTATTATGTATTCTGGCTCTATAATTAAACATGCAAATCTTGAAATTTTCAGGTTCCACTAGAAGAACTGCCATTTAGAGCAAGTTTTACATTGATTGATGGGACAACAAAAAGCCTAACAACATTTACTAGTCCTTTGGGGAAACTTTGTATTAATAATTATCAAAGTTTGACTCAAGTAGAATTCTAAAAAATCAGTGCTCTTCCTGATCACCATTATATGACAGTAGAAGCAACAAATAATTTAAGTGAAGGGCAGAGGATACTTCTTGAGTATGTTGTTGGTAGAAGTTAACTTAAGATGTACAGCTTAGAAAATTTGACCCTCAATGTGTTTATGGACCAGAGGTATCTATCCTCAAACACTATAATAAATTAAACATTTTGGTCAAATTTATCATCCAAGTGTGTGCAGTCAG
>NC_136487.1:122890182-122902682 GCF_053919585.1 Euprymna scolopes
AAATCCTTGAGGTTACTGTTATTTGAAGCTATAATGCAGCGTAGCACGCATAACTATTAATATTTGCTGCCATTTAATCGTGATTTGATTGTCCCTTTTTTTCATATATGCAATCGTTTTGCTGATATCAAACGTGACTTAAAAAAGGCGATTTAACGAAAAACAAGCAAAGCATGCTTGGTCCCCCGTAAGTGCACGGTGAACGAGGCATAAAACAATGACTACGTTCAGCATTTGCCCCCCCCATTTAGCACTAAAAGTCCCCAGGGGACGTCAAATCCTGTTGAAAATGAACAAACGGTGCAGTTTTCGGCATTAACATATGTAAATTTGCGTTCTGTAAAGTTGAGTTCAAACTTGCTACAAAGACAGACAACAGTAAGTCAAACACTTGTCTATTAAGTTTGCTTATCTTCTGAAGAAATTACGCACGCAACATCTGAAGAAGTTCGCCCACTTCTTCACACTTAGGGAAATACATAATTCCTTAATCATATTCTGAAATATCAAGAGTCTATCCTTTTTAATACTCAATAAAACTCAACTTCTTATAAGCCATTCAAGCTTTGGGTTAACCCAAGTCTATCAAAAGATAATTCAATATATGACTTTATGAGCCAAAGGTCCAACAGGCTGAAAATTATAAACATTGATTTTCGATTCTGATTCATCTACTTCATAGCTGATAGCATTATTGATTGTCAGTAAACTTCTCGTTTTACTCGTCTGCAAGGTCAACATAAATATCAATTTTTTTCTTTGTAAGGTAACATCCAAGCAAGAATTTTATCTGTATTTTATTAGCGGCATAATCTGAATGGTCTTAGAATTAAATATTATCTTCTATAGTGCATTACTGTCTTTGGACGGTGTAATTACATAGACGCTAAAAGAAGGGGATTCTCCAGTTGTCGCTGGAATGTTGAAAGTGAAAGTGAAAGTATTAAGACTCCTTTCTGTGAGAAACAGCGTGAAGAGCGCAAAAGGACCAAACCGGTAATGTGTAGACACAGCGGTCTAGAAAGAAAATGGCCGTTGAGATAGAGTTTTATGAAAAACCTGAAACCGAACGAAATTCTTACTTCACAAATATAATATATAAACAACCATATGTTTTCTGTTTGTCGGTCTGCCTGCTTGTCTGTCTGTCTGTCTGTCCTGTCTCCATATTTTCAAATTCTATGTCCTCCAAAATTAAAAGTACCAAAGCAGCGCTAGGGGCCTCAAAGAATTGGATTTTTACGGACCGTTCTTTTATGGGTCGGTTAAAATAGTTTTTAAGGTGTCAACAATGAGTCAAAATTGAAAAAAACCGTTATTCATTTTGTACATTCGTCTTAGTTTATTTTTAGTTTTTAATTTAAATCCGTTCATATCCGTGTCACGTTGGTAAAGTGGTAACGTCACCAGCTTTGAATGTTACAGTTTCGATTCTAGCTGATGGTACCTAAGTACTTTTTTTTTTACTTTTGAAATCACGACTCTATAATATTATATACGAAATCTGAACACATTAAAATATCATATTTAAACGTATTTTACGCCCGGGCAAAACCAAGCGTCCCCTCCCGCTCGTAAATTATAAATATAATTGTCCGTAAAGAAAGTTTGCTTCGTTCAAAGAGACAGTGAGTCATATACTCAGCAACAAAATCCATCTTTTTTAATATTTCCATCCCCAACTATCAACTTGAGCGTAACTAATGTGCATATTAAATTAAAGATCTCACACCTCCAAGATTTGGCTTTTAATCTTCGTGATTTATTAAATCATATCGAAATCATCAATCATCTCCATGGCAAATTGTAAGACTGTTATATCTTCAATCCGCATTAAATCATTGTCATAAGCATCGTTTACAAGACTTGATCGACACATTCTTAGAACTTATCGGCCATTTTCTTTCTAGGCCGCTCTGTCTACACATTACCGGTGAAGTCAATCGCATTACAGATACGCTTCGGCATCTTATACGTTACTTATAACAGACAGACCATCAAGAACGACTGTTGTAGCTGCTACCATAAATGGTAAAATTGTAGATATGAGCGTTCAAGATAGCGTATATAACAGAACATTGGCTTGCTAAAATGGAGGTGCAGTTTGTGACCATGTTCATGAAATGAGTTATTGATCTTATTTGAATAGTTTACATCATTAGGCACGTTCACATTGACACATTGGTTCCATTAGATAACGGAAGTTAACCACCGTTGAACCTGATACTAAAATAAGTAGCGAATTGGCAATACCAGTTCCTATATCTGCCGTTCAGTTACCTCGGCTTGTTTACAGTCTCCCTTGGTTTCTCCTCGCCCCTATAATAATTAAAAATTATAATAGCTTTAAAATTATGCGCGCCGACACTCTTGTACAGACTGTCCATTGTTTCTCGAGACTGAACAGACGCCATGACATCATTCAAGATAGTTTCCTCATGATGGTTCAAGGCATTTCAGCCGTGGTAATATGCAGTCTTTTATCCTAGCAGGCCACCTTTCGATGTATCGAAATGAGTCCTAAGATTCTTCTGCATTTGTTTCGATTTGCCGATAGTCAATTAAATTTTTCCAGTGTAGGTATAATAATATGTTCATCAGATGGTTTGGAACGTTCTAGCCGTTTGACCTTTTCGATAGACAAAACACGCCTGATGGCAATAATTTATGAGGATGTCTGAACGGATCATTGGTTATTAATAATTTACACAGCGGAGTTGATACCCAATATGTATAATTTTTATATTAGGTACATGCTTGGAGTATGTGTGTGTGTGTGTTTGATTGTGTGTATGTGTGTGTGTGTAAGAACAAACAGAGGAGATAGATAGATAGATAGATAGATAGATAGATAGATAGATGGATAGGAAGGAGAGAAACAGGACACAAACAACTGATTTAAGGACTATATTTATCACACGATGTTATGGACATCTTCATAAACCCACAGAAAGAGAGAGGTGCATGTATATAGAGAGGGGAACACACACACACACATACTCACACACACACACACACACACACACACACACACATATATATATATATATATATATATATATATATATATCAATCATGCAGTTAAAGAAAGAAGTTTACTAGGAAAAAGCAAATGTAAGCTTCAGTCCCAATGAAATAAAAAAGCTCTATACCACAGTATGAAGTAGAGATTAAGGATATTTTAATGTCTTTATTTATTGAAGGTATTCTGGCGAAAAATAAATTTTGGTTTACAGTTTTAATTTATGCTTCTGGTATATATATATATATATATATATATATATATATATATATATATATATATATATATATATATAACAATTTTTTTACTATAATAATCAAATACCTATAGACACTAGTGTTTACTCCTTTCGGGAACTTTCAGTGTAGGGTGTCACGATTAACACCAGTCCATTGATTCGAACCCGGCAACACGAGCAATTTCTAGCTCGATTAGCAAAGACCGTATCCAATCGACTACTATTAACCGCGAGAAATAACATTTAATTTAAACATTTTATTTTAAATGTTTTTAACGTCAAGTGATCTAATCGTTAAACGATGATCTATGCATAAGAGCTAAATTGACCGACTTAATTCAACTAAAAGCGCTGATCGATAAGGGGCTGACATAATATATATATATATATATATATATATATATATATATATATATATATATATATATATATATATATATATGTTATAATTCTACAATAAACAAAACAGTCATATATGCCATAACATGTGTTTTATTATACGATGTGTCTATTTAGTGTTGCAATTGTTTCATAATTATTCGAATAAGCTTCAACTGTATCTTGTTTAAAGATATTCCCAAATGTCTTATCTTCAGACACAAATACAAATGCAATACATATATAAAAGCACGCAATATTTGTTCTTTACAAACAATGAAACTCACATCTCCTTCTTTCGTTATTGCTGTTTTAATCGAATAAACTGTCTCTCTCTTTATATATATATATATATATATATATATATTAATATAATATAATATAAAGCTGAATGTGTGTGTGTGTGTGTGTGTGTGTGTGTGTGTGTGGTCACGAATAGGCTCCTATATGGTTGACTATTGAAAAAAAAACAACTGATTACATATAATGATAGAAGATGTATCCAGACACAGGAATGGGTACGTTCCATCTGGCAGTTCGCGTTCGCGCCTGGTCCACAAACGTTTACAAGTGTTTTTGATATAGATGTACATAAGAATACTTTGATAGGTACGTTTTAACTTATATAGGGAAGTATAATAAAATTGTGGGATCTGCGTTCGCACCTGCCCTCCATAGAATGGAAATAAGCACAAACTTTAATAAAGACTTTTCATATCTATCTGCGTAAGTATACTTTGATAATTATGTTTCAGTTTGAGGAAATATGGTATAATAAAATTATGGCGTGTTCGTTCGCACCTGACCTCCATAGAATGGAAATATGTTAGAAAGTTTAACAAGGTTTTTTTATATAGATCCACAGAATAATGTGATAAGTGTTTCAGTGTGAACAGGTATGTTATAATAAATTATAGGGTGTATCTATTTTATTTTTACTTTCATCATATTTTGCTTTGGTTTTGATACCCCCAAATTCAACCCAAATTTACAACCCTTCCTTTTCATAACCTATCATACTTTCATAAATCAGAGTCCATTTTCTGTAGGCTGTTTTTGAACCCAGTCAATGACGAGTACTTTTGCTAGTGTATATATATATATATATATATATATATATATATATATATATCGATAGACACAGAGAAAGAGAGGGAGTGAGAGAGATACAGACAAATACATTAAAACAGGGAAAAGATAAGCACAGATAAGAAAGTAGGGGATAAGTACGGAAAAATAGAAAAACAGATTCCAGATAATGACTGAGAGAAAATAGATTGAGATGAACAGAAATAGATATGAACAAAGAGAAAAAGGAAAGCGAAAGAGAAAAAAGAGAGAGGGAGAAAAAAAAAACAGGCGAAAAAAACGGTGACAGAAATATAAAAAGCGGAAAAGGGAGCTAAATAGAGGGGGGGGATTAAGGAAGAGAAAAACATAAAGAGAGGGAGAGAGAAGCAGATAAATAAGAACAGTAAAAGAGACAAAACGATAAGAACAGAGAGAGAGAGAGAGAGAGAAAGAAAAAGAGAGAAAGAGAGAGAAACGGAGGTAAAAACGACCAAAACAAAAACTTCATCTCAACGGGAACGAATTCCCATCTTTGTAATAAAGTGCTGTGCGAATGTTAATAAAAAAATTGAATAATAACAGGGCGCCGTTCGAATATATTGATGAGAAACGAAATCAAGCATTAAAAATTGACACCGCTATCCCCCACCATCACCACCCTAAAAATTTATGAAAAATTTCAATTGTGTTCATCTATTAGTTTTTATACGCGATCCTAGATGTTTCCATTCATTTCTATATTAAGCTATGTCCGTTACTCTGTTTGTCGAACATATGGCATGCTTATTTTCGTTGATCCATCATGCTCAAGTCTTAATATCATTTTCGCCGATCTGTTATACGTAACTATGAAATAATATTGATTATTGATGAATGCGGGAGATAGGATGAATATATATATATATATATATATATATATATATATATATATATATATATATATATATATGATTTCATTTTCTTAATATTTCTTGGTTTTCATTGATTGTCAATTTCACCATTGCGAAATGTTTTATAAGATGTGAAACGCATTACTAATATATATACACATACATGCGTATATATATACACACATACATGCATATATATATATATATATATATATATATATACTAGCAAAAGTACCCGTCGTTGAATGGATTCAAAAACAGCCTACAGAAAATGGACTCTAATTTATTAAAGTATGATAGGTTATGAAAAGGAAGAGTTGTAAAGAGATAGCTTCGAATTTGGGGGTATCAAAACCAAAGCAAAATATGATGAAAAGTAAAAATAAAATAGATAAACCCCATAATTTATTATACCATACCTGTTCACACTGAAACACATATAACAATATTCTGTGGATCTATATTAAAAAATCTTGTTAAACTTTGTGACATATTTCCATTCTATGGAGGTCAGGCGCGAACGAACACTCCATAATTTTAATGTATTTGTCTGCATTTCTCTCACTCCCTCTCTTTCACTGTGTCTCTCGATATATATATATATATATATATATATATATATATATATATATATATATATATATATATATATACTAGCAAAAGTACTCGTCATTGACTAGGTTCAAAAACAGCCTACAGAAAATGGACTCTGATTTATGAAAGTATGATAGGTTATGAAAAGGAAGAGTTGTAAATTTGGGTTGAATTTGGGGGTATCAAAACCAAAGCAAAATATGATGAAAGTAAAAATAAAATATATAAACCTCATAATTTATTATACCATACCTGCTCACACTGAAACACTTATCACAATATTCCGTGGATCTATGTTAAAAAACCTTGTTAAAATTGGTAACATATTTCCATTCTATGGAGGTCAGGCGCGAACGAACACTCCATAATTTTATTATACCATATTTCTTCAAACTGAAACATAATTATCAAAGTATACTTTCGCAGATAGATATGAAAAATCTTTATTAAAGTTTGTGCTTATTTCCATTCTATGGAGGCCAGGCGCGAACTCAGACCCCACAATTTTATTATACCATCCCTATTTAAGTTAAAATATACTTATCAAAGTATTCTTATGTACATCTATATCAAAAACACTTGTAAACGTTTTTTTCTAACTTTTAAAGTTTTTATTTCCATACTTTGTGGACCAGGCACGAACGCAGACCCCACGATTTTAATGAACCACCGTTCTACAGGATCAAACGTACCCATTCATGTGTCTCGATAGATCTTCTATCATTATATGTAATCTGTTTTTTAAAATAGTCAACCGTATAGGAGCCTGTTTGTGACCACACACACACACACACACATTCAGCTTTATATATATATATATATATATATTTATGTGTATATATGTATGTATGTATATATATATATATATATATATATATATATATATATATATGCATTTATTTATTAGTCTCCTGGGTGGGACTTGATTTGCATTGGATATGAAATGTGCAATGCCATGGGAAACATTATACAGAAGAACAGGATTTAACCAAGCAGCAATTTCCTTCAATTACATTGCATATATTTTTATATATATATATATATATATATATATATATATATATATATATATATATATATATATATGATGAATGAATAAAAAAGGTAAATTAAGAGCGGACTATTGAAAGAGATTGTGGATGAAAAACGAGGTGTGTTGGGAGGGGAGTGGGTAGACAAAATGAAATAAAGAAAAGATGAAGAAGAAAGTAGGTCGAGAGAAAGAAAAACAAGAACAAAAATCAAATATGAGAAAAGATAGAATAAATTCAATACAAAAAAAGATAGTTCAACCAAAGCCATTGGAAAAGTTATGTGGGTGTGATTATAATACCCTAGACAGGGCTCAAAAGAGAGTCGCCAACCTGATAGGTCCTGAACTGTCATCTGAGCTATAGTCTCTGTCTCATCGACGAAATGTGGCGTCCCTCTGTCTATACTACAAGTATTTTAACGGTGAATGCTCTGACGAACTGCAAGCACTTGTACCCCCTGGACGTAAATATCCCCGATAAACCCGACTATCAGCTAAATCTCACCCCTACACAGTAGAGATCCCTAGATATAAGAAGGCCTTCTACTCTAATATTTTCTACCTCAGAACTGCTAGACTTTGGAACTTCCTTCCGGGTCCCTGCTTCCCCAATTGTACGGACATGCAGAAATCAAGTGTAATGTGAACAGACATCTTACTGCCCAAGTCCATACATAGTACTCCTGTAGCTTATGTCCCTGATTGTAGC
Organism: Euprymna scolopes; assembly: GCF_053919585.1. Classification (NCBI taxonomy): domain Eukaryota; kingdom Metazoa; phylum Mollusca; class Cephalopoda; order Sepiida; family Sepiolidae; genus Euprymna; species Euprymna scolopes. The sequence goes on from NC_136487.1 coordinate 122,898,118, forward strand.
TCCCTACATCAAAGTGGCAATGTGCCTTGTTCGGGGTGAAAATTTTGATAAAAATAAAATAAAATAGAATAAAATAATAGTGCAATAGATGTTTATTCGAAGCTAAACTCTAAAGCAATCCATGTGGGACAAGAGTAGTCCAGTTGGAATCTGTTCGAAAATAAACTTGAATGGAAGGTATCTTAGATAAGGTAATTCTGAATCGAACGCCAGATGTGACTAAATGATCAGGAAACGCTTCGAGGTTAGATTATAATATCAAATCCACGGCTAAAATAGTCCTCAGGCATATTCTACATTTTTGTAGTTGACCCGGTAAGGTCCCAAAGACTAAGTCTAATGTTGCGTAACTGGGTGTTTCAATCTCCAAAACGAACTTCACATGTTAGTAAGCGTGCCGAGCAATCGAGATGCATGAGCAGATCAAAAATAGCCATTAAGAGTGTAGCATAAATTTTAGAGAAAAGTGGTCACTAGAAGAATTGAGAAATATTATTTACTAGCGGGGGTACCTGGTGTTGCCTGGGTGTTTTGGGGTGTGTGTGATCGAACAGGGTGGGGGTGTTAATGAAAACCAAAGAATAAGCGAACTAAAAAAAACAACAGAAAAACGAACGTTAAAAATCTAAAAAACACGTGAAAAATGGCTTAAATAAGCTTGCTTCAATATTAAAATTTAAAAAATCGAAAAAAAAGACATCTCACACAATGATTTGAACCCAAAAAGTTCAGATAATGAGCAACTGAGCTAAGACGACGTCCACGAAATTAGACCGTTTTTTTTTATCTTTAAACTAAATCAGTTTACGACGTCATTTGCGCATGCGTAGAACCGAACTCGTCATGAGAGGACGGTTGTTGCTGCCCCCCCCCCTGTAGAAAACTGCTGACTTAAGGGTGGCTAATTTTTCGATATTTGTCGGGCGAAGGTTGGAAGTTTAAAATGATACCGATCTGGCAAAAATCCGTGACCACAGTCGAAAGATTTTGCGAGACATACAAACACACATACATACAAGCAAACGAACACACATACATACACACATTTTCGCTTTTATATATATAGATATATAGAAGAAGATGTGATCTCTATTACAATAGACAAATGCAAACATGAAAAGTAATATGGTTAAGCTTAAACATGGAAAAGTAAAGAACTAGTTATCAAAACTGGAAAAGAAAAGGACAAGATATTCTAGTAAAAATATAAATTTATAACTTAAAATATTGCAGCATTAAGAATTGATTATATAATGTTATATATTGTGATTATATAATGTTATATATTGAATTAAAAAAAATCTTAATGCTGCAATATTTTAAATTAAAAATTTATTATTTTTTTTACTAGAATATTTTATCCTGTTATTTTCCAGGTTTAACAAGTAGTCCTTTACTTTTCCATATTTAAGCTTAACCATATTACTTTTCATGCTCGCATTTTTCTATTGTAATCCATGATTTTTTCCAGGCTTTCAGTAAATTAACTGGTTTTTTGTTTAATTTCAGTCTTATTTTCCCTCCAATAAACACAATGTACTATATAATAACAATGTACGGTACTCGTCTGCTTTCAATAAAATCCCCTCAATTACCTTTCATTCTCTCTGTTTCACTTGTTACTTCTCTTTTCGCTACAGCAGTGAATTGGTAGCAACAGTAGCCGCTGAAGCGACATGGTTGTTATGGAAACCAGTCATAAAAAAACGTCGCTTACCTCCTTACGTTGTTCTATAATTTAACGCCAGTAAGCTTCACAATTTAACACCAGTAAATTTTATAATTTAACACCAGTAAGTTCATAACTTTTGTTTTACTGAAAGAAAAATTGAACATTTTTCTTTTAACAATATAGCTGAGAAGGTGATCTATAAACTGTAATAATTGTTTCAAATTTGGTCATAAAATGAGTGAGCGGTGAAGCTTTAAAGCAGTTCGAAATGACTAAAACTACCACTGAACCATATAGTCTAACGCTACCGTGTTTGAAGGGTAAAAAACGGGAAAATCACATTCCAAAAATATGAATTCAAACTTTAAAGTCTTTAAAAAATTTATTTTTTAAAAGGAAAACCTAATGGATTAAAGTTTATATTGGACTCAAAATACAAATAAAAATCACAGAGCAACCCAAAATACAAATAAAAATATGGTCTATGTCCAAAAACTGAGCGCAGTATAGAAAATCCGTGGCGAGAAATCGAATAGAACGTCAGTCATTGGTCTCAAAATAAAACAATCATTCTGCTTTATTTTGGGCCAATGACTGACATTCTATTCAATTTCTCACCACGTATTTTCTATACTGCTCTCAGTTTTTGGACATAGACCATATTTTTATTTGTAGTTTGAGTTGTTCTGTGATTTTTAACTATAACATACCAATCAAGTATCTATTCTCACCAATCTATCCGCTAGAAACAGAGCCATTTCGATAACTTGTATCTCTCCTCCGTCAAGGCCAGAGGTTTTTTGGTAAATATCAAATATTTTGTAATTCATATGCAAAACTAGGAAAACAAATGTCTCTGATAAGACCGGTTTTCGTCCTGGATAGTCCGGGGAAGTACACACTCCTAGGTTTGCCTCCCTTCTTTGGAGTGGGGTAAATTTATTTTCAACTGACCTTGTATGTAACTGTGCCCTCATTGGGAAGCGAATAAATAAGGGCCATCATAGAAAATAATGCGAGATTTGAAAAATGCGCATATTACACTTTAAAGCCACCGCATATATATTGATCTCATTGAAACATTGTTTAATTGCGCTAGTCTGGTACAAGAACATTATTTCTGGCCGTATAATTGGCGCACATATTACATAGCACAGCTTTGATTCATATACTAGGTATCCCTACGCGATAGTTTCCATAGCTCTTTTATTGTATTTATTTCACCGGTTATTAATTGCATTACTAAGATTTTCATGTGTAGCCTTGTTATTGAGAAAAAGCTCTCTCCATCGCTTCAAACACTTTCCCACACCTGAGGCTATTTCCTTGTCTGTACAAATTCACTATCCGATCTTGTATGGAGTACTATTGTCATATTTGGCTCGGTAAATCTATCTCCCATTTGAAGGTACTTCGTAAGGTTTCAAATACATTTCTGTTATTTCGTAGGTCTTTTCTTTTTCTCTGCAGCCTCTCTCACAGGCGTGATGAAGCTAATCTCAGACTTTTATTTAGTACTATTATGGCATGAATTCCCTTATGTATTTCGTGACTCCTTTTGTTCTTGCTAGTTTGCATCGTTTGATATAGTGATCTCCTCCAATACATTGTTTTATGCCTCGTTATACGTCAGCTGTTTTTTACTTGGGAGTTACCACTTACCAAGGCCACTAAAGGCTACTGTAAAGGCGAATGTAAAGTGGTAGTTTAGTAATCGTTAATGGTGCAGATTGGGTAGAATTAGAATATTTATGGGGACATCTAAACTAGAATTTGTTTACATTGGATTTGATTGCTACTATGTTGTATTCAACCGGGAAGCAGGACAACGGAACACCACAGACAGGAAGTTCTTGTAAAGAAGCTTTGTTCATGGAATCTGTGTTTATATTAAGGCACATATAGAGAGTGGGGGAAGTCGCTTTCTGCTCAAGTAGTTTCTTTCCAAACCTTCCAGGATTGTGGAACTCTTTTCCTGCTGACTGTTTTCATTTTACCTACATTCTTCTTCCAATCATAAAAACAAATATGAATCTTCTGTGTTTACGATAGTCATCATTCGTTATTTTTAGTTCCTTACATCAAGTGACTTTATGCCTTGTCTGGCACAACTTTCTTAAAACATATATTGAATTTTCAGTAATTATGCATAAGATACTTAGAGCCAGTGATGATAAATAAGCAGGCAGACTAATAATAAGGTATTTAGTACGTGACGAATAGAGGTAAACTGGATCCCATCCTTTTCGAAGTTCTTGCATTCATGACTACTGTGTCCCCACGTGCTATCTCTCTCTCTCTCTCTCTTTCTTTCTCTCTCTCTCTCTCTCTCTCTCTCTCTTCCTATCCCTTTTGCAGATTTTTTTCTCTCTGCGCGTAGATGAGCACACACTAGTGTTGGGACGATTAAACGTATACGGAAAAATCGGAACTTTTCTGGGTATCGGACTCAGTATCTGAATCGAAAAAAGTGTGCCTATTTTCCGATGCCCAAAACGATTCTTTTAATTATCAATTTTTATTTGATTTCTTTAAAACAAAATATTCCACTGCTGGTAGTAATGATAAAAAATACATATTTATTGATTTTTAATTACCAATGAAAATAAAATCTATACATCATTCTGCCTCAAAAGTGTGTTTTTACGTTTAAGAAAATAGCTGCATGTGTTTTCCGCTAATCAAAGAAATTTAACAACTCTTATACAGTTAAATATTTAGAGAGTCATAAAGAATCTCAATCGGAATGGGTAATTGTATCGGAAATTTAGTACGGAATCGGTAATTATATCGGATTGGTTGGTTGTTTGTTTCTGTTTTACGGCATATCAACCCTTTTCGGGTTATTTAATGCCGAATCCAAAGATTTTGAAGAAAAATTTTTTTAATAGAA
>NC_136487.1:122907682-122955182 GCF_053919585.1 Euprymna scolopes
GTCAGCAACCGAAAATTAATAAATCTGATATAGAGTAAAGATTCACAAATTAGACAAGAATGAGGGAAGAAGAGCTGCTGCTCAAGAATTTATCTGGTGAAAAAAGGGTGAAACCGGCGCGGGTCACGAGTTTTCTCTTTATTCAAGAAATTCTGTGAAGCCTAGATAAAGCAGGTTTATCAATACTTTATTTTACTAATTGTTCACTACTCATCAAGGCCCTGAGATCACTTGAGGATAACAGTTAAAAACATTGTTAGTTTAGGGATGATCGCCACCATTGAATTGATGGAAAACAAGCGGTACAATGGACAAATATCAATTAAAATGTATTAATTATCCAAGAAGACGGCTAAATAAGTATTTATTTGCATTAGACTTGAAGACGACAGTGTTGAAGTAGGTTAGTAAGGAAGTTCGTGGTATTTTTTCCACGTGTATGATGTTCTAGAAAAATAAACGTCGTTCATAAAAGTTTCGTTTTGTTTTTGATACACAGAGAGAATGGAAATGTCTTTGGTATGATTATAGCTTGGTGAGTTCTTGATATGAATGTTTTACAGGAGATCAGGGATTGTAGCTCAGTCGAGCATATACTATGAATGTAACTATACAACTCTATGTGAAAAGGTTGTAAGGAAGAGAAAATACCATACTAAATTGTCGGTTTTATACTTTGTCAAGGCAACAAAAGGTGATCTAAGCGATCATTCCTCAGATATGAAAACAGTATATCAAATTAAAATGTATCTGGATTTTATACAAAGGGGATGGTTACATCAATAATTAGATTCTCTCTGGAGTGACAGAATGCTCAAATCATTGTAAAAACCAATGTAAAATATGACTCTTATAACTATAATAAAACTAATAGCTACATTGATTTTACAACCATAACTCTATCACATCGTCTCGCCATGCATCTTGTTATACATGAAAAGGAGTACGTAAATGTGAACTACGTTCTCGAATAGTACACATTGAAATTTATTATCCATATGCTTTTATGTCTTCTTTTCTCTTTCTCTTTTTTCATTGGTTTGCGTCTGTTTATTGTACGGCAATTTGCTGAATACGAGTGTTTTCATGTTTCAAGTACTTTTTGTCTTCAAATATTTATTCATGGTGTTTGGTTTGGTTTATTTGCTTTGTAGATGAAAATTCGTTGTTTCTGTTTTCTTACTTTGCAGACTATGATTACGTTTTACAATAACATAGATATTTGCTCCGTTTTAGGTCAGACGCCGATATTTTCAGACAGCTTGGTCTGGTAACACACCAAGTGTCTCATTCTCTTTTCAGCTGTGAGTTAAATAATATTACTACTCTTTCCCTTCTTCGCATTTAATCAATATAGACTGAGGCTGGAGAGGTTTGAAGGAACCGGCGATGAAAGGAAGTGATTACTTGTTACTATGATTGAACACAGCGAGAAAAGGTAATAGAATGAACAGTGATAAATTGCGTATAACATAATAGCAAGAGTAGACAATATACATACAGTAGGGGAAGACGAAAATGAACAGCAAAATCTGAGCAAGAGGTTAGCTGGCAGCCTGGCCTTGCTCGGTCGTACAATACGCTTAAAACATGATGTTTTAATTTATGCAGATTGCGTATGTATTATTATAGAATCGATCCTCTATTGATTATTATATATTACGAGGAATAATTTGCTCGGTGGACTAATTCGTAAAATAAATAAATAAATAAATAAATAAATAAATAAATAAAAATAATGATAATGTCGTTTATCAAATCCTGTCTATGTTCTTTCATTTCAGCTGAGAGTTGGGATTGACGATCTAAAACATAGTCTTTCTTCTATTATGTATATAAAAAAAAAGGATTTTTACAGGCGAATATTTACGTTACGCCGGTCGGTTTGACGTAAACTATTTCACTGTAAAATTTATTCTTTTTTTATCTATAAGAGAAAGACTATATTTAAGATCACATTTTTTTCCATCTTCGATGCTTATCGGATGAGTTTCTTTACAAAATGTATCTAAGAACACTTCCAGACATATAAATTACTTTTGTGTAAAATTTACAAAAGATAGACTCAGCCGTTTCGAAACCAATGAGGAACGAACTCACACACACAAAGTGACTATTATATAATAGTAGAAATTTGTCGTTTATAGAATTAATTGCAGATTACAGTTTATTAGGACAATGTGCAGGTTGTCATCATATATATATATATATATATATATATATATATATATATATAAAATGAACGTGTCCGTGTATCTGTGTGTCTGTGTATCTGTGTGTCTGTGTACATTTCCCTACGCAATAACTCTGTCAATTTTTAGTCTACAGACTCGAAATTTGATATACAGGGTACTGAGATTTGGGAAAATCGATGTGATCGGCTTTTGGCCAGAAATTTGGCGATTAAGGGATCAAAGTTCAACGATTTGACCTTTGAGAACTCTACTAAACTCCTCCGACAATTTTGGGTCTACGCACTTGAAATTTTAGATATAGGTTCCTTGGACATGGACCTAACGTAATAACTTGATTTGAGCCCAAAATAATAAATTTTAAGGGGTCATAATAGGGGTCAAATTTAAAAAAATTGACCTCTTCCAAATTACTCAGACAATTTCTGGTCTAAATATTTGAAATTTTACATAAAGGGTATTCAGAGATAGGGCTAGCTTTTTCATGAGTTTGGGTCGAAAAATTTTTAGTTACCAATATATAAATGTATGTCTGTTTGCATGTCTGCCTTAAACTTTTAATAGAGGCGATGGATTTCACCAAGATCAGTATCGTTTTAAAGTTCGACCTTTCATACGACAAATATCGAAAAATTGTCTAAAAACATTAATATCTTCCCCTTCAACTAGACACTTTTTTACAGACGGGGGGGGGTCACTTTTTTCGCCGATATTTTTTAAAGTTATCCTCTCCTTTAGGTTGCTAGCCTTACTTTTAAAAAATGTCGCTTCCGGTTTGGCAGTGGTCGTGACAGCATAAATGTTAGGTTTTACCCGTTCTTTTCATCCTTCGCGGTACGGGTTCGAGCCTGTCTTCCTACTACCACTTATTTATTTTTTTTTTTTTGCTCAACATACACATCCAAACACCCGGGCAACGTAGGGCTGAAATACTTGTAATCTAGATATTAATATCGTAGTACTTTTAACGTACATACGCATGTGTGTCACGGTTACCGGATTATAAATTATTCGATCGGGAGATCTTATTTATCAGGGGTGAGGTGGAAGGTTGTAGCATACTACGAACATTAAATTAGTATATGGATACGTTAATTTAATTTTCGTAGTATGTTGTCACTTTCTGTCCTCCTTTTAAAAAATAGGATTTCCCTATCACCGAAGACTCAATGAAAAAGAAATGATGTCGGTTTTGGGCCGTAATGAAACTAAAATATCTATTTGGTATTCTTACTAGAATTCAAGGGCAGTATCTGTTTTGTCTTTTTTTTTATAAGATCTTAAAACTATCTTGCTCTCGATAAACTCCTATACATGCTTGTTTTGACAAGCTCAGAAAACTAGTACCTTTTGGATTAGCTTCTTACGCTTCTTCGTTTATATACGATCCTACAACTAGCTAGTTTTTATAAGCTCCTAATGCCAGCTTGTTTTAATAAGCTCCTAAAACTAACTTGTTTTGGTAAGCTCCTAAAATTACCTTGTTTCATAAGATCCTAAAACTACCTTTTATTGACAAAATTATAAAACTATATCATTTTGATAAGTTCCTAAAACTAGCTCGTTTTGATAATCTCCTAACAATACCTTGTATTTATAAAATTATAAAACTATATCATTTTGATAAGCTCCTAAAACTAGCTCGTTTTGATAATCTCCTAACAATACCTTGTATTTATAAAATTATAAAACTATATCATTTTGATAAGTTCATAAAACTAGCTCGTTTTGATAATCTGCTAACACTACCTTGTATTGATAAAATTATAAAACTATATCTTTTTGGTAAGCTCCTAAAACTAGCTCGTTTTGATAATCTCCTAACAATACCTTGTATTGATAAAATTATAAAACTATATCTTTTTGGTAAGCTCCTAAAACTAGCTCGTTTTGATAATCTCCTAACAATACCTTGTATTGATAAAATTATAAAACTATATCATTTTGATAAGTTCATAAAACTAGCTCGTTTTGATAATCTCCTAACACTACCTTGTATTGATAAAATTATAAAACTATATCTTTTTGATAAGCTCCTAAAACCAGCTCGTTTTGATAATCTCCTAACACTACCTTGTATTGATAAAATCATAAAACTATATCTTTTTGATAAGTTCCTAAAACTAGCTCGTTTTGATAATCTCCTAACACTACCTTGTATTGATAAAATTATAAAACTATATCTTTTTGGTAAGTTCCTAACACTAGCTCGTTTTGATAATCTCCTAACAATACCTTGTATTGATAAAATTATAAAACTATATCTTTTTGGTAAGTTCCTAACACTAGCTCGTTTTGATAATCTCCTAACAATACCTTGTATTGATAAAATTATAAAACTATATCTTTTTGGTAAGTTCCTAACACTAGCTCGTTTTGATAATCTCCTAACAATACCTTGTATTGATAAAATTATAAAACTATATCTTTTTGGTAAGTTCCTAAAACTAGCTCGTTTTGATAAGCATCTAAAACTATCTTGTTTGCATAAGTTCCTAAATCTACCTTGTTTTAATAAAATCGATTTGATAAGATCTTAGAACTAGCTCGTTTCGATGAGCTCCTAAAGCTACTTTGTTTTGATAAGTTCCTTGTTTCGATAATTTTTTAAAATTAGTTTATTTGTATAATCTGCTAAAGTTCCCATCACTAGCTCTAAGAACTGATTTTCATTCCTGACTTAAAGTTGAAGACATATTTAATCTCTTGCAATGCTGTTTGAAACTGATTGTCTTATCCTTACACTCGAAAAACTATCTGACCCATGATGCAATCCCTTACGAATGTAAGATTGGTTTAAAGATGGATTAAAGCTGCTACATATAGGTAGATAATGCTCAGATCATCATTTCTTGTCTGATTGAATTTTAGTATGTGGTTGCTCCTTGCAAAACATTTACAACAAGACCTTTACTTTTACAGAACTCACTCTTATTCCTCTGTCTGCCTAACATCAAGTGGAATTTCCATGAACAAAGTTTCTTTCAAAGAACCGCCTATCCACGGAATACGTTACTACACGATTGCTTCTCAACTAATTAAATCATGGTTGTTTTCAAGTTAAATTTAGATAAATGTGTGTTGTTCCGTCCTCTTAGATAATCAAATGCAAGCGGTCTGATAAAAAAACAAAAAAAAAAACATGGACGATTTAATTAGATAGTTTACTTCTGCGGATTAAACAAGGTTTCTGATTTCTGTGGACGTCTACGTTAAAGCGCTGGTACCTTGCTGCTAGTCGGGGGTATTTATGTTGAGGGAGGTCAAATTACAAAAGAGACCCTTCCGTACAATTACAAAAAAAGACCATTCAACAAAATAAGCACACAAATGCAACATTATGTTTGCTTTGTTTGAATAAGATGGAACAGAATCCGATAGTACGCTAAAATCAAAATGACGGGTCCAGTTTTCCTAGCTTCCGAGAAAAACTTGTGTTGTTGTTTTTTGGTTTTTTTTTTTTTTTTTGTGTGTGTGTGTGTGTTTTTGTGTGTGTTTTTGTGTGTGTGCTTTTTGTGTGTGTGTGTTTTTTGTGTGTTTTTTACATGTTTACTTAACTGATGAAGAAATAGAAATGCAAATAGATGAATAAATTGGATAGTGACTTTAATAGGTTTTCCATAAGTTTCTAAGCTAAAGTGCTACTCTGGAGGAAAAGTGCCACAAGGTGAAAACAATCGTTTTAAAGACGAAAGTTCAAAAGAGTTCAATAATCTATGATCCGAAATCTGATTTGATTTATTTGTGTATCAGCCAAACTTATTGATTAATTGATTTTCTTGTGTTTCCTTTTAAATATCGTTTTCTTTGTTATTCCCTTTTTTATCGCGTCCCGTATTTTTTTTTCTATTTTATTTTTGCTTATTGTGCTTTTTCTCTTTATTTATTCCCTCCCATAAGAAAACTAGAATCGATATTCTTAACATGTGTCCATTCGGTCTGTGCAGTTACCGATGAAAATGTTATTTGAAATTTGAGTGTGACAGACCAACAAAAATATTATTTCAAAATGAAGGATAACAGAAAAACGAAAATGCTATTTAAAACATAACCAAGACAGACCAATTAAAATGCTATTTCAAACTTAAATGTGACAGACCAGCAAAAATACTATTTCACACTTAAAAAGGAAAATGCCATTTCATTTTTAAATGTGACAGACTAACATATTATTTTTAACTAAAATGTGCTTGACAAGCATAAAATGCTATATCAAAACTAGTATGAACTCCGTTCTGCCTGAAGAAAGGAAGGATACTCCCTGTAAAAGTATTTGATTTGTGCATATAATTATGAAGCAAGGGTTGCGCAATCCTTAACCATACCATTTCCGAGTTGTCATTTTCTGTTATCCTAGTAATAAGAAGAAATCCAGGGCGATTGAAAACAATGCTGGGATAAGCAGAGAGCACATATAACACTTAATATTTCTTAATAGCCACCCATTTTAGTACTCGCCAGGCTGAACGTCGTTTAACTTCGGCGATATAACGAAAACCGGCGTGCCAACGTGATTATATCGTGTATATATTTCAACCTACAGCATAACAACCAGTGAAAATGCTAACCATCACAGAGTGACAAGAATGCTATTCTAACTGACGCATGGCAGACCAACGAAAACGCTAATCACGACAGACCAGCGACAATATTAAGCATCGCAGACTAAATGAAATGCTAGTTTAACTTTAATAACAATAAATAACAAACAAACATGCTATTTCAAAATTAAGCGTGACAGACCACCAGTAATGCTATTATGTCCCGAAATTTAAATATAAACTTTCATGAACAGAGTTTCTTTCCAATAATTTCCCATCTGTCGAATTGTTTACTAGTGGTTTACAACATGGTCGTCTTTAAATGTTATATGGATGTATACTCATCCTCTCAAGTAATCAAATTCGACTCCTTCTAATCCTCTCGTAGTGTTGTTCATCATCCATTTAATAATCTCATTTACCGATTTCCTCGAGTAGCTTTTGGTCTTGGTGTGGTAATTTATTAGAATGCAAAACCTCAATTCGATAGGAAATAAACGATCGGTAAACGTAAGTGAAATGTTAAGGTTTATATTTTATATTTTTGCACGTTTATAATATTTTATCTATAGATGGTGTCATTAGAAAGAAACCAGGTCTTTGTTACGTGTGTTTTTAATTAAGATATGAATATATGGCATAATAACCTTGATACACCGATGCTTGTTAGATCAGCGAAGTTAAGCGATATTGAGCCTGTTTAGTATCAGATGAGTGACAATTTCTGAATACCAGGTGCTGTACGCATCCAGGTAAGTATATATTTGGGGTGGAGAGGACTCTCGTAAGCCGTGGTGAAGACCAACTTTCTAGGAGAAGCAAATCTCTGATTTAAAAAAAAAACATAAAGCGGGAGACCAGTACCCGCATTAAGCTGGTCTGCAGTTTAACTTGTTGCTGGCTATCTTGCTCTTGCTTGTTGCTGGATCTCAACATTTTGAACAGAGGGAGAGACTTAGCTGTCGTACAAAGCTAAGACTATTTAACATCATCTGTGTATAGATACTCCCTCAGGCATTTGTCTATAAAAATATTCCTGTGGCGATGGAAGTCATTTTTGGACTCATGGACTTTAAGTGCCCAAGGAAGTGGCACTCGTCTGACAAGACGTTGCAATCATCATATATTATACCGCAGAGAAATGAACGCTCCTAACTTCTACAGTTGCAGGTCACCTTTAGGTTAGTTGTAGCACCTGTTAATCTTCCATTGATATTTTGTAGACTTACCATTGTTGTGGCGGACTACCTGTGTTATCTACGAATGAACTGATCTATGCACAATAAATTTCGGAAGACAAAGCCGTAAAGCGGAAGTCGATATCCAGTGAACCAAGGTTGTGTGCCGGCTGGACGAACAACCATTAATTTTTATGTAAACAAATGTTATTACTCTATTTCTATGTTCTGATTTCCTTGTGATCCCTTTAAACAGGGGCATAACAATCATACAGAGAGTTCCTCAGCTGTGATAAAAACAATACATCTAGATATGAGGACTCTGTTGAAGAACCAGACCGGATAGAAGAAGCAGTTGGCTGTGTACATCAATCTTCTAGTGATGATGTCACAAAAACATTTCTAATCTGTCATTAGCTAGCATGGAAGTAGTAAGGTTTAGAAAACTGTCATGAGAATGTCCATGTCAGTCCGTAATCTGGTCTAACCGGAGATAGCGATTAAAACATATATAATACTTTTGAATTTTGGATGGGAGATGTTTGTGTTTCTGGACGCAAGTTTAAAGTCTGTAGTCACGATTCTTCATTTTTATGTCCTAGTGATTTAACACTTATCAAAACCAAAAAGCTACTCGAGTATTAGGGTTGATGAGATAAATGGATTTTCAGTTGTATTATATAGAGGGTTAGAAGTGTTTAATGGAATAAAAAAAATTTGGTTATATCTAAAGACTCTTCATGCTAACTACTTTTTTACATTGGATTTCAACGTCTGTTTTGCAGGAAAGCTGCCCCGCGGTAATATGTTCTATAGATGAAAAGTTCTTTGCACAAAACTCTGCTAATTGAAATTCATTTGATATTATGACGTTATGACTTTATGGCGTTATGACTTTAGGCACGTTCTGAAATTATGACATTATGCATGTTATTAAGTTACGATGCTATATACGCTATGAAATTATAACGTTATGCATGTTATGACGTTATGAATTTAAGCACGGTATGACGTTATGCATATGATGAAGTCATGGAGTTATAACGTTATGCATGTTATGACAGTATTAAGTTACGACGTTATGACGTTATAACGTTATGAAGTGATGAATTATGATGTTAGGCACGTTATGACTTTATGACTTCATGAAGTTATAAAGTTGTTACATTATGAAGTTATGAGGTTATGCACGTTCTGGCTTTATTGCGTTATGTAGGTTATGAAGGTTTGACGTTATAGAATTATGAAATTATGCACGTTATAAAGTTATGACGTTATGAAATTATAATGCCATGCGCGTTATGAACGTTATGACGTTATACACGTAATTAAGTCATGACGTCATAAGTTATAACGTCATGCATGCTATGAAATAGTGAGCTTATGAACGTTATGACAGTAAAACGTTATAAAGTCATGACGTTATCCACGTAATGAAGTATACGCGTGATGAAGTTATGACGTTATAACATTATGAAGTAATGACGTTATGCCTGTTATGTTATTATCATTTTATAAAGTTATGAAGTTATGGTGTAATACATATTATGAAGTAATTACGTTGTGCAATTTATGAAGTTATAGCGTTATGCAAGTTATAACTTATGACGTTATGCACGTTATTGAGTTATGACATTATGAGGTTATAAGTTACATTATGAAGTTAAAACGTTATGCACGTTTCGATGTTCTGACGCTATGACGTTATGCATGTTATGAAGTTATGACGTTTTGTACGTTATGAGAGTATGAAGCTATGACGTTATGAATTTATGAAGTTGTGCATGTTATGACGTTATGCACGAAATTCCGTTTGACGTCATTAAGTAAAGAAATTATTTTGCAATTGTATTGTCAAGGCCGATTTGGTGCTTTACGGGGATGAACCAGAGATTGGGGCTCATTCAACCCCTTAGAAAAATAACAATAGAGTAGAGAAAGACTAGTAGCGTCCTTTCTATAAAATAAAACATATAGAGGAGAGATCTCAATCACTAGATTGCAAAGTCTACTTTGTACCTTGTCAACTGGAGAATATTCTTCCCACACTGTAGTTGTAACTAACAGAAGAACAGAAAAAAAAATGAATCGTACTCATTAGTTGCCATTGCCTTCGACTATGACCTATTCTTGTCTGACATATTTTTTCTTTTCTTTTTTTTTACAGTTCATTCTTCTCCGCTCACTACCACCCAACATAACACTTCTCTTTACTTCGTTTTTGTACCCAGCTGATGATATGTAACCTTCTTTTTATAAAAGTGTTTTTTTTTTCTGGTTTAAACTATGGTAAAATGCCGAACGAACTCTTACACAGATGATTGAGTATCATTAAATACGTTTAAAGATGAAAATGCCGTTTTAAACTGAATCGTAAAAGACCACTCGACAAAACATCTAATAAAGAATAAAGAAAACATCCAAAAATATTGATCTCATTTTATTTTATTACTAGAAGTTCAGGCCGGCGTTGCTCAGGGCCAATGTACTGTTCATAACTATATATATATATATATATATATATATATATATATATATATATATATATATATATATATATATATAATTTTGATTGAATAGTTTGCAAAGGTCAAATCTTTTGAACTTTGACCTCTTGGCAGCAAAATGTTCGGCTACAAACCGATTTAAAAGCTTGTCCTATGTCTGAATTCACTTTATTTTTACATGGAGGTCGCCACTTATCAAGGCACAGCAACAAATCGGGGATAAGGGTTATTGCATGTACAGTAATCAATAGGATAGTGTTGTAGTATTCGTTAGTATTGGAGATTTGATAAAGTGTAAAGGGGGCGGTTCATCAGGAATTTGTTTATGTTGGACTTGAAGACATCCAAGTTGAAGGCATGTGGGAAACAGGCAAGCAGTAGAGAGTTCCACAGGTGTGCAGTTCTAAGAAAGAAGCTTTGTTCATGGAATCTACGTTTGATGTAAAATTTCAAATTTTTAGACCAAAAATTGTCTGAGACCGGGGAGGTCAATTTTTTTTAAAACTTTGACCTCAATTGTTCCTCCTTAACATTTATTGGTTTGGGCTCAAGTTAAAAAGTTTGATCCATGTCTTAGTAACCTACATCTAAAATTTCAAGTGTTAGACTCAAAATTGGCGGAGAAGTTTGGTAGAGTTTTCAAAGGTCAACTCGTTGACAGCCAAATTTCGGGACGAAAACCAAGTAAAATATTTTCCAAAATCTCAACACCCTTTATGTCAAATCTCGAGTCTGTAGACTGAAAATTAACAGAGTAGTTTGGTAGGAAAATGTACATACACAGACACACACAGACAATTTTAATTTTATAGATATATAGACATATAGCCGTTTTCTGCTTACCAATTTATTAGGTTGATGTAAAAGTTTTCAAATTTCATCTTGAAAATAAAAATCCTTTATTCATAACAATACCGAACCTTGTTCTCTATAACTTGATGCCATCTGCCAAACATTTCACTTGTAAAATTCCGTATGTTTTAATGTGAAATATGAATCTCAACTCATGATATTAAACTAAGCCCATATATTTGGTTTTGTAATCCTCAAAATAAGTGATAAACCAAGAGCATTAGGTCAGAAGAATATGTAGGTTAAGCCAAATTTTCCTAACAGTTTTGCACCAGATCTTTCATCAATAGTGCTGTGTACAAACGTACATGATCATGATGGAAAAATGATTCCCTTTATCTCGACTAAAGATCTTTTTCTGGTCAACATGAGTGAGAATCTCTGCAATTATATAAACGCATCCTTGTCTGTATTTGTATTTTTGTGAGTTCGTTCCTAATAGACTCCGAAACGGCTGAACAGATTTTCTTTAAAATTTACAGAACTTTAGTGTATAAGTATGGGAGTGATTTAAGTTAGGTTTTGGTGTCAGAATACCCCCGATAATTATAATAGCTTTTTTTTTCATATGTATTATAGCGTTGCATGTGAAACGAAACTCACTTCCCAAATCTTTAAATATAAAATAGTTTTATAAAAGAAACAGTGGGTTATCTAGAGTGCAATGTAGAATAACATATATTTTGGACGGTGTTACTGCATGGAAGCATGTGGAGCTTCCTTCCGGGCGATTTCACGTATTTCGATGACAATAAAAATATAAGAATGTGAAATATTCGTTGATCATCATTCAATTCCGGGCAACGTTGGGTCTCCCTGCTAGTATGGCATAAAAATATGAATGGTGCTTTAATAATCTAAAAGAAAGTTATAAATTAATCATGGTGATTAAATAATAACAATATGCATAAAATAAATTGATATGGTTTAAAATATTTTTGCACCGACCCGATATTATATCAATATATTAACAACTCCTAATATATAACACGAAAATAAAATATATTTGAAAAATAAAAAAATAAATAAAAAACAAGAAAACACTACAATCATAACGTTTCGTTTTAATTAATTACAGTTAGCTACGAATGGCTATTTTAAAGTGCATGAAATAACAAGAGCCGTTGATCAAAAACTAGGTCGGTCGTTGCAAGAGATATCAAAAATGAGCTCTCACACGAGAATATATTAACTTTATTCTTCCGTACATATGCGCAGTTTCCTTTATTCCTGGTAACTGATGGCCCACTCGATTATAATCCGCACAAATAGTTGAAAAAAAAAACAAGGTCAATTTTTTGGGAAGTTTATGGGTGGGTGGATCTGAACAATGCTGACCCTAACTTTTAGATTTCCCCCTTTCAGTTTTTCGTATTTTATTTTCCGGCGATTATCATCGATTACAAGCATAACTTTCAGTCTACAAAAAATTAGCTTTTGCTTAGCTTTCCAATTACCATAATGGTTAGGTTTTGTTTTACGGCATATCAACCCTTTTCGGGTTATTTAATGCCGAATCCAAAGATTTTGAAGAAAATTTTTTTTAATAGAATATATTTGTTGTTTTCACATCGGTTTCTATTTAACCCATAGTTGGGACCCTAACATATACTACAACTCCGGGAGTGGACCTGGGAGCAATGGTAATTAAAGGGTGGCTCCACACTCCCCAAAGCCCACAAGCTGGGGTCTCACCACTGGATATGGTTTAAGGTCATATCCAGGACCCCCATTGAGGAACTTTTACCCTCTGCAGGGAAGCAGTCGGCATATTCTAATGCCCCACCGACAAGGCCCATAATGGTTAGGGGTAGCATTAACAACTGACGTGGGAAAAAAAGTGTGAGTTTCATTTATTATAACGTTATTATTACAAATTCATCTGACTATTACAGTTATTAAAAATACAACTTTTAATTTCTTTTTTTAATATGAAAATCAAGCCTGTACTCGATTATAATCGCCGGAAAAAAATGACGACAAAGTTAGAAGGAAAAATTTACAAGCTACAGGACTCATTGTTCAGATCCTCCGCAGTTTTTTCTTTGGTTATTTCTTTTCCTCGTGAAACATTGTTTCCCCACCCTCGGAATAAATGTTTAGTCCATTCTTTTATTTTCATTATAAATTATAGGCAGACGATAACAACTGCTATGTACTATTTTACTGGGCTGGTAGTAGCTCTCACTAACAACTGTAGTTTAATTGTTCCTTTTTTTTTACAGGGGGTGGGTGCATACTTTCATCAGGCAACGCCGGTGCGTGGGTCCTGCTAGTTAAATACTAATATATGTAATTATAATGCTTACACAAAGAATAATTAAATTACTATAATTTATACACACCCATGCGTGTTGTGGCATTGAAGGAAAAGTGCAATCATGCTCTGATTAATAAAATCAATTCTCTTCTATTGACATCTACTGTAAAACAACAACAGCAATAATAATAATAATAATAATAATAATAATAATAATAATAATAATAATAATAATAATAGTTGTGACAATTTATACTCCTTTTGCCTAGAGAGACTCGAATCCTTTCCGGAAGTTCTCCATCGAACACGATTTGTGGTATAATTTGATAAATTTGTGCAGCATCCCTCTTCACCTCTTTCCGATGTAACATCCAACGATATTTCTTGTGAAGGGGTGGGTTAAATGGTGGGCTTCACTTTTCACTCCCCCGACCAGGATGTTTGTGGTCAAGTCTCTCGGGGTGCAGCTGAATATTGCCTAGGGATGCGTATTTTTAATGCAGACGTCATTATCAATTTCGCCCTGCGGTTCGGAGACAGTGGCGTGGGAATACTGCAAACATTTATCCGTATCTGTCCGAGACGCATGTTTAGCATCAGACAACAGTGCACAATTCGGTTGAAAAGCAGATCACATTAAGTTATTAACAGTTAGTCCTAAAATAGCAAAATAAGTCGGGCTCTACGAGACTATAAAAGCGTTCGCATGCGAACAGCTAGTTCAGTCAATATAATTAAAGGTTTAACATAGTAAACGGACGAATCTTATATAGAACTAGCAGGACCCGCTAACCGGCATTGCCCGGTGGAAGTTTGCCATTCTCCTCTCGTAGAACATTTCCTATCAAAATAGGTGCCTATATAAATAAATCCCTATTAACTATTAATACTACTACTGCGTTGAATTGAAATGATATTTTCTCTTTTATTTAGCATATGTGTATTGACAGCGATTTTGTCGTGATAAACGAGTGACGGGTACACTTATTAACCGTATATAGAACATCGTTTAAAACTTTCTTGACTAGTCTGTTAATTCTTTCTGACAAAATCATCTTCTCAAAGTAGCTAAATATTTATAATAATAATTGTGTTGTAATAGTTTAATGAAATATAAACATCATTATACGTGTGTTAATCACAATATGAACTTCAATACATTTAAGTATAGGATGTGAAATACCATTAGTGTATGGATAAGTGTAAGTTCTATAATATTTCGAGATATGATTTATATGATTTTAGATAAATGTTTTTGTAATAGTTTAATGATATGTAAACGTTATAATTCGTGTGTTAATCGCAATACTGGACTTCGTGCATGTGAGAATAAGATGTTAAAAATCATAATATTCTAAATAAATGCAAGTGCTATAATAGTTGTGTGTATTACCTCTATGTTTAAAAAAATGAATGGTTTTATAATAGTTTAAGGAAATGTAATAATTATGAACACTGTGTTTAATGCAATAAATGTATATCAATAACACTGTAAAAGATCTTCATGTACCTTATGATAGCCTATCAATCCTATTAATCCCTATTAATTCCATACTAATCATCAAAATGATACTATAATACGTAGTTCACTGCACCTTACAAATAGGAAAGTCCATACAAAAGTTCAGCATGATAAAACAATAGATTCTGAGAAAAAAAACGCTAATTAACAAATCAATGTCAAGATAGAAAATAAAAAAAAACAGCAAATAAAACGTAGATTCTTTTCCCAAATATTTCCTTCATAACAAGATATAATCAGACATGGATAAAGAGATTTAGTGTTCGCTACCGTTTTTTTGCGGGAATACTATTTGGGATAAAGAGTTTGTTAGGAATAAATTTAATAATTTGTATACGTGAACGAAGTGTACTAATAGTTTTCAGAAATACTGTATGTACAGATTTCGAAATATTTGTTTAGAAAATGTTTATCTTGCTATTGAAACTTTAAATGCAAGGAAAAATGTCTACACCATTTTATATATTAGATATGGATAGACTTATTAATATTACAATTTCATGAAATGGAGTTACGTAATCTTAATTAGCGCATGCGTAGTAACAGTATTATGCTTGTGTCAACTGAGAGATAAGTATAATTATTTATCTATACACAACATAGTTTTCAAGTTTCTTAACTAGTCTATTGAGGCTTACTGACAAAATCATCCTCTCAAAGTAGCTAATAATAATAATAATAATAATAATAATAATAATAATAATAATAATAATAATAATAATGGCGTTGTAATGAAGTGTGGACGTTATAATACGCAACTGGACTTCAATACATTCGAGATTAACATGTGAAATATCATAAATGTATGGATAATGTAAGTGCAATAATATTTCGATATGTGATTTATATCTTTTATAGATCAATTGTTTTGTTATAGTTTAAAGAAATGTAATAATTATGGGCATTGAGTTGAAGGCAATAAGTGGATAAGTAAAGCTGGCGATTTAATAGCGTAATTAAATTTTAAAAAATTATACGTTTATTTATCGCAATTCTGGCCATCCGTACATCTTAAAGTAAGTAAGTATTTATGACGGAGAGTGAAAAAAGCAGCAGCAGCAGTCAAATCAACGTTACACAATGTGTTTCTTTTAATCAGGAATATTAAATGTCTGTTGTATAAATAAATAAGCTATTGGTGTAGGATAGGAATACTCTTCTTAGATGGACGAGATTAATTTACCGGGCGTCCATCTTTCTTATATTATTCACCGATTCGAATTGAATAATTTTTTTCCCATTTTATTGAAAAGATGATGGATAACTTAAATAGGATAGGAAGTAATACTGTTTTTAAAAGTTTTTTTATCGGCCAGTGTTGAGTAGAAACGCTTTAATCACAAAGAAATGACAAATAAAGGAAAAGATTATAAATTGAAATTATGAAAATTAAAGTGTTTTTGAATGATAGGAAATAGAAAGAAAATAGAAGAGAATTGGAAGGAAGAATAAAATAACAATAATTATGATAGAGAGAAAAATTTAGAGTGGGAGAAAAATGGGGGAAATTTGATAAAGGATTTAGAGAAATAAATTGATTAAAAAAGGAACAATGTTGAAAAAGAACGAAATTGAGGAAGAAGACAAAGATGGCGAAGGGAATACAAAAAGAGAAATCTACTCTGTAAGTTCTTGGTCTTTCTGACTCGTCAAATCACTTTTAGAAATCATATATTAGCTTCAGTTCTTTCTGCCACTCTAAACATTTTCTCATACCTGACGCTATTCTTTCTCTTTACAAATATACTATTAAGTTCCTATTTACAATGCCTCCCCACGGGACAGAGTTAGACACCAGGGTCGTTTTTTAACCTGGAGAAAAGGAACAAAAATAAAAATTGTCACAATCGTGAAGGATTTCTCCTCCACTGACAGAGAACAAGAAACTGAAGTGCAGCATCCGAAGAACAGATACTACACTTTGACTTTGTCCCGAAGGCCAAATATACAATTAAGTTGGTGCAAAAATAATGTCGTCTTTTGACGTTCAACTTCAAAAGATCATAACTCCTTTCATAATAAACTTTATTAATCGAAATAAGAACAATTAGGATCGACACATTTTTGCCAACGAGAAATAAGTTTATTAATCCCATTAGAATAGAAATCCTGAGTTCTAGAAGCGATGACGTCATTGAAGGCAAATTCGGCATCATCTCAGCTTTTGAAGAATTTTTCGCGCAGGAAGTTGTCGAAATTCTTGAAAACGTGATAATCGGTGGGCGAGAGGTCCGGTGAATATGGCGGATGAGGCAGAGTCTCTCAGCCCAATTCGTTCAGACTATGCAGGGTAAGTTGAGCAACATGCGGGCGAGCGTTGTCATTGGAGAGAATTGGTCCCTTCATATTGATTAATCTGGACACATACGTTGGAGCTTCTGGTGCATTTCATCAATTTGTTGAGAGTTCTTCTCCGCGGTAATCGTTTTGCCCGAATTCAAGAAGCTGTGATGAATGAGACCGACCAAACAGTCACCATAACATTTTTTTATGCAATTTCGGCTTTCTCCGGCATCCAACCACTGTGCCGAACGTCGCCGGTTGTTGTAGAGGATCCACTTCTCATCACACGTCACAATCTGCTCGAGAAATGGGTCGTTTTTGTTGCGCAGAAGGAGCGTAGACGACACCTCAAGACAAAGATTTTTTTTACTATCGTTCAATTAATGTGGCACCCATTTATCCAACTTTTTGGATTTCCATATTTGCTTTAAATGGTGACCAACTGCTGAGTGGTCCATCTTGAGTTCTACAGCAACTTCTCGTGTGGTTTGAGAGGACAGGCTTCAATAAAGGCTTTCAAATGTTCGTCATCAACCGCAGGCTGACTGCGACCGTCTTCATCTTCGAGGCTCTCGTCACCATTGTGAAATTTCTTGAACATTTTTTGTGCCACACGTTCGTTAGTTGTTCCTGGGCCAAACGCATCATTGATATCACGAGCTGTCTCGGCAGCATTTCGGACTAGTTTAAACTTGGACAAGAAAATCGTGCGGATTTGAATTTTGTCCATGCTGTCGAAAAGTCTGAAAAAAAACATGAAGAGATTTAGAAATTTAATGAATAACACGATTCAATGGAGCGAAAAACGCGCTTCAAAATGATATATAACATGGTTATATATATCAATGAATTAATTCAGAAATCATATATAAAATTAACATATGTGAGAAAACGATATTGATTTTGCACCAACCTAATACTTGACGATGCATTGAGTACTGTTGTCATTTTGGGGCTCCTAAATCTCTGTCCCATTTAACGGTTCTTGATAAAGTGAAGAAACGTATCTGTAATTGGATTGACCCCATCCCGTGTTCTTCTCTTCACCCCCTCTTTCACAGTCGTAATGTTGCTAGTCTCAATCTTTTTATATACGCTATTACAGCATGTATTCTTCAGAACTATCTGATTTATTCCCTGCTTTCTTTGTTAGAGATCGTTTTGACTCATTGCTTTAGTGGTTTCCATCATCCCGCTATTTTTGATACTTCAGAAATTCATGGACAGTGATTGGTGGAGAGGAAGGTGTATATGCAAATTCATTGTAATGAGTAGTAATCTACGAAAGGGAGTGAATAATATGAAACTAAAAGAGTAGAAGCAGAAGTGAGTGGCAGTAAGAGAAGGAATATAAGAGGCGATGAAGGATGGGGAGTGGTATGAGTAGACAAGAACAGAGAGAGAGAGAGATTAGATAAAACAATGGTGGAGGCTAATTATTGGAAGAAGGGAATAAGGTAAAACAAAGAGAATAAAAGTAGGAGAGAGCTGCAGTAAGAGAAATGAAATAATAGGCAGTTAAGAACGAGGAAAAGGAGTAGATAGAAACATAGAGGGAGTGTGAGGTAAATGACAAAATTAAGAAAAAGACTGAAGATGAGATAAAAAGGATAAACGTAAGAGAGTGGCAGTAAGAGATGGAAATAAAAGAGAAAAAGGAGAAGAGTAGATAGAGAACGAATAAGAGAGGGGTGCGCAAATAGATAAAGTCATGGTAATGTATGAAAAGGAGGAAGTGTAATAGGACGAAGAGAGTAAAAGTATAAAAGGGCCGCAGTAAGACAAGAGAAATGCGAGGTGGTAAAAAGGGGAGTAGACAAAGATATATTTAGAGAGAGAAAGAGAGAGACAGAGACAGAGACACAGAGAGAAGGAGATAAGGGGGGGGGGGTAAATGGTGGGAGATAAAGCGTGGAAGGGGGAAGCAGTGAGATAAGGCGAAGACAATAAAGGCTGCGATAACCTTAAGAGATTAGCAAGATTTACGTAACAACAGATGAGGATGGAAAACAGAGAAAGAAGAAAGAGAGAAATGAAGATGCAATATATTAAAAATAGGAAAAAATAAATAAAGAGAAAAACCAAAACTCTTACAATAGAGGGAACCAAAAAGATAAAGAAATAAAAAGTACAGAAAGAATAAAAGAAATTAAGAGTTAACGAAATAATAAAGTTAAGTAAAAACAAAACAAAGGCGCATGTCCTAAATTTGTCATAAACATAATTAATAAGAAATAAGTAATGATTAATCCATTTTTATTTACTGCCGAATAATTCTCACCTATATCCGTTTGAATTAAAGTTAAACACATTTTTGATGAAGAGAATTTTTCCTGAAATATCATGTCATACGGAACTTCCACCAGACCCCATTAACGCAAGTACGAATATAATATATTATATTATTATAATAAAAACATATATATATATATATATATATATATATACATATATTATAATATTAATATATATTAAATTATATATAAAAACACATGTATATACTCCATATATAATAAAATGCTTGCAGAAAGTCTCCTCTGAAGAGAAGTATCGTAGGTTTCTAGCAACAGATGCCGCATATAAATTCAATGTATCTAGGCTAATAGCCATTGTCTTATGTACCTTTCAAGCACTATTTTAGATACTTTCAGTCGGGATAAAAAAATATATTACATAGCATCCGATGGGCAACAGCATCAGAATCGTAACATTTTGAAGGGAAATAATCACTAGTTTTCTCTCCACTACTACCAGATCTCACCGGGCGAAATCTACATATTCCACATATTCTGTAATTACACCGACCGTAACAGGCTCATACATACATACATAGACATAACATAATCTTTCCAATTTCTGATTCATAAAATACTAAAGCCTCCATCGCAAAAGTTTGTCCATTCTGATTGGCTGAGCTCTGATAATTCTTATATTCCGGAATCCAGTTCTTCGCTTTATAAACGAACGATTACTAACATTAAAATATGGCGTCACAAAGAGACATACTATTTCGTTCGGCGTCAAATTCATTTGGTTCTTGCAATTGAGTTTTTTTCTATTAAACACACTATGGGTAGATTAATGAAGTTTCAAACCTACGCATTTAATATATATATATGTATATATATATATGTGTGTGTGTGTGTTTGTGTGTGTGTGTGTGTGTGTATGTTGAACGGTTTGTCTCCAAAATATGTCGGTCTTTTATATTAAGATTTCTCCTAAAACAAAATTTTTAAAAATACGGAAGTTTCTTTATAATTATTTTATCTTTCCCATAGAATTGTATATTTAAAGGTTTTCCTGTATTATGATAATGAATATCGCATGTAAAATTGTCGCCGATAAATTGTTTTTATGTAATAACGTTATACTTTCCGACGATGTGTACTACTCTAAACGAAAATACCACCGACTTACCGGACCATCAGCTTAATGGATACTTTCACTGAAGACATGTTATTTTAATTAATGAAGATTTCCTATACATTATTATAGAGTCAATTGAAATTGACTATGAAAATATCTGTATGTGTGTGTGTGTCTGTGTACATTTCCCTACCAAATAACTCTGTCAATTTTACGTCTACAGACTCGAGATTTGACATAAGGGATATTGAAATTTGGGGAAATCTTAATCAGTTTTCGCCAAGAAATTTGGTTGTTAAGGGCTCAAAGTTAACGATTTGATCTTTAAAAACTCTTCCAAACTCCTCCGCCAATTTGGGGTTTAAACACTTGAAATTTTAAATGTATGGTTACTTCGACATGGATAAAGCATTTTCATTTGATTTGAGCCCCCAAAATAAATGTAAAGGGGTTAAAATTGATAAAAACACATATGAACCCTACTTAAAAGATAACGCTACTCCAATACACGTAAACCCTAAGCCCAATCACCCACCATCAATTACAAAACAGATTCCTAACTCGATCGTAAGTAGATTCAGAAATAACTCAAGCGATGAAAATGCATTTAACAGTTCAACCAATATCTATGAAACAGCCCTAAAAAATAGTGGATACAAAAATATCGATATCAAATATCAGCAACAAAACACCAATAACTATAATAAAATTAAAAATAGAAGAAATAGAATTATGATTAGGAATACGGCCCCATATAATCAAATGTTAAAACTAACATTAGCAGAAATAATAATAATAATAATAATAATAATAATAATAATAATAATAATAATAATAATAATAATAAACCAACCCCGGACAAGAACAACCATACTATAAATAAAAATACTAATAACGAACAAGATAAATGCAACTGTAGACACCGCACACTTTGCCCAGTTTAAAATAAATGTCTAATCAAAAGCGTAGTTTACCAGGCCACAATATTTGCGAAAGAAAACCGGAATAATAAGAAATATTACGTAGGCATGACTTCTTTAGATTTCAAAACTCGATATTATGACAACAAAAGTACATTCAACAATAAAAAAAACACCGTATGAAAACAACACTAGCGAATAAATACTGGGAACTCAAGGAAAGCGGACATTCTCCGGTAGTCGAATGGAAAATAATAAGACAAGCTACCACGTGTAGGGACCTAGACGACCCATGTAGATTACGCCTTCATGAAAAATTTGCTATCCTGTACTTTAAAGAACCTCAACATCTATTAAACTGTAGAAGAGAAATAGCAAACAATTGTGTTCACAAGATAAAAATTATTCTAGGATAATGATACAAAATAGTTTTAAAACTAACAAAAACAATAGAAAATAAACAAATAAATTAAGTAAATAAACATGAATATACATAAACGATCACACATATATGTATGTATATATATATATATGGTGACTGCCACTTCTTTACAGAAGACGGCCAACCCTCACGATACGATGGCGTGTGAGTGAGTCCGCATATGATTCCGCATAGCCCCACCCGGCCTGCACAGTTTGCCGCATATTCTGCAGGATAACCTTGTTGGTGACCGCCCCCCTCCCTCCCGTGCCCCCAGTTCATGACCCGCGTGCGTAGTTCCATGACTCTTGAGGCCTGCCTTTGACAGGCACACCCTGCCGCATATCCCGCACGAGTACGCGGAGTCGAGATCAAAGTCCTCTGTATCCTCTCGCTTTCGTAAGGCTCGCTTTATAGTGGCGTGCTCAACTCTCAAAACCTCAAAATTCTCACATCCCGCGTAGACGTAGCGCCTCCAACTTTCCCGATCTTCAGCTATCTCTTCCCACCTTGTTATTTCTATGCCAAGTGCCCGCAGGTTTCCCTTAACTACATCTTTGTACCTTTTCCGAGGTTTGTGATTGGGTCGTTTGCCACATTCAAGCTCCCCATAGAACAATTGCTTAGGTATCTTATAATCCTCCATTCTCACTACGTGACCCGCCCATCGAGTCTGGTTTTGAAAGACTCGAGCCTCTATGCTGAATGTGCTCGCCTTCTTGAGCACCTCTTCATCGGACAAGAGAGCTTGTTTGGTGACATTAAATATCCTGCGTAGGCATGTCTGGTGGAATCTTTCCAGAGCCTTGATATGACAGCGATATGTCGTCCATGTTTCCGAGGCATATAGGAGGACAGGTAGTACACAAGTCTCGTATACCTTTATCTTTGTTTTGAAGGTCAGGGCTCTATCTGCCCACACTCGTTTTTCGAGATTACCAAAGGCCTTACTTGCCTTATTGATCCTTCCTAAGATTTCCTTATCGAGGGTTCCGTCGCTCGATATAGTACTGCCAAGATATACAAAGTCATCAACGGTGCCCAGTTTCGTTCCATTTACACAGATGACCGGTTCCTCGTAGCGGCTGTTTGGAGCTGGGGTGAACATTACCTTGGTTTTCTCCAGGCTAATTGTGAGGCCAAAGGCAGTGCACGCCCTGGAGAAGCGGTCCATGATGCCCTGCATATCTTCTGCCGTGTGTGCGACGAAGTCTACATCGTCAGCATACAGCAGCTCCCTGACAAGTGAGTGAAATGTTTTCGATCTGGCCCTGAAACGAGTAAGGTTGAATAACTTGCCCGTTGTCCGAAATCGAAAGAGCACTCCCGTTTCACAGTTTCTAAATGCGAACGCGAGTGTTGTTGCGAAATAGATTGAGAACAAGGTTGGAGCTAGAATATCTCCCTGTTTAACCCCGTTGTCGATGGCAATGGCCTCTGAAACTGTGCCGTTTAGCTGGAGACGCGCTTTCATGTTTTCATGCAGTTGTCTGATCATATTTACGAAACCAGGTGGACATCCATGTTTCCCCAATATTATCCACAGGGCAGTTCGGTTTACAGTGTCAAAGGCTTTTTTCAGATCTACAAATACCTGGTATAGAGCTAGCCTTTGTTCTTTGCATTTTTCCTGTATCTGACGGACTGAGAAGATCATGCCCATTGTGCCACGCCCGGGTCTGAACCCACTTTGGGCTTCGGGCAGTACTGAGGGGGAAATATATTCATTTAGTCTGTTTAGTAGGAGTCTGGCAAATACCTTACCGACTACCTCCAACAGACCTATACCCCTGTAGTTCCCACATAGGACTTTTTGTCCTTTTCCCTTATACAGTGGGATTAGTATCGCGTCGATCCAATATTGGGGTACAGGAGACCCAGACCAGACCTTGGATATCAATCGGTGTACTTCAGCTGTAATTTGATTGCCCCCATATCGGAGAATCTCGACAGGAATGCCGTCCAGCCCCGGCAACTTTCCCGTATTTATCTCGCTAATAGCTTTGCTGATATCATGTTGAGTCGGGTGAGCCAGCATCTTTTGTCTGATTTCCTGCTGTGGCAGATTCCTGATGACTTCCTCATCAATAGTTGAGGGGTTGTCGAACAGATCTCTGAAGTGTTCTGTCCAGCGCTGCATGATTTTGTCCGGGCTCCTATTTAGCGACGCCCCATCCTTTGATCTGAGGGGCACCATCACTGAGGATTGAGGCCCAAATACCTGTCTGATAAGGTGGTACATAGTTTTTGCATCTTTGCTATCAAACGCCAGTTGCACCTGGTTGGATATATTCTTCCACCATTTATTCTTCATGCTTCGTATGTTGCGTTGTAGCGATGCTTTCGCTTCCTTGAACTCCTGCTTTAGTCTCGGCCGGTCCCTTTTGGGCGCTCCGAGCATTTTCTGGAGTGCGTTATTTTTTTGCTCTATAAGTTCATTGATTATGGCATCATTTTCGTCGAACCAGTCTTGATTCTTTTGTTTCACGACACCTAGTACTTCACAGCTGACATTGTGTACGGTCGACTTAAATTTCTCTCATGAACCATCGTAGTCCGCACTTCCGAGAGCGACTTGTAGTTCTTTCTGCACGGCCTTGGACTTTAGCTTACCTGTGGCTAGTCTTTTGGGTGGCTGCGCACCTTGTGACCGGAATCTCCTCCTAATGTGGAGTTTCAGCTTGGCTCTAACAAGCATGTGATCCGTTCCACAGTCCGCACCCTTCATCACGCGAACCTTGCAGACATCCTGAATGTCTCTTCTTCTGGTGATAACATAGTTCAGGATATGACCGTGTCCAGAGCGAGGATGAAACCATGTCGCTTTATGGGCGGCCTTTTGCTGTGAGAACGTATTGCATATCACCAGCTCAAATTCAGAGCAAAGCTGTAAGAGGTGAAGTCCATTCCTATTCGTCTTACCCGTACCATATTTTCTCAACGGTGACCAAATCTCATGGTCATTTCCCACTCTAGCATTGAAATCCCCCAGCAGTATTATTTTATCCGCTTTCGGGGTTGAACATAGGGCTGCTCGTAACTCGTGGTAAAATGTAATGGTGTCTTTTTCGTCCCTGCAGAGCGTGGGAGCGTAGATGGAATATACGCTACCAAAACGATTTCTCCCTATGGGTGCTCTAAGGTACATAATCCTATCAGACAGCGCGCATGGCTGTTCTAATCCTTTAACTAGTTCGGTTCGGATGGCAAACCCCACCCCACCGACCCTCCTTTCCCCCTCCGGTTTTCCCTTCCAGAAGAAAGTGTATCCACCTCCCACTTCTGTTAGCTGATCTTCGCCACTCAGGCGGGTTTCCGCCAGAGCAGCGATATCAATCCTATACCGCTTAAGTTCCTTCGCGACGATAGCCGTTCGTCGCTCAGGGTTAGAAGAAAAAATATCGTGGTCAATAAGTGTTCGGACGTTCCAAGTCGATATCATGAGTCTTTGTTTGTTCTTTTGGGTATTTTTCCTGCTTTAAGGAACAGCCGCCAACCGCAGTAAGCTGGCCAGCTCGGAGATGAACAGGCAATTTTTGGGTCATCTTTTCTAGACCCCTCCCTATAGAGAGGGTGAGCAGTGCTGTCCTCAAAAGGGCTGCTCAGACACTCAAGACCTCGCCGAGGCAAGTTGCTGTTCATTCAACTAAACAACGACGTTATATGGGTCGAGAGTCGCTCACGTGTGGAGTCATGACTGTCCACTTCAAGCTTGTTAGGCCTGTGGACGTATCCATTTGTCAATCGCCATGTGACTTTGTAGAGGGTTGTCTGTACAGAAGATTATCGTATTTTACGCTTGTACGACACGTAGAAAACGCTCTTTCTCCACTAAGCCAATAACCAGTGACAGGCTAAGCAAGATGACTGATTGACGGAGTGGAGTGCATGTTTACTTTCAGAGTGTCCTTCTCCTAGACAGATGGCCTAACAAGACTTATGGGTCCATCTCTCCGGGTGGGCTTAACCAGCGCCTGGGCACCAAGCCAGGGATTTCTACGGCCCCGCACGGCAAAATTTTTTTTTTTTTTTTTTTTTTTTTTATTTACACATATACACATATGTACATATATGCAATGGTGCTAGTTGGCCGTTGACCCCCCCCCAAAGAAGGGTTCATCCGCCCTTTGAAAGGCCTTGTTTTTAATCCTTCAGGGAGACTAGCCACCCTCCTCACCAGACAAGCTGGTGGGGGAACCGGTTTAGTCGCCGGTGGCCCGACCATGTGGCAGGTAGTACTGGGTTACATGGTACCAGTAGCATATAGCATGACCTGACATAATACATATATATATATATATATGTGTATATATATGTGCATATATGTATGTACACATATATACATTTATCTATAAACTAACATTAAAAATTTTTTAAAAAACACTAACCTAGATTTAAAACAGATCAAGAAACTAAATATTCAGACTAAATAGAGCACACACAAAGGAACAGGTCAACCAGAGGTCAAATAGGCCTTTGTCAGATAAATGCATGCTCATTGGCTGATAGGAAGGGCGCGGTGGATACTAGAAAGCTGATTGGCTAATTAAAATCTCAATAGAAGACGCGCATATAAAAACGACAAACAACCACAGGATTCGCGCATAAGCCTGAAGAGTTCTAGAGTGGATTAAACGTGGAATATTCAGTGTAGCTTAATCGCCATATACATTTTATAACTCACTATATATATATATATATATATATATATATATATATATATATATATATTATATATATACGTACATACATATAGATAGATAATAAGAGGGGTAAATTCAAAAGTTATAGCAATGTATAAAAGGAAAGATTGCAGAGAGACGTAGTAAGAGAAGGGAAACGAGAAAAGGACAAGGGTGAGGAGAGTAGATATGAAGATATAACGAGGGAGTAAATAGTTAACGTTATTTAGTGACGGGGGAGTATGAAAAAAGTAAATTAGACAAAAGAAAGAGAATAAATGTTGGTGTATGCCTGTTAGAGAGAGAAGGCGAGTAAAAGAGAGAGAGAGAGAGAGAGAGAGAGGGAGAAAATTTGAAAAGAAAGAAGCAGGAACGAAAAAAGAAAGGACATGAGATAATAAAGTCATGGTAGAAGAAGGCAATGAATTGAAATGAGCAGGTGAGATTTTTTTTTTTAAGCGTGAAAAAGACTAGAGTCGCAAAAAAAAAGAAGGTTCATCAGAGGATGAGGATAAAGATGAGGAGAGTAGACGAACACAGATAAAGAGCAGGAGGAGTAAACTGAAAAACCGTTGTAATGGGGGTGATTTTTAAAATCGAGGAAGTGAGATAAGAGAAAAGGGATAAAGTGGGAAAGAGTGGTAATAAGAGAAGGAAATAAAATGCATAAAAAGATGAGGGGGAAAAGTAGGAAGCAAATGCACAACTTCATGCTAGTGGGAGGTGAATCGTGAATAGAAAGAAATTAGATAAAAAAAAAGGTATGGTAAAAGTAGGAGGAACGGTATTAAAAAAAGGGAAATAAGAGACGAAGTGGGAGGAGAATAAACGAAACGTTGTAGTGGGAGAGACAGAGACAGACGGTGAGAGAGGAGGGTGTAGTCAATAGACAAAGTCATAGTAGAGAGAGGTAAACAATAAAAGGGAGGAAGCGAGATAAGACAACGGGAGTAAAAGTGGGAGGAGAGTAGCAGTAAAAGGGAGAAAATCAGAAGCGGAGAAAGATGAAGTTAGGGAAGTAGGTAAGAACATACATAAAGAAGATGAGTAAATAGACAAAATAATGGTAGTAGGAGGTAAAGCATAAAGTAGCGGTAAGAGGAGAAAGAGTAGAGAATGGTAGTAAGAGGAGAAAAATCAGAGGCGGAAACATATGAGAAGAAAAGTATATGAGAAAATAGACAATTTAATTGGTGGTAAAAGCGTGAAGAGGGGGGAACTTACATAAGACAAAGAGATTAATTATAGGGAAAAACGGCACTAAGAGATATATCGTGGGGGGGGGAGGTATCGGACAAAATCGATTTATTCGATTCATCGATCCCTGAGAGTGAAGAGCAGGATTTTTGTGTAGAAAGCAAATTACAATGCACGCAAAAAAAAAAAAAAAAAATCAGAATACACATACACAGTGAAAGGGATCAAAGTGGCATTGCCGCATTGCAAAGTAGAAACATATGCTAAAAGCCATCCATAACCCTTACAAATACCAATTCTAATTTTTTTAAAGCTTTTCGTATGTGAATTGGTATCTAAAATTATTCAGGTAGACGATATATGCAAACGATGTCGAATTTCCTGAAATATTTGCCAGTAACAAACACTTGGAGTTGTTCTTAAGATCACTTTTCTCAGATTGAATGTCATTCTTTTTACGTTTCAGTCGCTGTAATCTTCTTTGTGTTTATTTTGTCGGACTCTGAAATCCATCTGTCGAACTCAGGAATTCCTCATCAACACTCGGGAATCCGTACGAAATTTTAAACGAGACTTATTATTTAATTCACGACAATAGCATGCTCTAGTTCCGTTAATGATGACCAAGTAAAAGTTTGCAATATATATATATATATATATATATATATATATATATATATAGTCTTAAATATTTGCAATATACATATATATATATATATATATATATATATATATATATATATATATTGCTAATTCCTGCCCTCTGATGAGAATGAGAGTATTTCTTCGAAACTCCGCGGATTAAGGACTATCCACTTATCTTGTGCTTCCTTTTTTAAAATTAAATATGTTTTTAACTCTTTTTCAAGATGTCTTTTAACATATTTTATTAATCATTTGTTCATATATATATATATATATATATATATATATATATATATATATATATTACCCGCACTAAGGATTGAAACTTGAACCTCCAGAAGAGTGTCATTTAGAGCTGATTATCATTTAGTACTTTATCTGGTGTATAAGCATAAGCATACAAATCACATAAGTATCCTTGCATTTAATCAACGTTTACTATATTTATAAGTTCATATGTATATATATATATATATATATATATATATATATATTATACTTTATTTTTTATTTATTATTTATTATTTATTTATTTATTTATTAATTTATTTATCTATATTTTTTCCATTTAGTGTCTTTTAACAACTCTTGCTGACATTTTCTTAAGTAATAACCTGTACATTTCAGTTGACCTATTTTTGTCCTATTTTTTGCCCTATATTTTTCGCGCCTTTTAACATCGTTTTGTCTGGGTCATTTTCACATTTGCTTTCTATTTTATATTTAATTCTATCACCATTGAATTTTTTTCTCTTCTTGCTTGATCTTTCTCATTTACTTTGTCTCAGTAGCCGTGTGAAAAGCATATCTTATTTTTCTTTTATTGATATTATTGGAATTTTACTCCTTTTCCTTGTACATATTTGTGAATTATTCCATGGATTTCGGCCTTTTGGATTATTTTGGACCATCTTCCAATTAAGTGATTTCCTTGGATTTTACTTGTGCGAATGGAAATTCAATTAACTTTCTTGGATTTATATTTTTGGATTTTACTGTCATTGGATAATTTACCTTTCACCAGACTATCCATTCACGTGTAGTTATCTTTTTCTTCACTATATTTTCTCTGCTTCACTTTTTGTTATCAAGTAAAATCTTTGACTTACCTGCTGTTTCATCAAATACTTTTGAATGCAAAATCCGATCCCGCATTTTGCTAATTCCTACCCTCTGCTCAGAAGGAAAGTATTTCTTCGAAACTCCGCGGATTAAGGACTATCCACTTATGAAGTGTTTCCATTTCAGATTAAATATGTATTTAAGTGTTTTTAACATGTTTTATTAACTGTTTACTGTTATTATAAGCTCTATCTCGTATTTGTTCTTGTTGAGCTCTTACATCTGGTTGAGATAACTTTATAAATAATTATTCTTTAATATTTATAATATACTTTAGTTTTACCATCTTGGATCATTTTTGTAAATTTAATTTTTATTTTTATTTTATTATAAGCTCCCGCTTGGTTGAGCTTTTTATTCTCTCCAGATATGTTTGAAAAGGAACACATTCCTCTGTCTGCCAAATATATCCCTATTCCTACCCAACAAGAATATAACCAAAATTTTCTCGCTTTGAACACTTTCCTAAAACATATAAGATGGAACATATCCAAGGAAGCCTTTATAGAGATGATGCCGATTTTACTACAATAAAGCTTTTATACGCCCATAAATCTTCTAACGACCCAACTCAACTATAAAATCTATAGTACCATCCGTCTCTAGAAGAATTTCTGCTCTTTCTGCTGATAAAAAACTTTTAATCACCATGACTTAAGCATTAAAAATAAACTTAAAGCGCCTATTTCCTCTGAAGACCAACCTTATACAGAAATCTTAACAAATGAACTCCCTATCAACTCTCATAGATAACAAAATAAAATCGAAAGAATTGCTGCCAAATTTTACTTATTAAATACACCCCAAATACAACCCTTACATTGAGGAGTTTGAGAATTCTCTGTTAAATTTAGTCAAAAAATTAAATTTAAGTCATTAAAATACCATTATAATCCGGTTACTCGAAAAATAAATAATTTTGCCGAAAAAGTTCAAAAGAATAAGCATATATTCGTCTCTGTTGATAAGACAAAAATTATTATAAATTGACTATCCTACATATAAAAGACTTTTGTATAAAGAACTTAATAAATCTTATAAAATAGTCCCTCCTAAGACTTTAGGTTCCATTAATTCTGAAGTTAAACTTTTACTGACTTCTATGAATATTCATAACTTCACAGAAATAATTTCTCCGGGTACCCTAGATTCACCCTCAAGGATCATAAACCTAATTTCTATTATAACTCTTCCATCAGATTGATCTGCCCATCTAATTCTGACTTAGGTGTTGTAAGCAAAAATATCTTAGATAGAATCATCCCTTCTATTAAAGAAAAAGTAAGTTTCCCTCTTTGGCTAAATTCAGATTCCGCAATTAATTGGTCTGTCTCCCTTAAAAATAAGCACCTCCTGAACTTCATAACCTTTGACATCCAAAATTATTATCAAGCAATTTCTCAGATCCTTTTAAATAAGGCTCTAATCTTTGCTAAAAGAAATTCTGAATTAACTAATTTAGAAATTGCATTAATTCTAGCAAGAAAGTCCCATATACAATATAACAATAAGCTTTGGACTAGAAAGGACACCCCTTATAATTTTGACATCTTGATAGGCGCTTCTGACTCTGCATAAGTTACCGATTTAGTGGAAGTCTTCTTACCGAAAGAACTTAAATACCACTTTAAACATATCCAAGGGGGGCTTTATAGAGATGATGTCCTTTTTACTACAACAGCCAGGCCAAGAGAGTGCAACAAAACAATTAAAAAATTACATAACTTCTTTAATAAATTTGGCCTTTCTATAATTATCGAACCAAACAAAAAACTACAAATTTTCTAGATGTTACACTTAATCTTAACGCCGAAACTCATAGCTCCTATCATAAACCTAATCTTACGCTTTTATACGTCCAAAAATCTACTAACCACCCCAACTCAACTATAAAATCTATAGTACTATCTGTCTCTAGAATTTCTGCTCTTTCTGCTGATAAAAAAACTTTTAATCAAAATACTACTTTCTTCAACATTGCCTTATGGAACTCAGGACACAAGGAAAATATTAAATACAACCATTATGCTCCTCCTGCAGGCCACCTTAAATAAGTAATCACACACAATATGACTCGTAAGAAACCAGTTCAAATAACAAGATCTGCCGCTATCAAAAACAATGAACCAGTCTACTTTTATAATCCAAACCAAAATACTAATCGCAATATCTCTAACCCACCCAGTCGCATCAGGCGAAAGAAAAATATTTGGTTTAATCCTCCATTTAGCGTAAATATCAAAAATAATATGCCTAAGGAATTCTTCAACATTGTACAAAACTCTTTCAAATACCCACACAGATATAGTTCTATTTTCAATAAAAACTCAATCAGGATTTCTTATTCAACAATGCCTAATTTAGCACAATGAATTTAAATTAAATCATCTCCTTTCCCACTTGAACCCAAAACTAATTGTAATTATAATAGCAAACATCTTTGCCCACTCAATAATGATTTCATCCATAAAGATGTTATATATTCATGCAAAATTACTGAGCTCCCACGCAATCCTCCAATAACAGACACTAATATTTCGTCTTCAAGTAATCCTTCTTCCCATCCTCCATCTGATATAGTTACTAATCCAATATACAACTCGAGCAGCCCCTCCATCTACAATCATACAACTAGCAATAATAATAATAATAATATTAATAATAATAATAATAATATTAATGAGAATAATAATATTTCTCCTAACAGCCATCCTAACACTAACAACACTCATTATCCCCTCCACAATAGTCCTCGTACAATCATTGCCCCACCATTTCTTGAACACTATGAACACAATTCAAACTATTTAACTAATACAAATCAGCAAATTAATATTAATACCAGACCTTGAGCTTTTAATAAACTACATACATATATCGTCGTTACTTCAGCATTAATTAAGAAAAGAATATCAAACTACATTTCTTTTTTTAACAACCATAATTCTAATAATAACCAATGAACTTCTCTAACCATTTTAATTAAAAAGCTTAACTCTAATAATACCCCCTTCTCATTCAAATGGACTATCATAAAAAAGTTAAGTCTTATACTCCAAGCTCTTAGTCATGTCGCCTCTGCACAATCGAAGCTATAATTATAATTACTTCCCCTCAAAGTAACAATATAATAAATTCTAAAAAGAAACTGATCACTTTCTGTAAACATAAGTCCAAATTTAATTATGGTAATTTTGAAATTACATAGTTATTACTTTAACCTTTAAGATAGATTTATAATTTTTCTTTAACTTTATCGTTTTTTACATACTTTCTTAATACTTTATAACTTAATAATCCTTTATTTTAATTCTTTATTTCTTCTTTGCTTGGCCGTTTTTTTTATCTGCAATTTCCGTTTTAGTCTTTAAATATTCCCATCTATCTAATATATCAATCTACCTACACATTTCTATCCTGTATGTATATTTACTTATATGTTACTATATGCATTTACTTACATATTTACTTGCTTTATCAGAAATTTGCAGATACCGGCCATCCTCTCCCCTTTAAAAAATTATTTTATACTCTATTTTTTATTTATTATTATTTATTTTTTATTTATTTTTCCATTTAGTGTCTTTTAACAACTCTTGCAGTTTTATCAAATACTTTTGAATGCAAAATCCGATCCCGCATTTTGCTAATTCCTACTCTCTGATGTGAAGGAAAGTATTTCTTCGAAACTCCGCGGATGAAGGACTGTCCACTTATGAAGTGTTTCCGTTTCAGATTAAATATGTATTTAAGTGTTTTTACCATGTTTTATTAACTGTTTGCTGTTATTATAAGCTCTATCTCCTATTTGTCGAGTGTTTCCTTTTCAGATTAAATAAGTTTTAAACTATTTTTCAATGTGTTTTTTAACATGTTTTATTAACTGTTTGCTCTTATATATATATATATATATATATATATATATATATATATATATATATATGTATATATATATATATATATATTATTTATTTGATGGTAAACAGTTACATTTAGTCGCTACAAACAGCCATCTGTTTCAGTCAATGAGACTTCGCCAGGTGACTCTGAACCATTCGCCGCCATGGAAAAAAAAAACAATAAAGGTTGCGAGCCTAAAAAAGAAGAATAAAATAGAGAAATCGCATTTCCACCTTTTTGGAAAATTGTTCAAAAGATTACTACAGCTGGATCTATAGACAAATTAAATTTGATATGAGTAAAGTGGGTCGTATTTTACCAGAGCAGTGGCCGTAATAATTTCTGAACAATTTTCCAAAAAAGGTTTAAATGCGATTATACGAGGGGCGTGCAATAAGTAATGCCCCTAGCCCACTTCCCATAGCAGTAGAGCAACGAAACCTTGGCACAGTTATTAATCTTTCTCTACATAGGAACCACTCAGAGTTATGAATTTCTCCCATCATTTGATGCAGCTCTGAAGACCGTTTTTGTAGAACACCCCAGGTTGGTCCTCCAACCACAACGTGATTTCAGAAATCAAGGCTGCATCATCTGGGAAACGCTTTCCTTTCAAAAACAACTTCATGGCTAGGAAGAGGTGAAAGTTAGGGGGTGCCAGGTCAGGAGAGTAGGGAGGATGTGGTTGGATTTCATAACCACACGCCCGTGCTTCTGATCTGACGAGTTGTGGACCGGAGCGTTTTCCTGCATGAGGAGAGTACCTTTGTTGCTCTTGCCCCGCCTCTTGATTTTGATAGCTTCCCTTAATTTCCTCAAAAGTGAAGCATAATAGGCTTCTGTAATTGTGGTACACTTTGCCAGAAAATCTGTCATCACTACTCCGTCCTGATCCCAGAAGACTGTGAGCATGACTTTGCCAGCGGAGGGCAGCACCCTTGCCTTCTTTGGAGGTGGTGAGTCTAAGTGCTTCCACTGCATTGACTGGGCTTTGGTCTCTGGATCATAGTGATGGACCCAGGTTTGATCCTGTGTAATCAGTCTTTTGAAAAACTTTGACTCATCTTCTTGGCACATCTTCAAATTCACCCTTGAGCACTCGACGCGTTGTCGCTTCTGGAATGGTGTGAGCAACTTGGGAATCCATCTGGCAGACACCTTATGCATATGCAAATGGTCATGAATGATAGTTCCCACAGACCCTGTACTAATCTTGACATCTTGGGCTATTTGGCGAATAGTAATGCGCCGATCTTCCAAAATAGCAGCCTCAACTTGACGGACAAATGCCTCATCAATGCCAGAAGGGGGGCGACTAGGTCTGGGAGCTGTTTCTACAGACTTCCGGCCTTGTTTGAATTCACAATGCCAGCGTTTTACAATGTCACATGATGGAGCATTATCACCATAAGTTTCTTTCATTTCATCAAAAGGCTCCTATGGTTCGCGTCCTTTCAAATACAAAAACCGGATCACTGCTATACATTCAACAGGCTCCATTTCACACCTGACTAAGTTCAAACACCTGTAAAACAGAAACCACAATTATTTCAGAGCTGTAATTTGCCACATAACTCATAGAGATATAAATCATTGTACATCCAAAATCTCAGCTAGATCAGACAACTGGAAGTGGGTCAGGGGCATTACTCATTGCATGCCCCTCGTATATATATATATATATATATATATATATCATATATATACATATATATATATATATATATAGAGAGAGAGAGAGAGAGAGAGAGAAAGAGAAAGAGAAAGATTGGGCATTCCAAAAGTAGTGCCTCCTATTATAATTCCGCCTAAACTGATCAGAAAACATTGCAAATTGCATTGTTATGATGAGTGAACGTATGCGTTCATAACCTGAATGTTTCATCGCTCTGTTACAGATATTGCTAATGTGAAACTCTAAGAAAGCAATGCCTGTCATGGAAATGTATCAGAAACAGAAACACATCATTGAATTTCTGGCAAAAGTCCACTGAGAATGGCAGTGAGTATAAAAAATTAAATTATGCAGCACAAAAGTTCGCTCGTTTTAATCGAACTACTCCCGTCATCGTAGCTTTTCAACGTTTTAAGTTAAAAATAAAACAGTATGCTTTAATTTTATGAACGATCCTCGTATGACAAAGTGCGCTCCAGGCGCCCATGCACAGTCATCGTACATCGCTGGCAAAAGTGCATTGAAAATGGCGGAGCATATGTAGAAAAATAAATTCTGGAGCATAAAATGTCGCTCGTTTTAATGGTTCAAGTGTCGTATTCGTAGTCCTTACACCTTTTGAGTAAAAAAAAATGTGATGTGTTGCTTCTGGGACGACCCTAATATAACGATAATGTTATTAAGAACGTTTTAGAGTTAATAATTAATGTAATATTATATAGTAATGATAAAAAAAAACGTTGGATTGCGATTTCTGTTTTGAGCAATACAAAAATAAAAAATCCACAATTTTGTAAAAAATACGATTAGTTTAGCATACTTATATTTACATATAGAATATTTACACATTTCTAACGTGTTTTCTCCCAATTGCATGCATTTTACTAAATAGATTTTAACTCGAAATGATTTCGCATTTAATGTATTTATTTGCTTCCCCACTAAAGAAAATTAGGCACAAGGCTATTTTTAATGTGGGGTAAAAACCAGCTCCCCTAAAAGTAGGCAAAAGGGGGGCAGTCTGGTTACCAAAAATAATAATTATCCCAGTATAGAGGGTTTACCCTCCATTGACTGGTACAAATTATTTTAAGTGCAGCATCTGCAGAACATATACTACACTTTGATCCCAGCCCAAAGCCCAAGGTATTCATTTGCTCCCCACCAAGCAAATTAGGCACAGGGCCGATTTTTAATGAGTGAAGGGTAAATAGAGACTAACTCCCCGGGGAGTAGGGGAGCTGGATAGTGACAATTGGTATGAAGGGTTTCCCCTACATTGACCAAGGTCTTATATGTGAGGTTTGGTATTTATTTGCTCCCCCACCGAGCAAATTAGGCACAAGGCCGATTTTTAATGCGAGGAGTGAAGGGGAAATGGGGACCAGCTCCCCGGGGAGTATTGGTATGAAGGGTTGCCGCTACATTGACCAAAGTCTTATATGTGGGGTTTCCCCCACATATGGTCTTTGCTTGCAGCATCTGCCGGAACAGATACTACACTTTGATGTATTTATTTGCTTCCGCACTGAGCAAATTAGGCACAAGGCCGATTTTTAAAGTGAGGAGTGAAGGGGAAATGGGGACCAACTCCACGGGGAGTAGGGGAGATGGATAGTGACAATTGGTATGAAGGGTTGCCCCTACATTGACCAAGGTCTTATATGTGGGGTTTCCTCCACATATGGTCTTTGCTTGCAGATCCCAGCCCGAAGTCCGAGAACAGCAGAAAACATAAAACCATTTTCAACTGCCTTTTTTTTTTATATCCCAAACAAGGTGCAATGCCACTTGGATATAAATGGTTACTATTTGGTACAAAAATTGCAAACGCAGGGAAGAAGTCTAGTCACATTATACTTTAACTTCTGCATGTCAGCATTGTCAGGGAATCAAGGACCCGGGATGGAATTCGAAAGTCTAGCTATTCGAGGGAAAAAACTATTTGAGTAGAAGGATTTCCGGCAGTGGGGGGATTTTGCTTCTTGTCGGGTTAGTCGGGGACTTTTACGAAAGAAGGCCACAAGGGTTTGGAGTTCCTCTGAGCATTTTCCATTAAACTATTTTTAAAACAGGCATAAGGATGCAACATTTCATCGATGGAACAAATGTTGGAATTTGGTTAACGGTGCGGGATCTATAAAGTTGAACACCCTTTTTTGATTCCTATCTAAGTGCCTATAAACAATTGTTTTGTCGCACTCTGTTTACATCGTCGATCTTAACAATAATCATGTATTTATATCATATTAGGATATACGTAGACATGTGCATACGTATTTGGAGCTAGGTATGTTTATATGAGTGCTTATGCTAATGTGATGTATATATACGTTTTTATGGATATTCAGGTATGCGAGATAGCTCAGTGAAAGAGGCTTAGGCTTCTTATCTTTGGTCCCGATTTCGAATCTCGCTAGATTCAGCCGATTTGACGAGTCGTAGACGACGAAACACGTCTCAGTGGATAATTATATTTTAAAAATAATACGTATGCCGCTCCCCATTTGGGGGTATCAAATTGGTCAAAGAAAAAAATTGTTCCCAACTCGCATTTAGGTAAAAATGCACTTTAAATTAATTCAAAAAAGTATTGAACAACATCTACGTAAAAACGCGATACATTTAGTAGTCGTGCGAGATAGCTCAGTGGAAGAGGCTTGGCCTTCTTATCATTGGGTCCCGATTTCGAATTTCGCTAGATCCAGGCACTCTGATGAGTCGTAGACGACAAAACACGTAGATAATTACATTTTAAAAATAATATATATATATATATATATATATATATATATATATATGAGTGTGTGTGTGCATTTGTTTGTATATGGAGGGGTTGCGTCAAGATATGAGCGTATGATTATTTTAATCAGTGGCCATGTGTTTGTGTTTGGAATACATGTTTTATATGCAAATGCAGTTCCAACAGTAATGCCTCCTATTTTTATTTGCCCGATTAGATCAGAAGGGATTGCCAATTGCATTGTTATGATGACTGAACTTATGCATTCATGACCTAAAAGTTTAATCTATCTGTTGCAGATATTGCTAGTGTAAGATTATAAGAAAGCAACCCCTGTTATTGACGTACCTCAGAAGAGATATGTCATTGACTCCTTCCATGCAGAAAAAAATTGAACCGGTCAACATTTTACTGGCAACTGTGCGAAGGTTTACGCAGCCGATGCAGTTGATGTCAGCAAAGTTAGGTGATGGGTTCGTCGATTTCAGAATGACGGCAGAGATGTAAATAACAAAGCATGATCTAGACTTTTAAGAGTGAGGAATCTCAAAAAAGTCCGGCAAAAATGCATTTTGAATGGTTGTGACCCTATAAAAAATAAATTCTGGAGTACTAAAGGGCGCTCGTTATAATGGAACCACTCGTGTCTTCGTAGCTCTTCAATATGTTAGTTTTTGAGTAAAAAGTAACAGACCTTATTTTGGAACACTCTCGTATATATATATATATATATATATATATATATATATATATATATAATTTAATAATTATAATAGTAAATAATTTTATATATATATATATATGTATATATATATATATTTATATATATATATGCACAATTATTTACTATTATAATTATTAAATACCTACAGACACTAGTGTTTCATCCTTTCGGGAATTTTCAGTAGAGGGTGTCACGATTCGATAGATCTGAACCCTGCGACAGAAGCCAGGTCTAACTTCATTAGCAAGGACCATAGCCATTTGGCTACCATAAACCACGAGATATGTTGTTGAATTTTAAACATTTCTTTCATTAAATGTTTTAACTTCAGAGTGATGAAGTCATTATATAACGATCTGCGTGTACGAGCTAAATTGACCTACTTTTTGATTCAACTGAAAGTGCTCCACGATAACAAACGAGTTGCTTAAAGGCACTGACATAATTATTTACTTTGATGATTATAAAATACCTACAGACATTAGTGTTTCATCCTTTCTGGAATCTTCAGTGCAGGTTGTCACGAACAACACCAGTCGATAGATCTGAATCCGGGGACAGAAGCTATCTCTGGCTCCATTAGCAAGGACCATATCCATTCGGTTATATATATATATATATATATATATATATATATATATATATATATATATATATATATATACGAGCAAACAGCTAATAAACCATGTTAAAAAACACTTTGAAATGAGTTAAAAACATATTTAATTTTAAAAAGGAAGCACTAGATAAGTGGATAGTCCTTAATCCGCGGAGTTTCGAAGAAATACTTTCCTTCTCATCAGAGGGTAGGAATTAGCAAAATGCGGGATCGGATTTTTCATGCAAAAGTATTTGATGGAAAAGCAAGTAAGTCAAAGATCTTACTTGATAACAAAATAAAAGTGAAGCAGAGAGAATATGGCGAAGAAAAAGGTGATTACACATGAATGGATAGTCTGGTGGAAGATAAATAATATAGTGACGGTAAAATCCAAATATATAACTTCAAGAAAGTTAATTGAATTTCCATTTGTACAAGTAAAATCCAAGGAAATCCCGGAATTGGAAGAAGATGGTCCATAATAATCCAAAGGCAGAAATCCATGGAATAATTCACTAAAATGTGTACAAGGAAAAAAGGAAAAATTCCAATAATATTAATAAAAGAAAAATAAGATATGCTTTTCACTCTACTTCCGATGCATAAATATAAATAAGAAAGATCAGAGAAGAAAAAAAATGGTGATAGAGTTAAATATTAAATAGAGGAACAAATGTCAAAATTACCCAGACAGGAAATGTTAAAGGCGTGAAAAAAATATATAGGGCAAAATACACTGAAATGTACAAGTCATCACTTAAAAAAATGTCTGCAAGAGTTGTTAGAAGACACTAAATGGAAAATATATAATTTAATTAACAAAAAAATAGAAAATAAATAATAAATAAACGATACAT
Organism: Euprymna scolopes; assembly: GCF_053919585.1. NCBI lineage: Eukaryota > Metazoa > Mollusca > Cephalopoda > Sepiida > Sepiolidae > Euprymna > Euprymna scolopes. The sequence continues at coordinate 122,947,874 of NC_136487.1, forward strand.
TAAAAATTAAAAATAAAATATAAAATAAAAATTAAAAATTATTTAAGGGGAGAGGATGGCCGGTATCTGAAAATTCAGGAGAAAGCAAGACAAAAAGTAAGTAAATGCATATAGTAAAATATAACATAATATACATACAGGATATGAAAGTGTGGGTGGATTGATATATGAGATAGATAGGAAAGTTGAAAGAAAATGCAGATAAAAACTGGCCATGCAAATAAGACATAAAGAATTAAAATAAAGGATTATTAACTTAAAAATATTAAAAAGTAGAAAAACGATAAAGTTAAAGAAAAAAATGTATATCTATATTAAAGGTAAAAGTAATAACTATGTAATTTCAAAATTGCCATAATTATATTTGGATTTATGTTTACAGAAAGAGATCGGTTCATTTTTAGAATTTATTATATTGTTACTTTGAGGGGAAGTAATTATAGTTATAGCTTCGGTTGTGCAGAGGCGACATGACTTAGAGCTTGGAATATAAGACTTAACTTTTTTATGATAGTGCATTGGATTGAGAATGGGGTATTATTAGAGTTAAGTTTTTTAATTAAAGTGGTTAGAGAAGTTCATTGGTTATTATTAGAATTATGGTTGTTAAAAGAAGAAATGTGGTTTGATATTCTTTTCTTAATTAATGTTGAAGCAGCGCTGATATATGTATGTAGTCTATTAAAATCTCGAGGTCTGGTATTAATATTAATTTGCTGATTTGTACTAGTTAAATAGTTTGAATTGTGTTCATTGTGTTCATGAAATGGTGAGACAATGTCAGTATGAGGACTATTGTGGAGGGGATAATGAGTGTTGTTAGTATAGGGTGGCTGTTATGAGAAATATTATTATTCTCATTAATATTATTATTAATAATATTATTATTATTATTGCTAGTTGTATGATTGTAGATGGAGGGGCTGCTCGAGTGGTGTATTGGATTAGTAACTATATCAGATGGATGATGGGAGGAGAATAACTTTAAGACGAAATATTACTGTCTGTTATTGGAGGATTGCGTGGGAGCTCAGTAAGAATATATAACATCTTTATGGATGCAATCATTATTGAGTGGGCAAAGATGTATGTTATTACAATTACAGTTAGTTTTGGGTTTAATTTGGAAGGGATTTTTGGGGCTGATTTCCTTTTTTTGTTATTAGATGTTAAGATTCTTCGTGCTAAATTAGGCATTGTTGAATAAGAAATCTTGATTGAGTTTTTATTGAAAATAGAACTATATCTGTGTGGGTATTTGAAAAAGTTTTGTACAATGTTGAAGAATTCCTTAGTTATATAGGTATATTAGTTTTGACATTTATGCTAAATGGAGGATTAAACCAAATATTTTTCTTTCGCCTGATGGGACTGGGTGGGGTAGAGGTATTGCGATTAGTATTTTGGTTTGGATTATAAAAGTAGACTGGTTCATTGTTATTGATAGCGGCAGATCTTGTTATTTGAACTGGTTTCTTACGAGTCATATTGTGTGTGATTACAGATTTAAGGCGGCCTGCAGGCGGATCATAATGGTTGTATTTAATATTTTCCTTGTGTCCTGAGTTCCATAAGGCATTATTGAAGAAAGTAGCATTTTGATTAAAAGTTCCTATCAGCAGACAGAGCAGAAAATCTTCTAGAAACGGATGGTACTATAGATTTTATAATTGAGTTGAGGTGGTTAATATAAAAGCGTAAGGTTGGGTTTATGATAGTTTCGGTGTTTAGATTAAGTGTAACATCTAGAAAATTTGAAGTTTTTTTTTTGTTTGGTTCGATAATTATAGAAAGGCCAAAGTTAATGAAGAAGTTATGTAATTTTTTAAATTGTTTTGTTGTACTCTCTTGGCCTGGATGTTGTAGTAAAAGGCCATTGTCTCTAAACAGACCCCCTTGGATATGTTTAAAGTGGTATTTAAGTTCTTTCAGTAAGAAGAGTCCCACTAAATCGGTAACTTATGCAGAGCTAGAAGTTCCCATCACGATGTCAAAATTATCAGGGGTATCCTTTCTAGTCCAAAGCCACATCAAATAACCCACTGTTGATTTTTATATGCCGAGCCTTTCTGCATGTGGGGTAAAAACTTTCAAATGCACTTGTGATGTTAGGCTGTATTAGACGTTTACTTTAGTCTAAATCGCCGTCTTTCAACGAATTCTTTTGATTATTGATACTTACGAAAACATTTCCCATACAAAACATATCTAAAAACACTACCAGGGAGCGGATGTGACGTGTCAGGTGTTCCGGTTTAAGTAAGCTGAGTAAGCTTATGTGAATTGGATTCTAGATGCCGAACAAGCAAGATAGGTTAAAAGGGTCTACTCATGAGGGCGGTGACGATTTAAATAGACAAACCACAAGTGAAGAAGTATCGATTCACTCTATTTGCTGCTGTGACAAGGTGCCTGAAGTGTTAATAAAAAATATATAAAAACACTCATCCGTCTTTAGTACCTGTCTTAAAGCGTTTCCTTTAAACAGGTCCAGCTCCACCCAGGATTATTGCTGAATCACTCAGAAGCAGCCAGCAACAAATAGATATATCGTCCTATGACGTCTTCGTTACGTGTATTATTTGTTTGACCCGCAGGCACCCAAAACACTAAACGTGTCACGGGCTGTTAAGATAGGTTATTAGAAGACGAGGACAACAGTCCGTTATAGTTCGAACACAGCGTACATAGTCCTTACTTAATATTCAGCCTTTACCAGAATTTTAACAATGAACATTCGACATCAATTAATAAAGATTCCCATATATATATATATATATATATATATATATATATATATATATATATATATATATATATATATATATATAAGCAAACAGTTAATAAAATATGAAAATATGTTAAAAAAAAAACCTTTGAAATGAGTTAAAAACATATATAATCTGAAAAGGAAACACTAGATAAACATTCGACATCAATTAATAAAGATTCCCATATATATATATATATATATATATATATATATATATATATATATATATATATATATATGTATAGATATATGTATATATATATATATATATATATATATATATATATATATATATATATAAGCAAACAGTTAATTGAGTTAAAAACATATTTTATCTGAAAAGGAAACACTAGATAAATGATAGTCTAGTGTTTCCTTTTCAGATTAAATATGTTTTTTACTCATTTCAAAGTGTTTTTTAACATATTTTATTAACTGTTTGCTCGTATTATAAGCTCTATTTCCTATTTGGTTTTATCGAGCTTTTATATCTGGCTGAGATAATTTTATAAATATTAATTCTTTAATATTTATAATTTACTTTAATTTTACCATCTTGGATCATTTTGGTAAATTCAATTGTAATTTTCATTATATATATATATATATATATATATATATATATATATATATATATATATATATATATATATATATGAAGAGAAAACTGTAGAGAGGGGAGAATGGAGGATAGTGAGGAGGAGATAGATATGTGTCAATGTATTGATCTATTTCAGTGATGCGTGACGAATAACTTTCTTGTGTACATATATATATATATATATATATATGCATATATATATATATATATATATATATATATATATATATATATATATATATATATATATATATATATACGAACATGTCAAATCAGAGGATTGAGAGAGTGATTTTTTTATTCTTCTGTCAAATCTGACATTTGCGCACATCTATTTCGGATAATTGACTGATGGACGAACATGACCTTCTCTCTCTGCTTCTTTATCTTTCTTTCCCCTCCCCGCCTCTCTCTCTCTCTCTCTCTCTCTCTCACTCTCTGTCTTCTGCTCTCTTTCTTCCTTTCTTTCTTTCGCACTCTATGTTTCCCTATTCTGTTCCGGTCATTTATATATATTTTTTAATCTCTCTATCCATACTGTTCGTTTTGAGGTTACCCAAAATACTCCGCTAGAAAAAATAAAGAAATAAATAAATAGACGCCGTCTGACATGTTTAACCTTTTGTGCCGTTAGTTCACGACATTTACACTTTCCAAATTGAGTCGAAATTAACCAGGAAAGCTAACGTGAAGTTCATCAACGGAAAAATGTGTTTTTTTTAACCTTCATAATTCTAACGTGCTTTTTTTTCTGCGCGCATTCCGAGAAATAGTTACTGTATTCAATGTTGTCATCAGATTTACACAATATATGTACACACCATAAACACGAATGTAAATTAAATTGCATAAGTCTCTTTACGTTTATTTTATTACGATGTTATAGCAACCAAGGGATATTATTTTAATTATGCAAAAAAGGTCTTAAGTGTAACACTGTTTTTGAATTTTAGAATTAATTGAAAACAGAATAATGGAAACGGCTGTGACACATTGGGTCACAGATACGTTTGATATATACATATATGCCTACATTATATATATATATATATGTATATGTATATGTATGTGTGTGTGTGTGTGTTGTGGAACAACAGTGAAAATAAGAACAATCAAATCGAGGTTCGGTTAAGGAACAAGTGTATTAACAATAATGTATAAAGATAGGAAAGCGTGTATATCTGCTGGGCACTCGGCTAGCAGTTGAAATGCAGTCGCATCTCTCTCACCGGTGTTGGAATTACAAGCGCTATTCATAGTGCTAATCGGTGTAAATTCTTCTATAAGTAAGAGCGGAATACATTAAAACATATATTACATGAATGATTATGTTCTACGAAACAGGTGCTGTCAAGTATTGAACATTTTAACATGCTGAAAGCAATATCCGGTAAGATTGATAACATCTTTAAATTTCAAACATAGACTTTTTTCTCATTTATTTGCATATGCTCTGTAGTAACCATGAGCTTCATAAATTAAAGGATTGTATAAATAAAAGGTTTAATATAATTGAATCATCACTCATTTCCCATATATATAAACTAACGAAACTGTTTTATGTTGACAACAGCAGCTGGCACAGAGAAAATTCTTACGTTTACATCATTAGCTATTACGTTATCTACTATAGAACACAATTGCATACACATTACTTCGTAATATTAAAACATTACTTTTATTCCGAGGAGCGCCATGCATGACCATCATCGTCCTAACCTACAAAGGAAGTAACTAAAATGTCACTCTCTCAATACCGAGTCTTATTACGACACCATTCTATACCGGGAACATTTATACTTTTTCTTATTTTTCTGCGTGTTAACCGTCATTAAATGTCTACAGTTCCCCTACACAAAAGCATATTCTTACCCCTTCCACCTGACACAAATTGTGATTTATCCCTTTGAAATATCCGGCGCCACTGATTAGATGAAAAGTACTCATTATACCATTCCAACATTCTATTATTCAGCCATTAAATGAACAGTCCGAAACTAAATCAAGACGCCATTTATGTACGTACACAATATTCTTACGTTTTATTTATATATATTGCAGGATATTTTCCCGCTTATATACTCTTTCTTTTTATTGTTTATTTGTGAAAATATTACAGTTCACACTAAGATATTAAAAAAAAAATTCTTCTTACAAACACGTAACTCACCTTTATCGTTGGGTTAATTGAGAATCCATTAACGCGTTTTCGAACACGGTAGCGACTGAAACAGACATAGAGGAAGACAAAGAAATATATATATATATATATATATATATATATATATATATATATATATATATATATATAGGCAGCATTTTTTTCTTTTATGCACGTTTCATTAAATAGCACAGATAACTCTTGCTTGTTTTTCTTGTAATTCTCCTTTTCTCTTTGTCGGACCATTTTCCGAACGTTTTTTTCCGAGTGAAAAAAAAAAAACGAAACGGAGGGCACGCTCAAATGCTTTTGAGTATTTTAATGATTTTAAGCGATTTTAATCGTCTTTTAATCATCTTTTAATCGTCTTTTCATTTCATCTCGCTACTTTCATTTTTCAATTTCATTTTTTTATTTTTTTACTACTTGCCTGAGGATGACCAATGAAGGTCGAAAACGTTCGCGATTATGGGAAATTTCTTTTTTCACTTGGAAAAAACGTTCGGAAAATGGTCCGACAAAGAGAAAAGGGGATTACAAGAAAAACAAGCAAGAGTTATCTGTGCTATTTAATGAAACCTGCATGCATATATATATATATATATATATATATATATATATATATATATATAGAGAGAGAGAGAGAGAGAGAGAGAGAGAATGAGAGAGATTTATGGATGGAGGGGGAGAGAAACACACTTATATCTGTTTTTGTTTTCATTCGAACACACTTCTCATTACTTTAGACACACCTAACAATTTAATTTAATAAAAAACAAACAAATATATTGTAAAACTTAAATTTAATTTGAACATGACAAAAAATAGCGCGATACGCACCAATTAACATTACATATTGCACTTCCTAAGGATCGTTTTAATAAATTCACGTACTTGTGAATAATTTAATCAAGGCGAATCTTAACGTCCAATCGGCGTTGCCCGGAACACGATGTTGCCCGCCGAGCACCGCCGATTAGGAAAGAGTAACAAATGCTGCTAATTAAAAAACTGAAGGAAACATGCAAACAATAATTGAAACAGACGATATAAAAAAACAAATAAGAAACCAAGAAATAACGACCTACAGAAACAAGATTTTGTTTGATTTTTTGTAACATAATACTTTTTTTTTTATTGTCATTGGTTTTGTTCCAAACAAAACAGATAAGCAAAATTTTTGTTTTTAATTTTTGTGTCACAATTAGCGAAACTTTTATTTAAAATAAAAAGATTAATAAATTATGTTGTTGTTGTTTTTTTAATTTTTTAAGGGTGGTTCTTAACATAGGGAGGTTGAGGAGGGGTGGCAATTCCGAAAGCCGTTTTTAACATGGGGAAGTTGGAGGTGTTTTTCCAGAAAGCAGTTTTATAAAATGGGTGGTTTGGGGGTGTTATTTTCGAAAGCCGTTCTTAACATGGAGAGGTTGGGTAGTCATTGCGTGCGCGTGCATATCCACCAACATCCATTCTTCTCATATCTTATTTTGGAGATAATACACTTCTCGCCACAGGAAACGCAGTTTCTTTTTTTTTCTTTTTTCTTTTTTTTTTTTTTTTTTTGCACAGCAAATTATTTTTGTTCTCGATAATATGAGAACGATTGTTCCAACATCAGAAATTAATTTTTCAAAATTGATATATTCATTTTTATTTATTTATTTTATTTTATTTTTTTTTTACAGTTTTCACAAAAGAGCTGTTACAGGTGTGTGCTGCTTAATAAATTTAATGATTTTTATTTCTGTCCAGTTTTTATTTCCAAAAGTTCGTC
>NC_136487.1:122960182-123180182 GCF_053919585.1 Euprymna scolopes
TACACACATACACATACACACACATACACATACACACACATACACATATACACATACACACACATACACACACATACACATACACACATACACACATACACATACACACACATCCACACACATACACATACACACACATACACATACACACACATACACACACACATACACATACACACACATACACACACACATACACATACACACACATACACATACACACACATACATATACACACACATACACATACACACACATACACACACGCATACACATACACACACATACACACATACACATACACACACATACACATACACACACATACACACACATACACATACACACACATACACATACACACATACATACACACACATACACACACATGATGAGAATATTGGAAATAGTATTCCGACAAAGTACATAAATAAAAAGGAACAAAACGAGTTATGCGTTCATCAACGTTTCGTCTTTATTTCGAGACTTCCTCTGGATGAATGAGATTAAGAAAACAAAACCATCAGTAAAAAATATTTGAAAATTTTTCATGCGCAAAGTGTGACGCTGTTCTATTTCAGAAACGGAAGAAGACGTTGGAAATTCTAAAAAAAAAAAAAAAAAGGAACCTTGCGTTGTTAAAGAGAGGGAGATTTTTTAATAACGTCATATAGTCGTTTATATGTTTTTAAAAAATATGAACGTAGGTAATATTCTTTCTGGGGAAAAAAGGTCTGTTAAAATTAAAATATAAAGGTGTAACAGAAAAGAAATGAGTGTGTTTGTTATATAATTTATTGATTGAGATTATATGTATTAATTATATTCAACTGAATATTGCCTGAAGATAGCCATTTCAATCCTACCCCAAAACAGGCCAGAGGATTTGGTGTGGCCAAAACTTGGAGAAACAACGAATTCAAACAGGGGAACGACTAAAATAAAATCAAACTATCGGAAAGAAAGAAAAAATAGGGGAAACAACTAAAATAAATCTATCGTTCTGCTAATTATACAATGGAGTAAGGCATTTCCTCTCCATTGTATAATTATTATAACGATCAATTTATTTTAGTTGTTTCCCCTTTTTTTCTTTCTTTCCAATAGTTTTATTTTATTTTAGTCGTTTCCCCGTTTGAATTCGTTTCCCTATACAAAAAAATACCGCTTCGGCTTTGAAAAGTGAGGGCGAAACCTGGTCTGCTGACTCTACCCCCTTACTTATTTAATTTCGGTTATAAACCTTCTTTTTACTATGGATACAAAAACAACTCAGTTTTGTCTTTTTAACAGCTATAATACATACATATATATATATATATATATATATACTAGCGAGGGGTACCCGGCGTAACCCGGGTGTTTAGAGGTGTGTGTGCTAAGGCGGGGTCTTAATCAAAACATAAGAAAATCGGAGTAAATATTTTAAAACTTTAAAAAATCGAAAAACACACAAAAAAAACTAACGTAAAGCAAACGAACGATGTTAAATGTAAAAATCGGAAAAACAAAAATAGAAAACGCAATAAAGAAAACAGAAAAACGAACGTTAAAACTGCTTTAAAAAATCTGAAAAATAAAATTAAAAAAAACACGTGAAAATCGCTTAAATAGCCCCGGGGGATACCCGGCGTTGCCCGGGTGTTTCGAGGTGTGTCTGCTCGGGCGGGGTGAGGGGTGTTAATCAGAATATAAGAATAAGCAAAGTAAATATATCGAAAAAAAACACAAAAAATGTAACGTAAGGCAAACGGACGATGTTAAATGTAAAAATCAGAAAAAAAAATGCGGAACAGAAAAACGATAGTTAAAACTTCGTCAAAAAATCTGAAAAATACCCCCCCCAAAAAAAAAAAAAACACGTGAAAAATGGCTTAAATAACCCTGTTTCAATATTAAAATTTAAAAAATCGAAAACAAGACATCTCACACCACGATCCGAACCGAAAACCTTTAGATAATGAGGCCGCGCTCTGAACAACTGAGCAAAGACGACGGCGGCGAAATCGTGTCTGTTTTTTAATATTTAAAGTAAATCATGTTCCGACGTCGTATGACGCATGCGTAGAAGCGAACTTGTTATGAGAGGACGGTTTTTGCTGACCCCTCCCTGTAGAAAACTGATGATTTTAGGGTGAAGAAATTAACGATTTTGGTAAATTTTTCGATATTTGTCGGACGAAGGTTGGAAGGTTAAAATGATACCGATCTCGTGAAAATCCGTGGCCAGTGTCGAAAGTTTTTGCGAGACATACAAACACACATACATACATACATACATGCATACAAACAAACATAAATACACACATTTTCGCTTTTATATAGCGGGGGGCGGTACTCGGCGTTGCCCGGGTGTTTAGAGATGTGCGTGCTCGGGGTGGGGTGGGTAATCAAAACATAAGAATAAGCGAAGTAAATATTCAAAAAAAAATATTAAAACTTTAAAAAATCGAAAAAAACACAAAAAAAACTAACGTAAGGCAAACGAACGATTCTAAATGTAAAAATAGAAAAAACAACAAAAAAAAAAAAAAACGCTAATGTGATGGAAAAAAACAGAAAAACGAACGTTAAAACTTCTTTAAAAAGTGTGAAAAAAAAAAAACACTGGCTTAAATAACTCTTTTTCAATATTAAAATTTAAAAAAGACATCTCACAGCATGATTCGAACCCAAAACCTTTAGATAATGAGACCGCGATTTGAACAACTAAGCAAAGACGACGTCGACGAAATCGTGTCGGTTTTTTTAAATATTTAAAGTAAGTCATGTTCCGACGTCGTATGAAGCATGCGTAGAAGCGAACTTGTCATGAGAGGACGGTTTTTGCTGACCCCTCCCTGTAAAAAACTGATAATTTTAGGGTGAAGAAATTAATGTTTTTGGTAAATTTTTCGATATTTGTCGGGCGAAGGTTGGACGGTAAAAATGATACCGATCTCGTGAAAATCCATGACCCGTGTCGAAAGTTTTTGCGAGACATACAAACACACATACAAACACACATACAAACATACATACATACATACACACATTTTCGCTTATATATATATATATATTATAGCTGTTAAAAAGAGAAAACTGAGTTGTTGCCTGATGAGGTCTCTAGTTATTAAATACTAGAAGACCGAAATATGCTCATGAATGTGTAGCAACAAATTACTGCTTATGTAAAGATAAATTGAAAATGTAACTTGTTCTACTATCGTATTGAGCACCCTTGTATCAATTCACTATTTCACTGGTTACCTTACCTTTGAAAAATAGCAACCTCAAATATTATATATATATATATATATATATATATATATATATATATATATATATATGTGTGTGTGTGTGTGGGTGTGTGTGTGTATGTGTGTGTGTTTTTCCATAATATTTTACTGTTAAAGTGTTTTTTATTTCATAAGTCTGAAGAAAGGCTGTTCTTGTGAAAATTTTCAAACGACATAATGTTTGAATTTGTCCAAATGGTCTTGAAACAATTGTAACTAAAAATGAAATACACTTTTTGTTGCTATCAACCCATTCTTTGAAGTCTTGGTTGTTGTAAAAACAGTTTATGAATGCTCAATTATGAAATATGGTAATTCTGTAGCTTACAGTTTAAGTCATCTCTTTCTGGTTTAAAATTTATTGGTATATGAAGGATTACTGAATGATATAAACCCAATATAATTCGGAATACTACAGATAAGATTATATATATATATATATATATATATATATATATATATATATATATATATATATATATATATATTGTAGTCTTGTCTGTTCACAATTTGATTAATACGTACAAAATGTACATTGTTTCATAAATTAATTTTCATACTAAAAACGGTTGTTTACAGATTTCTATTCCAGCAAGATTTCGACTCTTATAAAGACAAATACATATGAGGATTTACTCATGTTTCATCTAACGGTGGAAATAAAAAAAACAGTCAATTGTTAAGTGCTCAGAATTAAAAAAAAAATAGTTCAATGCACATAGAACGGTATCTTCATTTTTTTTATTATCTTTCACATCCATCGGATGAGGCTTGCTCGGCTGGCCATATTTACATTACAGCCGATTCTTGACTTGTATTATTTTGATTATTCAATCTATTGCTCGGTCCTGGATATGACCTTAAACTATATCCAGTGGTGAGGCCCCAGCTTGCGGGTTTTGGAGAGTGTGGAGCCACCCTTTAATTGCCATTGCTCCCAGGTCCACTCTGACCCGGAGTGGTAGTACCTGTTAGGGTCCCAACTATTGGTTAAATAGAAACCGACTTGAAAACAACAAATATATTCTATTAAAAAATTTTTTTTTCAAAATCTTTGGATTCGGCATTAAATAATCCAAAAAGGGTTGATATGCCGTAAAACAAAAACAACCAACCAACCAATCAATCTATTGTTCTAATTTCGCGTGTTATTCTCACAACGTTTCGGCTAATGTAACTTCCGATCGACTTCAGGTGAATCTTGTCGAACGCTGGACTTTTTCTTTTAAACTCTGGATGTTGGATTTTGCTAGGAAGATAGATATTCGATGAGTTTCACATACACACGCAAATTACTTCCATTGAAGAAATGGGCGGCTTCTCACTATTGGCTATTGAAATGCATAATTTGACCAGAAATATGTTGAGAAATATCGGTCAAAATGTCGAGACAATAGACAGTGAGAAATTTTAAACCTCCTAAGATGATAGAATGTTTATATAAATCGACACAACAGAAAGCAGGACAGGTAAGGAGTTGGTCACAAAGCTGACACATTTTTTCTTTACTGCCAAAACGTCCGCACCACACGCCACGCGCCTTCACCGATCTCAACAGCAGTCATACTAAATTGAAAAGGTTGTCATTAGGAATAAATAAACAAATTCTTTTTTAAATCAGCTGCGTTGTGTTTTATCCTCTTCCAGATGTATATATTATGGACAGTAACAAAAGTCGATTAAGACAATATTTAGAAATCATATAGACTAAAAAGCACGTTGAACGAGCGAATAAAACACAAGAAGAGAGGCATTCGATTGGTTGCATCTACGTAAATTAATTCGGGTGTTCAACCCATCGACTGCCATATACCTTGGAGTCACCTACCAAATATCCAATATGGAATCGTTTTGTCAAACTCGCGAATCTGCCTGAAATTCCTTCGAAGTAGCATGCTCGACCTATTACGGAATAAAATTCTTAAGCAATTCGCAATTTTATTCATAATATCGTTCGCACTGAGGATTGACCCTTCAACAACTACAAGAGTGAAAAATCTAGTGCGTTATCCGTTACGCCATCGATCCGTACAGACTTATTCTTGATTTTACCAGTACAATCCCATTACTTATCACTGTGGATCACCACTTATTACTACAAGGGGCGTTCCAAAAGTAAGGCCGCCATATTTTTTTAAACGCAAACAGTTAAGGAGCTACAAAGATTGGAGCGGTACCATAAAAACGGCCGAACATTTGTGCTCAAGAATGTATTTATTTTTTATTTTCAATGCCTTTGTTCGAAGAATTCAATAAAAAAATTTATTGATTCTGACGCATGTCCATGATACGGGTGTCTTCTTTAGAGTCTCACACATTCAATATCTGCAATAATCATAACAATGCAATTTGCGATCCACTGGTCAATTAGGGTGAAGGAAGAAGTATTTCTTTACGAACGCCCTTAATATACAATTAAATAAACGTTAAATATATACACATACATTTCTTATATATATATATATATATATATATATATATGTGTGTGTGTGTGTGTGTGTGTGTGTGTGTGTGTGTGTGTGTGTATACTAGCATTTTATCCCAAGTAGTTAATAAAACATGTAAAAAAACGCTTCGATAAAGAGTTAAAAACATATTTAATTTTAAAAAGGAAACATTAAATAAGTGGATAGTCCATAATCCGCGGAGTTTCGAAGAAATACTTTCCTACTCATCAGAGGGTAGGATTCTCTGAATCTTTTCGGAGATGCCTCGTATGTATGGTAGGCAGACCGTTGGAGGTTGTTGGGTTTCATTCTCCTCTCTTATACTATTAACACGTCTGGTGGATAGTATGTTATCGGGGTAGTTGTTACGACGGAGGGTATTCTTCAACCTGACTATTTCTTGGTGGTATGTAATGGTGTCGCTACTTATTGTCTCTGCTCGATTTTGTAAGCAGCGTGCGATTCCATGCTTGATACTGTATGGTTGATGGGAGTTGAAGTTTAGGTATTGTCCGGTGAAGGTAGGCTTGCGATATACGGATGTCTTAAACCCATGCTCTGTGTGTGATATGAATATATCAAGGAAGGCCAGTTGGTTATCTTTTTCTTTCTCCATTGTGAACTATATCGATGGTCTTATTAAGTTCACATGGTCTAAGAGAGCCTGGATGTCTTCTTGATGGGGCCAGAGTATGAAGGTGTCATCAACGTATCTTAGCCACATGGTGGGCTTTAAGGGAGCTGAACCTAAGGCCATGTCTTCGAAGTATTTCATGTATATGTTCGCCATCACTGGTGATAATGGCGAGCCCATAGCTAGCCCCTCCTCTTGTCGATATAGGTCAGCACTCATTCTGAAGTAGGTTGTTTCTATGCAGAATGTCAGCATTTCCATTAAGTTTGGCAATGGTACACATGTGCGCTTTTCTATGGAGAGGTCCGCAGCTAGTTTGTCTTGAATTACTGCTAGTGCCTCACTAGTTGGGACTTTAGTGAACAGGCTAACCACATCTAGGCTTACAATTTGGTTTGTACTGATGGGTGCTCCCTTAATCAGTTCCGTGAAGTGGGCGGATATTTTCATCCGACGCGTATTTAAACTATTAAGCGAAGCCCACTATTAATTTGTTTGTAAACAAACTGATGGTTAGTGCACTGTTGCGACGGGTGTGTGTGGATTTAATACGCACTCAAGGAGAAATGTTTATGGCACTGATTCGTAGCCTGTTTATGAGAGCTGCCGGCTGTCAATGCGACGGTTGTAGGTTCGATCCCGGGCTGGGGGAAAGTGTATGTCTAGCCGCACTGATGAGTTGTGATGCAACGAAACTGTACTGCATGTGAATGACAATATATATATATATATATATAATTATTTTTTATAATAATTAAATACCTACAGACACTAGTGTTTTACCCTTTCGGGAATTTTCAGTGCAGGGTGTCACCATTAACAGCAGTCGACAGATTCGAACTCGGCAACACGAGCCATCTCTGGCTCGATTAGCAAAGACAGTATCTTATCGGCTATCATAAACCGCGTGAAATACCGTTGAATTTAAACATTTTAATTTTAAATGTTCTTTATGTCAGAACAGTTATCTAATCGTTATACGATGATCTATGCATAAAAGCTAAATTGATCGACTTAACTCAACTGAAAGTGCTCAACGATAAGAAACGAGTTTCTTAAAGGGGCTGTCATAATTATTTTTTACTATAATAATTAAATATATATATATATATATATATATATATATATATATATATATATATATATATATATATATTTCAAGCCATGCGGGCCCTGTCGGTGGGGCATTAGAATACGCCGACTGCCCCCCTGCAGAGGGTAAAAGTCCCTCAATGGGCGTCCTGGATATGACCTTAAACTATATCCGATGGTGAGACCCCAGCTTGCGGGCTCTGGAGAGTGTGGAGCCACCCTTTAATTGCCATTGCTCCCCGATCCACTCTTACCCGGAGTGGTAGTACCTGTTAGGGTCCCAACTATGGGTTAAATAGAAACTGACTTGCAAAAAACAAATATATTCTATTAAAAAAATTTTCTTCAAAATCACCGGATTCGGCATTAAATAACCTGAAAAGGGTTGATATGCCGTAAAACAAAAACAACCAACAACCAACCAAGCCATGCGAAATCCGATGTTATGGCTTCTACAGAAACAAAGTTGACTCTTTGGCCGGAAGTAATCATAATCTACTAACACTGGAGTGTGCATGAAACACTAGTGTCTGTATGTAAAATTAAATAGTTAATATTTAATAATTTTAATATATATGTGTGCGTGCGTGCGTGTGCGTGTCAGTGTGTGTGATTTATTTAAACAGGCTCGAAGAATATCATTTCCGTGATTCCATTTTATAAGTTCAAAACCGTCTCCTTTTTTTTATCTCCATTCCCAGGCTTAAATCCGAAGTTCGCCAAGATATCGACCAGTTTCGTCTACTTCCGGTTGCTTTAATGCCTCCCTATCATCGATTTTCTTCCTTGTTCCGGTCATTCGTCTTTAGAACTCGACTTCCGTTCCGATTTTCAGAGACTCCAACTACGACATCTTTCAGAAGATATTGTCCGCAGGGGATCTAATAAAAATTTAAAAAAAAAAAAAAAAAAGTTTCTCATTTTACTGGTGGATGTAAGAAAAGAGAGGTCTGGATACATATAGTTACGACTGTACACAATCAGTGAAAAGGGAATATTCCAACTGTTTTTGTTGCTTTTTTTACTTTACAAATGCGTTTCACACTTTGTTTGAAATTTGACTGTAAACAGATCTTAGGAAATGGGGCTTAATGTTTCTTCTTATTTAAGACTTCTACTATTGTAAAATTGTATTACAATTTGGGGAAAAGTGATTGACAACTGAAATAATAATATCGTTACAAACGGAATGTGAAAATAGAAAATAGATTTAAACATGATTTTTGGTTTGCTTAAACAAATAACTAGACTGAGGTTACATCAGCTATTGGCCTGAGACACGTAATGAGATGTAGATTTAGGGGAGCTTCTAGTCAATCGTTAGCTGGACATCAGAGAGAACGCACGACACAAAAGGGTGAGTTGATCCCTCCATGACGCAGGGAGCAGCGTTTCCTCAGGCAGCCCAGACGTTAAGACGTTGTAATCTTTGAAGATGTCGGCTGAAATCATGAAAATAAATGTTTGTATATAATTCAGGTATGTGTTGTGTTAAAAAGAACTGTTTGTCTACAACTGTTTCGATACATCCACGCTAATCGTTTTCTATTATGACTGTTGCATAAATGTTGAATTATACACACTAGACGATCAACTAAATAATACGACGTGTACACATACACACATTTACACGTACATCAATATACAGATAAAATATAAACCCCACTCTTCAACATGTACGTTGTTTTGGAACGTATTCATATGCACACAGAAAATTTCCTTAGATGATCCCTTAAGCTTCCGTTTGAAAGTTTAGACATTTTCGGGAATCATGTTAGGGTATTGATCATAAATTAGGAGAATAATTCTAGAATTATTAACATTATATCTTGATTTTAATTCAGCGCGTCCGCGGTCGAGATTGAACTCACTACACGAGTTTGTAGTGTAATTCAAATCTTGTCGGTAGCTGAATACTTGATGCTTCGGTAGAGCTATCAAGAGTATTTTTATCGTGACGCCATCACTAGACGGGTTACCTTCCACGGCTTAAGAGAGTCCCATCTACCCTCGAGAGAAGGATAGACCGCGCCAGTTTCTCAACCTGGTATTTTACCTTGCGGTACATACAGCGCATCGCCTTCCAAAATGGTCACCCATCTGGCACTGGTTAGGCTCAACGTTGTCTAACTTCAGTGATCTAGCGAGAACCAGTGTGTCAACGTAATTGTGCCGTATATTTGATTTGAATCAAAGGGAAAATCGTTTTAACCTGTCTGTGACATATTTTTGAAATCCGATATATGCAAATAATTTGGCATGTTCGACATTTAAGTATTCCTAGCGCCAATGTATTAGAACTTCGGTGTTCTAAGTGTATTCGCCCAGTTATATATATTTCTTTTGCATTTGAGTTGATTATTCTGCTTTCAAACAGATTTATATCTATGATTTTTATTTAATGATTTTCTTTAAAAGATTTAACTCTTTTTGTTGTTTTGTAAAAGATCCACCTTCTCTCTCTGTTGTGGTTGCCACCTTACAGATAAAAATGAACTATTTCACATACTACAAAGATATAATATCTGCTTCAGGTATTATGTATCAGTTATACACACTTGACTGTATTTCTCTTGCACTTTGACCATCGGGTATATTTACTAGGTAGTTTATTTTAAAATTGTTTTTATGACCTCGGCAGATTATTTTTATTTTGTATTTTCACGCTAAACAAGGCACACTGCCACTTTGACGTAGGAGGTTACAATGTGGGACATAATTTATAGGGGGAGGCTACTATGTGGGACATAATTTATAGGGGTACTATTGTTGCATAGGGGGGCCATATTGGAAGAAATGACGGGGTTCATAAAGCAGGCATTATAACGAGGATGATAACAGAGATAATGACGATAACGACAATACTGAGGGAGACATTTATAACAGACTGGGATGATAATTCTTTTTTTCATATTATAATACGGAGCTGGGACATTTATACAGTTCTTGTTAACACAGACGAGAGAACACATTACTTGAGAGGGGGGTTATACAAACTTCATTAAAGATGATGACAAAACACATTTACCTTTTCGTTTGTAAAGAATGACGACACGAAGACAACAGTTACAAAATATTATAGAGTGATCTCTTTATTCATCTGTCTGCCAATTGATGAAGTCAGGAATTCAAACTTGTATGACTACATGGTCTACTCTTCTACCCTTCGCCTCTAAGCGGCTCCCAGTCTCCAACTGTCTAACACCGTGTGTGATTGTGATCTCCTCTGATCCTCTCTGATCATCTCTTTTTCTCCACAACTTCGAATCCTCCGATTTAATATATTGAGAAATTCTTTTGTTTATGACTCTCAACCAACGTGACTATATCACGTGGATTCTACATATGTCCGTCCAAACACACTTTTGGCAAACAAAGAATTTTCAATTTTAATTGTTCAACCTATTTTTTATTTATAAACTCGTATTGTCCATTCTTTTAACTGACATATTTAATATCCAGTTATTCTAAAAGAATGGACAATCGCTTCTTTTTTTTTCGACATAAATAATTTTTAGTTATTTCTAAAAGAATTAACAATGGACTGTATTCCTAGGATTTCAATTATCCATTTGCCTACAGAGTTCGATTCTAGTCTTTTCCTAATATCATTTTCACTTATCTAGTCTGTCTCTTACTTACAATCGAAGGGGACAGACCTTCTCCCGCAACATTATGAGGGGAGCTGAATAACAGAATGTCTGTTTACATTACACTTGAATTCTGCATGTCAGTTCAGTGGGGGAAACGGGAACCTGGAAGGGAATTCCAAAGTCAAGCAGTTCTAGGAAAGAAACTATTAGAGTAAACAGCTTTCTTATATCCAAGGATTTCTACTGTGTAGGGGTGAGATTGTGTTGGTTGTCGGGTTTGTCGAGAGTATTTACGTCGAGGGGTAACAGGGCTTGTAGTTCGTAGGAGCATCTACCATTAAAGTACTTGTAAAACAAACAGAGGGATTCAACATTTCTGTGATGGGACAGCGGTTGAAGCCTAGCTGATAGTGCGGGACCTATTAGCTTGTCGACTCTCTTTTGAACCCTGTCTAAGAGGGTAAGACTAATAGCAGATGCATCAACCCAAATGTAGCAACAATATTCAATACATGGGCGAATGGATGCCTTGTAAAGGTACAGGATACTTTCTAGCACGGTAGAGAGAGACTGCCTTCTTTGCAGCAGTCTTAGCAATGCACTCAATGTATCTGTTCCAACTCATGTTCTCCGTGAACGTTAAGCAAACTGGTATGTAAACACATTCTTTTTTGTTATATTTGCTTTTCTTTTCAACATATTTTATCCACTAAATACTGACTTGGGCTCTTTTGCTTGGTCCTTACAAGTCCACAGCACCAAGGGAGGCGATAGATAAAGAAAAAGATGAAGCGGAAGAAGAAAAATGCGGTGGAGGAAGAGGAGGGGTAGAAGAAAAAGAACGAAAATGGGGAAAATAGGTGAAGAAGAAAAGAAATGAAGGGAAATGGTGGAAGAAGAAGAGAAAGGAGGAGAAGAAGAAGAAGAAGAAGAAGAAGAAGAAGAAGAAGAAGAAGAAGAAGAAGTAAAAGAAGGCGGAGGTAGGGGAGGAAGAGGAGGAGAGGTAGAATAAAAAGTTGGAGGTAGAAAAAGAACGAAAAATGTATTTAAAAAAAGTGAAAAGAAGAAGAAGAAGAAGGCGGAGGAAGGCGGAGGAAGGGGAGGAAGAGGAGGAGAGGTAGAAGAAAAAGTTGGAGGTAGAAAAAGAACGAAAAATGTATTAAAAAAAAGTGAAAAGAAGAAAAAGAAGAAGAAGGCGGAGGAAGGCGGAGGAAGGCGGAGGAAGGGGAGGAAGGGGAGGAAGAGGAGGAGAGGTAGAAGAAAAAGTTGGAGGTAGAAAAAGAACGAAAAATGGATTAAAAAAAAAGTGAGAAAAGTAGGAGAAGAAGAAATGAACGGGATAGAAAAAGGAAGTAAGGGGATAGAAGTAGATGGAAGAAATAAAAATTTTGGAAGCGATGTGATAGAAAAAGGCGTAATGGTAGAAGAGAGAATATAAGAGTAAGGGGATAGAAAAGGAAGTGGGGGGAGAAGAAAAAATGAAAAAAAAAGGAGTAAATGAAGCTGAAAAACAGCGAAAATGACCAAAAAAAATGGAAGTTAGAGAGAAAAAAGAAAAAGGAGAAAAATAAAAATATAAAGAAGAGGAAAGAAAAAGACTGATAAAGAAAATAGTCATTGAAAGAAACGCAGCACTATAGACCATGAAAATCACTTCGGTTTACACCAACGGCCAATCAATCCAGAGACGCAAAGTTGACAGTTGCAAAAGAACCAAATACTCTTTGACAACACTCACTACATTGCCTCAAAAACATTCAATAACTAATAAAGCAAACGAAATAAATGAGTCAACCTGTAACTAAAGACACCATTTTAACCAGCTTAATGGCTATCGATGACGGATACAAGCGAACTTTGTATTCACGGTGGACAGTAAAAGCTGGAAGATCATTCAAAGGTAAAAGAAGTCGATTTAGATCAGGTCTGAATCGTATTTGAAGATTAAGCGCCAACAAGTCATAGAGAGAAAGATTCCCGTCAGCCCCCAAGAGAAACAGTAGGCAAATTATCAAAGAGAATCCCTTTATAAAGGACTTTATCAGGATAAAATAGTTAATTTAAAAAAAATTTTTAAAAGAAACACGTAATAATGGCAATCTGCTCCTTTTTATCCCTGAAAAGTGTGTAAGTTCCTTCTATACTACAATAATTACAACCGGGTGTAGTTGAAATTCACACCTGGGATTTGCTTGCGGAAAAGACAAGTTTTAAGTATTTGATATGGTTAGATTTAGTAGGCAGGAAAATAATGTTTGAATAAAACATTAGAAAAGAGCTATAGGAAATATTTGTTTCGGAGAGTGGTGTAGGTTTTAAGCGAATATCTTGCCCAAGCATGGTTGTAGCATATAAGTATCGCGTTGCTTTTTTCTCCAATGTTCTTATAATTTTGTAATTGTTTTTTTTTTTTTCTGGAGATGCAGAATCTTAACGGATGGTGTTTATTTGCTCCCCCACTGAGCAAATTAGGCACAAGGCCGTTTTTAATGTGAGGTAAAAACCAGCTCCCCTAAAAGGGGTCACTCTGGTTACCAAAAATAATAATTGTCCCAGTATAGAGGGTTTCCCCTCCATTGACTGGTACAAATTATCTTAAGTGCAGTATCTGTCGGAACAGATGGTGTTTATTTGCTCCCCCACTGAGCAAATTAGGCACAAGGCCGTTTTTAATGTGAGGTAAAAACCAGCTCCCCTAAAAGGGGTCACTCTGGTTACCAAAAATAATAATTGTCCCAGTATAGAGGGTTTCCCCTCCATTGACTGGTACAAATTATCTTAAGTGCAGCATCTGCCGGAACAGATACTACACTTTGATCATGTCACCCGGGCCCCGGAGGGCGCGCGGGCAAGCGGCCTGACGGCCTGTGATTGCAGAATCTTAACGGATGCCAGCCATTCATAATTCAGACACTTCAACCAAGAGATATTTTGAAAGTTTTAATCGTCCCTGTGTATACAGGCATGTTTGACATTTGAGAATTCCTAGCGCCAATATATTAGAACTTCAGTGTTCTACGTGTTATCGCCTAGTTGTATTAATGTGTTCCCCGTTAGAGTCGATTATTCTGTTTTTATTAACGTTTCCAAACAGATTTATATCTATGTTTTTTTTTTATTTAATAATTTTCTTTTAAAGATTTAACTCCTTTTGTTTTTTTTATAAAAGATACACCTTCTCTTCCTGTTGTGGTGTCCACCTTACAGATAAAAATGAACTCTTCCACTTACTACAACGATCGGGATGATATAATATGTCCTTCTATGTGTTATGTATCAGTTATGCACACTTGACTGCATCTCTCTTGCACTTTTCTCATTGGGTATATTTACTAGGTAGTTTATTTTAAAATTGTTTTTATGACTTCGGCAGACTTTATTTTGCATTTTCACGCTAAACAAGGAACACTGACACTTTGATGTAGGAAGCTACTATCTGGGAGATAATTTATAGGGGTACTATTGTTGCATAGGGGTTCATATTGGAAGAAATGACTGGGTTCATATCGACACGACAAACAGTTACAAAATATTAACGGTGATTTCTTTATTCATCTGTCGGCCGATTGATGAAGTCAGGAATTCAAACTTATTTTAAAATTGTTTTTATGGCCCCGGTCACTCGTACAATTACTGGAATGATGAAGATCTTCCTAAGATTTCAGTATCTTTTCATGTCCTATATAACCCTTAATATTTCGTTATTCCACCCCCGCTCTCTTTTAGCTCTAGCTTAATTTAAGCCAGTATCATTAGGGAACACTGACTTCTAGTAGGGTTGCTACTTCTTGCCCCATATCACTAGGTCAAATTTACCATCTCTGTTTTCTAAGTATCTAGCTGTAGAAATTTTATAGTCATGGTGGATGGTGCATAACTTATTTTCTACTGTTCTCTCTGGTATACGTTACCAGGACTTTCTACTACAGTCGATATTCAATGTCGTTTTCATTTTACTTAGTTCTCAGAAACCAAGAGGTAACTGGATTTGTATATGAGATACATAGATATCTGAGTGTTCAATACACATTCGGCTCCATCTTTAAAACGATGAGTTACTAATACAATGAAGGTCCCTAATTTTTCTTCCCTCTTAATTAATAATATTAATTATTATAATAATAATTCATGGATTAACTATGTTATTGTATTTCTTTCTTGTTGTCTATTAATCTTACCGGATTCCAGGATAAGAATTCATTTAGTCTGATGGATTAACCTGCTAAGCATTGTTACTCGAAGTAAGATGCACCATTCCTCGTATAAGTAAATGTATAGCCGTATAGAAAGGAGCTTTTTGGGGATCGAACACTATGTTACAAGCGGGGAGGGGGCACCCAACTTTTCCCGGCTATAAAATACGCTTGAATATGATTTTTTTTTATTAATGCAGAAAGTGACAGAGGAACTTGGTGAGCAAAATTGTTTAAACAAATATACATACGTATACATAAATATATATATATATATATATATATATATATATATATATATATATATAGAGAGAGAGAGAGAGAGAGAGAGAGAGAGAGAGAGAGAGAAATAAAAAGGAACAAACCGTATTATGCGTTCATCAAGGTTTCGTCTTTATTTCGAGACTTCCTGTGGATGAAATAAAGACGAGACGTTGACGAACACATAATGCGGTTTGTTCCTGTTTATTTCTCTATTTTGTCGGAATACTATTTCCATTATTTTCATCACACATATATATATATATATATATATATATATAT
The DNA here is from genome assembly GCF_053919585.1 of Euprymna scolopes. NCBI lineage: Eukaryota > Metazoa > Mollusca > Cephalopoda > Sepiida > Sepiolidae > Euprymna > Euprymna scolopes. The sequence continues at coordinate 122,975,964 of NC_136487.1, forward strand.
ATATATAGAGAGAGAGAGAGAGAGAGAGAGAGAGAGAGAAAGAGGTTTGTGTTTACTATAACCTTTTTACGCAAATATTATGCAAGTATAAATCATGTAGAATATCTGCATGGATATAATTACGTGTAATAGTTAACTAAAGATGATCATCCCACAAGAAAACCGAAAAAACAAAAAACAAATAAGGAATTAATAAAAATTAATGTTTGAAAGAATATGCAAATTAACTAGATATTTTGCAGATGAATGCAATTCCACGACCCATATAATACAAAGTTGCATTTTCTTTTTAAATAAATACAGAAAGGATTTTTAATATGAATAGGAATATCGATACACACACAAAAAAAACTTATAAAGGTATAGATTATTATAGAGTCATGATTTCAAAAGTACAAAAAATATATGAGTGCCATCAGCTAGAATCGAAACCGGAAACAAAACTGTAGCATTCAAAGCTGGCGACGTTACCGCTGTACCAACGTGAAAAGCATATGAATAGTTAATAATGAACTAATATGAATGTACAAAATGTATGACGTTTTTTTACAATTTTGACCTAATTTTAATTAGATGAAATATTTTTCATTAAATAATAAAAAAAAATCTTTTCACCTCTTTTAATAATAAGATGAAATATTTTCATGAAATAAATAAAACACTGTTTTTTCACCTCATTTTATAATTTAGATTAAATACTTTCCATATCATAAAAACTACTTTTACCTCATTTAATTATAAGATTAAATAATTTTCATATAATAGAAAAATGTTTTTAACCTCATTTGAAATCTATTTTAACCGGCTAAAGACCCATGAATGAACGGTCAACAAAAATCCAATCATTTGAGGCCCCTAGTGCCGCTCTGCAACTTTTAGCTTCGGTGAGATAGAGTTTAAAAATAGGTAGACAGAAAGACAGACATTGTGAGTTTTATAAATTAGATTGTAGATATTTGGTGAGAGTTACGTGTTGTAGGAAGTGTCCTCGTGGCAGGTTATCAAAACAAATACTTGTACAGAGAAATTGGATCTATTCAAAGACGATGTCTTGTTGGTATTTCAAACTTTATCTATTGTAGAATTGCACCTGCAACAGTAAATCTTACGTACGAGGTGCTTTGAATATGTTTCTAGACTTTTTTTACAATCATTTAAAATTGACTTTTGAAAATTCAGTATGTTATTCCTATATATCTTATGAGTTGATTGACCAATTTTTATAATTTCAGGTTCAGATGAACAGCTAAAGAGAGGAATTCGAATACACCCTTCTAAAGCCTGATTGTCACTGCTGGTGAATTTCAAAAATGCAATCTGACCGCGAGGACACTTTAGAAGAATGATACGCAATAAAATTCTGTTTTAAACTTGGAAAACTGACACAGAAACGTATGGAATGCTTCAGACTGTTTTTGGACCATTTTGCATGGATCGAGCATCAGTTTTTTAGTGGCATAAAAGATTCAAAGAAGGCAAGGAGTCTGTGATGGATGATGAGAGGTGTAGTAGGAATAAGGATGTCAGAACACTAGAGATGATCGGTCAAATAAAGACTTTCATGGATAAGGACCGTCGCGTGTCTATAGAGACAATAAGTGCAGAGTTTCATGTCAGCGTGTGAAGTTTACACACAATTATTTATGAGGAAATAGAGATGTGAAAGAATTGAGCGATTTTTGTCTCAAGAGTGCAGTTCACAACTCCATCCTTGTCACAAATTATTTGACCAACATGGGAATCAAGACAGTTCCTAAACTTCCCCATAGTTCAGGGCTTGCTCCCTATAACTTATAAATATAAGCGGATTCCATGAACAAAGCTTCTTTCACGGATTCCATGAACAAAGCTTCTTTCTCAGAACTGCACGCCTATGGAACTCTTTTCCGTCTGCCTGCTTCCCTCCAGACTACAACTTGGATGTCTTCAAGTCCACTGTTAACAAATTCCTAATGAACCGCCCCCTTAATAAAACACTTCATCAAATCTCCACATTAACGTAATGTACTTGCAATAACCCTTATCGCTGAGTGGCTTCCGGGCCTTGATAAGTGGTGATCACTGTGTAAAAAAAAAAAACTTTTCTTATTTCTTAAGCTCAAGCGAAACTTTAGCGACTGTCGTTATGAGAAAAATGAGGAGATGAAAGAGGCTGTGACGAAGGTCATTGACACACTCACGCAAGAGAACTTCCATTGAGCCTTCCAGAACTTGTTAGAACGGTACAACCAGTGCATTGCAGCAGGAGGAGATTACTTCGAAGGGAGCTATAGTTTCATGTGTATACTATCAATAAAAGTGCACAAATGAACAAAGTCTGAAAACTTATTGAAGGCACCTCGTAAGTTTACACCCAGGCCAAGAAAGAGACCGAATAACGCGAACGGATAACAGTTGTTAAATCTGCGACATTGAATACATGGATGTCCAGCACATTGCGTACACTCTGTAGAGATGATTGTTTAGTGAAACAATGTTCTGAGAATTTCGGTTTGTTAATCCCGTTTTAGAACACGAAACAATCTCTCTTTACAAAGAATCCATACACCCACGGCTGTGAAGCCATGCTGGAATTCAATAATACACAGATTCAATTATCTACCGTTTCCAACGGGTGCAGAAGCCCCAACGCCTTTATACAATTGCTTATCTGTGAAGGACAGGATCTCCAGGGCGGAAGAGACCAGATCTTTACGAACACGGCCGGAAGTGGCTCTATTCCAAAGAAAAAATGAATAGACTATCGTGGCCCAATACGTTGATTACTCATCGCCCTCTATCGTCCAATCCGAGGCATCGGTTACGCAAAATTACCCCGCGTATAAAAATACGGCACTTACTCCGCCTCATCGTCATCTTCTCTTCTCTTTCTCCAGCTCCGTTTTCATCTTCTATTAGTCGTATTTCTTCCTCTCTTTTTTCTTCTTTATCTACCTCTTTTTCTTTTTCTTCTGCTTCTTCATCCTCTTTATTTTCTCCTTTCTTCTTCTTGTTCTTCTTCCTATTCTTCTTCTTCTTCTTTTTCTTCTTCTTCTTCTTCTTTCCACTCTTGCTAAAATGTATTTGGTTGTTTGGTCGATGTTTTGGCAACTTTCATTTCGGCGCATTCTCGACGCTGATTGCTTATTGAGTAAGAGTATAATCGATCAGAGATCAAATGGAAATGTTGATCATCGAACGAGGATGGATATTTTAACGAGATTGTTACATAATTATCATGATTATCCATGCCGACTTGTTGCGGATAAATAAACAGAACGAACAATGCTTTAGTGTGCTCATCGAAATTGTATAAAACCTAATCAGAGAAGAACACTACACACGAACACACACACACACACACACACACACACATATATATATATATATATATACACACCATTAATATTCTACTTGCTTGTCGCTGTCTGAACTATGACAAGCTGGTGTCCATGGTTTAATGAGAAACTTTATTCACTCCCATGTTTACACTTTCTTGTAAAGCCAAGGCTTACTTTATTGAATGGGTTTCAGTCTAGCGACGAACACTAATTATCACGCCCAGTACTGGTGATTGCGTAAGCATGAAACACGAATGTTCGTGGTAGAGCAAGTTATTAATATATTATTAAATTAGTTATTAAAAATATATAATTAATCTCTTATAATCCTAACGCTCTCTCTCTCTCTCTCTCTCTCTCTCTCTCTCTCTCTATATATATATATATATATATATATATATATATATAAATATATATATATTTATATATATATATATATATATATATATATATATATATATATAAATATATATACTTTTCTCATCTTGAGAGTGATTTTCACAACGTTTTGGTCGATTTCACCTCCGACCTTCTTCAGGTGTATCTTTTCGAACTCGGGAATGTTTCTTGAGAGTGATTTTCACAACGTTTCGGTCGATGTCACCTCCGACCTTCTTCGGGTGTATCTTGTCGAATTCGGGAATGTTTCTGTCGAACTCGACAATTTGGACGGAATTCCGAGCGGAACCCTTTATTTACTTCATAAGGGGTAGCATACTCTTTTTTTCTGTCGGTCATGACTAGATAGAGGTTCTAAGCAATTCGCAATTGTATTTTGAGGCCGCCCATACTGAGGATTGACCCTTCAACCTTCAGGGGAATATCACTTTTTACAATTGATTTTTCCAAGTAATCTAACCACTACGCGACGGGTCCTTGAAAACCTCTATCCAGTCTATCCAGTTCATGTGTGTATACATAAATTTACACTTTATAGAAATCGTTGTGGTTAGAACACAATACGACACAATCATATTGACACACTGGTTCTCAACAGACTAACGAAGTTAAGCAAATTTGAGCCTGACCAGTATAAAATGGGTGACCATTTGGGAAGGCGAGGCGCTGTATGTACCGCGAGGTAAAATACCAGGTGGAGAAATTGGCGCGGTCTGTCCTTCTCTCGAGGGTAGATGGGTCTCTCTTAAGCCGTGGTAGGCAACCCATCTAGTGATGGCATCAGGATAAAAAAATACATTTGATAGTCCTGATGAAGTATCAAGTATTCTACTACGGACAAGATTTGAATTACACTATAAACTCGTGTAGTGAGTTCAATCTAGGCTGCAGCCATTTTTTTTTGAACACCAGCAAAAACATACCTCAAATGTTCCTTCCATGCGTCTCTTTCCATGCGTCTCTTTCCATGCGTCTCTTTCCATGCGTCTCTTTCCATGCGTCTCTTTCCATGCGTCTCTTTCCATGCGTCTCTTTCCATGCGTCTCTTTCCATGCGTCTCTTTCCATGCGTCTCTTTCCATGCGTCTCCTTCCATGCGTCTCTTTCCATGCGTCTCTTTCCATGCGTCTCTTTCCATGCGTCTCTTTCCATGCGTCTCTTTCCATGCGTCTCTTTCCATGCGTCTCCTTCCATGCGTCTCTTTCCATGCGTCTCTTTCCATGCGTCTCTTTCCATGCGTCTCTTTCCATGCGTCTCCTTCCATGCGTCTCTTTCCATGCGTCTCTTTCCATGCGTCTCTTTCCATGCGTCTCTTTCCATGCGTCTCTTTCCATGCGTCTCCTTCCATGCGTCTCTTTCCATGCGTCTCTTTCCATGCGTCTCCTTCCATGCGTCTCTTTCCATGCGTCTCTTTCCATGCGTCTCTTTCCATGCGTCTCTTTCCATGCGTCTCCTTCCATGCGTCTCTTTCCATGCGTCTCTTTCCATGCGTCTCTTTCCATGCGTCTCCTTCCATGCGTCTCTTTCCATGCGTCTCTTTCCATGCGTCTCTTTCCATGCGTCTCCTTCCATGCGTCTCTTTCCATGCGTCTCTTTCCATGCGTCTCTTTCCATGCGTCTCCTTCCATGCGTCTCTTTCCATGCGTCTCTTTCCCTGCGTCTCTTTCCATGCGTCTCTTTCCATGCGTCTCTTTCCATGCGTCTCCTTCCATGCGTCTCTTTCCATGCGTCTCTTTCCATGCGTCTCTTTCCATGCGTCTCCTTCCATGCGTCTCTTTCCATGCGTCTCTTTCCATGCGTCTCTTTCCATGCGTCTCTTTCCATGCGTCTCCTTCCATGCGTCTCTTTCCATGCGTCTCTTTCCATGCGTCTCTTTCCATGCGTCTCCTTCCATGCGTCTCTTTCCATGCGTCTCTTTCCATGCGTCTCTTTCCATGCGTCTCCTTCCATGCGTCTCTTTCCATGCGTCTCTTTCCATGCGTCTCTTTCCATGCGTCTCCTTCCATGCGTCTCTTTCCATGCGTCTCTTTCCATGCGTCTCTTTCCATGCGTCTCTTTCCATGCGTCTCTTTCCATGCGTCTCTTTCCATGCGTCTCTTTCCATGCGTATCTTTCCATGCGTCTCTTTCCATGCGTCTCTTTCCATGCGTCGCCTTCCATGCGTCTCTTTCCATGCGTCTCTTTCCATGCGTCTCTTTCCATGCGTCTCCTTCCATGCGTCTCTTTCCATGCGTCTCTTTCCATGCGTCTCTTTCCATGCGTCTCTTTCCATGCGTCTCTTTCCATGCGTATCTTTCCATGCGTCTCTTTCCATGCGTCTCCTTCCATGCGTCTCTTTCCATGCGTCTCTTTCCATGCGTCTCTTTCCATGCGTCTCTTTCCATGCGTATCTTTCCATGCGTCTCTTTCCATGCGTCTCTTTCCATGCGTCGCCTTCCATGCGTCTCTTTCCATGCGTCTCTTTCCATGCGTCTCTTTCCATGCGTCTCCTTCCATGCGTCTCTTTCCATGCGTCTCTTTCCATGCGTCTCTTTCCATGCGTCTCTTTCCATGCGTCTCTTTCCATGCGTCTCCTTCCATGCGTCTCTTTCCATGCGTCTCTTTCCATGCGTCTCTTTCCATGCGTCTCTTTCCATGCGTCTCTTTCCATGCGTCTCTTTCCATGCGTCTCTTTCCATGCGTCTCCTTCCATGCGTCTCTTTCCATGCGTCTCTTTCCATGCGTCTCTTTCCATGCGTCTCCTTCCATTCGTCTCTTTCCATGCGTCTCTTTCCATGCGTCTCCTTCCATGCGTCTCTTTCCATGCGTCTCTTTCCATGCGTCTCTTTCCATGCGTCTCCTTCCATGCGTCTCTTTCCATGCGTCTCTTTCCATGCGTCTCTTTCCATGCGTCTCCTTCCATGCGTCTCTTTCCATGCGTCTCTTTCCATGCGTCTCTTTCCATGCGTCTCTTTCCATGCGTCTCCTTCCATGCGTCTCTTTCCATGCGTCTCTTTCCATGCGTCTCTTTCCATGCGTCTCTTTCCATGCGTCTCCTTCCATGCGTCTCTTTCCATGCGTCTCTTTCCATGCGTCTCTTTCCATGCGTCTCTTTCCATGCGTCTCTTTCCATGCGTCTCTTTCCATGCGTCTCTTTCCATGCGTCTCTTTCCATGCGTCTCCTTCCATGCGTCTCTTTCCATGCGTCTCCTTCCATGCGTCTCTTTCCATGCGTCTCTTTCCATGCGTCTCCTTCCATGCGTCTCTTTCCATGCGTCTCTTTCCATGCGTCTCTTTCCATGCGTCTCTTTCCATGCGTCTCTTTCCATGCGTCTCTTGCCATGCGTCTCTTTCCATGCGTCTCTTTCCATGCGTCTCCTTCCATGCGTCTCTTTCCATGCGTCTCTTTCCATGCGTCTCCTTCCATGCGTCTCTTTCCATGCGTCTCTTTCCATGCGTCTCTTTCCATGCGTCTCTTTCCATGCGTCTCTTTCCATGCGTCTCTTTCCATGCGTCTCTTTCCATGCGTCTCCTTCCATGCGTCTCTTTCCATGCGTCTCCTTCCATGCGTCTCTTTCCATGCGTCTCTTTCCATGCGTCTCCTTCCATGCGTCTCTTTCCATGCGTCTCTTTCCATGCGTCTCCTTCCATGCGTCTCTTTCCATGCGTCTCTTTCCATGCGTCTCCTTCCATGCGTCTCTTTCCATGCGTCTCTTTCCATGCGTCTCTTTCCATGCGTCTCTTTCCATGCGTCTCTTTCCATGCGTCTCCTTCCATGCGTCTCTTTCCATGCGTCTCTTTCCATGCGTCTCCTTCCATGCGTCTCTTTCCATGCGTCTCTTTCCATGCGTCTCTTTCCATGCGTCTCTTTCCATGCGTCTCTTTCCATGCGTCTCTTTCCATGCGTCTCCTTCCATGCGTCTCTTTCCATGCGTCTCCTTCCATGCGTCTCTTTCCATGCGTCTCTTTCCATGCGTCTCTTTCCATGCGTCTCTTTCCATGCGTCTCCTTCCATGCGTCTCTTTCCATGCGTCTCTTTCCATGCGTCTCTTTCCATGCGTCTCCTTCCATGCGTCTCTTTCCATGCGTCTCCTTCCATGCGTCTCCTTCCATGCGTCTCTTTCCATGCGTCTCCTTCCATGCGTCTCTTTCCATGCGTCTCCTTCCATGCGTCTCCTTCCATGCGTCTCTTTCCATGCGTCTCTTTCCATGCGTCTCCTTCCATGCGTCTCCTTCCATGCATCTCTTTCCATGCGTCTCTTTCCATGCGTCTCCTTCCATGCGTCTCTTTCCATGCGTCTCCTTCCATGCGTCTCTTTCCATGCGTCTCTTTCCATGCGTCTCCTTCCATGCGTCTCCTTCCATGCGTCTCTTTCCATGCGTCTCTTTCCATGCGTCTCTTTCCATGCGTCTCCTTCCATGCGTCTCCTTCCATGCGTCTCTTTCCATGCGTCTCCTTCCATGCGTCTCTTTCCATGCGTCTCTTTCCATGCGTCTCCTTCCATGCGTCTCTTTCCATGCGTCTCTTTCCATGCGTCTCTTTCCATGCGTCTCTTTCCATGCGTCTCTTTCCATGCGTCTCTTTCCATGCGTCTCCTTCCATGCGTCTCTTTCCATGCGTCTCCTTCCATGCGTCTCTTTCCATGCGTCTCTTTCCATGCGTCTCTTTCCATGCGTCTCTTTCCATGCGTCTCCTTCCATGCGTCTCTTTCCATGCGTCTCTTTCCATGCGTCTCTTTCCATGCGTCTCCTTCCATGCGTCTCTTTCCATGCGTCTCCTTCCATGCGTCTCCTTCCATGCGTCTCTTTCCATGCGTCTCCTTCCATGCGTCTCTTTCCATGCGTCTCCTTCCATGCGTCTCCTTCCATGCGTCTCTTTCCATGCGTCTCTTTCCATGCGTCTCCTTCCATGCGTCTCCTTCCATGCATCTCTTTCCATGCGTCTCTTTCCATGCGTCTCCTTCCATGCGTCTCTTTCCATGCGTCTCCTTCCATGCGTCTCTTTCCATGCGTCTCTTTCCATGCGTCTCCTTCCATGCGTCTCCTTCCATGCGTCTCTTTCCATGCGTCTCTTTCCATGCGTCTCTTTCCATGCGTCTCCTTCCATGCGTCTCTTTCCATGCGTCTCTTTCCATGCGTCTCTTTCCATGCGTCTCTTTCCATGCGTCTCTTTCCATGCGTCTCTTTCCATGCGTCTCCTTCCATGCGTCTCTTTCCATGCGTCTCTTTCCATGCGTCTCTTTCCATGCGTCTCTTTCCATGCGTCTCTTTCCATGCGTCTCTTTCCATGCGTCTCCTTCCATGCGTCTCTTTCCATGCGTCTCTTTCCATGCGTCTCTTTCCATGCGTCTCTTTCCATGCGTCTCCTTCCATGCGTCTCTTTCCATGCGTCTCTTTCCATGCGTCTCTTTCCATGCGTCTCTTTCCATGCGTCTCCTTCCATGCGTCTCTTTCCATGCGTCTCTTTCCATGCGTCTCTTTCCATGCGTCTCTTTCCATGCGTCTCTTTCCATGCGTCTCTTTCCATGCGTCTCTTTCCATGCGTCTCCTTCCATGCGTCTCTTTCCATGCGTCTCCTTCCATGCGTCTCTTTCCATGCGTCTCTTTCCATGCGTCTCCTTCCATGCGTCTCTTTCCATGCGTCTCTTTCCATGCGTCTCTTTCCATGCGTCTCTTTCCATGCGTCTCTTTCCATGCGTCTCTTTCCATGCGTCTCTTTCCATGCGTCTCTTTCCATGCGTCTCTTTCCATGCGTCTCTTTCCATGCGTCTCTTTCCATGCGTCTCTTTCCATGCGTCTCCTTCCATGCGTCTCTTTCCATGCGTCTCTTTCCATGCGTCTCCTTCCATGCGTCTCTTTCCATGCGTCTCTTTCCATGCGTCTCTTTCCATGCGTCTCTTTCCATGCGTCTCCTTCCATGCGTCTCTTTCCATGCGTCTCTTTCCATGCGTCTCTTTCCATGCGTCTCTTTCCATGCGTCTCCTTCCATGCGTCTCTTTCCATGCGTCTCCTTCCATGCGTCTCTTTCCATGCGTCTCCTTCCATGCGTCTCTTTCCATGCGTCTCTTTCCATGCGTCTCCTTCCATGCGTCTCTTTCCATGCGTCTCTTTCCATGCGTCTCCTTCCATGCGTCTCTTTCCATGCGTCTCCTTCCATGCGTCTCCTTCCATGCGTCTCTTTCCATGCGTCTCCTTCCATGCGTCTCTTTCCATGCGTCTCCTTCCATGCGTCTCCTTCCATGCGTCTCTTTCCATGCGTCTCTTTCCATGCGTCTCCTTCCATGCGTCTCCTTCCATGCGTCTCTTTCCATGCGTCTCTTTCCATGCGTCTCCTTCCATGCGTCTCTTTCCATGCGTCTCCTTCCATGCGTCTCTTTCCATGCGTCTCTTTCCATGCGTCTCCTTCCATGCGTCTCCTTCCATGCGTCTCTTTCCATGCGTCTCTTTCCATGCGTCTCTTTCCATGCGTCTCCTTCCATGCGTCTCTTTCCATGCGTCTCTTTCCATGCGTCTCTTTCCATGCGTCTCTTTCCATGCGTCTCTTTCCATGCGTCTCCTTCCATGCGTCTCTTTCCATGCGTCTCTTTCCATGCGTCTCTTTCCATGCGTCTCTTTCCATGCGTCTCTTTCCATGCGTCTCTTTCCATGCGTCTCTTTCCATGCGTCTCCTTCCATGCGTCTCTTTCCATGCGTCTCCTTCCATGCGTCTCCTTCCATGCGTCTCTTTCCATGCGTCTCCTTCCATGCGTCTCTTTCCATGCGTCTCCTTCCATGCGTCTCCTTCCATGCGTCTCTTTCCATGCGTCTCTTTCCATGCGTCTCCTTCCATGCGTCTCCTTCCATGCATCTCTTTCCATGCGTCTCTTTCCATGCGTCTCCTTCCATGCGTCTCTTTCCATGCGTCTCCTTCCATGCGTCTCTTTCCATGCGTCTCTTTCCATGCGTCTCCTTCCATGCGTCTCCTTCCATGCGTCTCTTTCCATGCGTCTCTTTCCATGCGTCTCTTTCCATGCGTCTCCTTCCATGCGTCTCTTTCCATGCGTCTCCTTCCATGCGTCTCTTTCCATGCGTCTCCTTCCATGCGTCTCTTTCCATGCGTCTCTTTCCATGCGTCTCCTTCCATGCGTCTCTTTCCATGCGTCTCTTTCCATGCGTCTCTTTCCATGCGTCTCCTTCCATGCGTCTCTTTCCATGCGTCTCCTTCCATGCGTCTCCTTCCATGCGTCTCTTTCCATGCGTCTCCTTCCATGCGTCTCTTTCCATGCGTCTCCTTCCATGCGTCTCCTTCCATGCGTCTCTTTCCATGCGTCTCTTTCCATGCGTCTCCTTCCATGCGTCTCCTTCCATGCGTCTCTTTCCATGCGTCTCTTTCCATGCGTCTCCTTCCATGCGTCTCTTTCCATGCGTCTCCTTCCATGCGTCTCTTTCCATGCGTCTCTTTCCATGCGTCTCCTTCCATGCGTCTCCTTCCATGCGTCTCTTTCCATGCGTCTCTTTCCATGCGTCTCTTTCCATGCGTCTCCTTCCATGCGTCTCTTTCCATGCGTCTCTTTCCATGCGTCTCTTTCCATGCGTCTCTTTCCATGCGTCTCTTTCCATGCGTCTCCTTCCATGCGTCTCTTTCCATGCGTCTCTTTCCATGCGTCTCTTTCCATGCGTCTCTTTCCATGCGTCTCTTTCCATGCGTCTCTTTCCATGCGTCTCTTTCCATGCGTCTCTTTCCATGCGTCTCCTTCCATGCGTCTCTTTCCATGCGTCTCCTTCCATGCGTCTCCTTCCATGCGTCTCTTTCCATGCGTCTCCTTCCATGCGTCTCTTTCCATGCGTCTCCTTCCATGCGTCTCCTTCCATGCGTCTCTTTCCATGCGTCTCTTTCCATGCGTCTCCTTCCATGCGTCTCCTTCCATGCATCTCTTTCCATGCGTCTCTTTCCATGCGTCTCCTTCCATGCGTCTCTTTCCATGCGTCTCCTTCCATGCGTCTCTTTCCATGCGTCTCTTTCCATGCGTCTCCTTCCATGCGTCTCCTTCCATGCGTCTCTTTCCATGCGTCTCTTTCCATGCGTCTCTTTCCATGCGTCTCCTTCCATGCGTCTCTTTCCATGCGTCTCTTTCCATGCGTCTCTTTCCATGCGTCTCTTTCCATGCGTCTCTTTCCATGCGTCTCTTTCCATGCGTCTCCTTCCATGCGTCTCTTTCCATGCGTCTCTTTCCATGCGTCTCTTTCCATGCGTCTCTTTCCATGCGTCTCTTTCCATGCGTCTCTTTCCATGCGTCTCCTTCCATGCGTCTCTTTCCATGCGTCTCTTTCCATGCGTCTCTTTCCATGCGTCTCTTTCCATGCGTCTCCTTCCATGCGTCTCTTTCCATGCGTCTCTTTCCATGCGTCTCTTTCCATGCGTCTCTTTCCATGCGTCTCCTTCCATGCGTCTCTTTCCATGCGTCTCTTTCCATGCGTCTCTTTCCATGCGTCTCTTTCCATGCGTCTCTTTCCATGCGTCTCTTTCCATGCGTCTCTTTCCATGCGTCTCCTTCCATGCGTCTCTTTCCATGCGTCTCCTTCCATGCGTCTCTTTCCATGCGTCTCTTTCCATGCGTCTCCTTCCATGCGTCTCTTTCCATGCGTCTCTTTCCATGCGTCTCTTTCCATGCGTCTCTTTCCATGCGTCTCTTTCCATGCGTCTCTTTCCATGCGTCTCTTTCCATGCGTCTCTTTCCATGCGTCTCTTTCCATGCGTCTCTTTCCATGCGTCTCTTTCCATGCGTCTCCTTCCATGCGTCTCTTTCCATGCGTCTCTTTCCATGCGTCTCCTTCCATGCGTCTCTTTCCATGCGTCTCTTTCCATGCGTCTCTTTCCATGCGTCTCTTTCCATGCGTCTCCTTCCATGCGTCTCTTTCCATGCGTCTCTTTCCATGCGTCTCTTTCCATGCGTCTCTTTCCATGCGTCTCCTTCCATGCGTCTCTTTCCATGCGTCTCCTTCCATGCGTCTCTTTCCATGCGTCTCCTTCCATGCGTCTCTTTCCATGCGTCTCTTTCCATGCGTCTCCTTCCATGCGTCTCTTTCCATGCGTCTCTTTCCATGCGTCTCTTTCCATGCGTCTCCTTCCATGCGTCTCTTTCCATGCGTCTCCTTCCATGCGTCTCCTTCCATGCGTCTCTTTCCATGCGTCTCCTTCCATGCGTCTCTTTCCATGCGTCTCCTTCCATGCGTCTCCTTCCATGCGTCTCTTTCCATGCGTCTCTTTCCATGCGTCTCCTTCCATGCGTCTCCTTCCATGCGTCTCTTTCCATGCGTCTCTTTCCATGCGTCTCCTTCCATGCGTCTCTTTCCATGCGTCTCCTTCCATGCGTCTCTTTCCATGCGTCTCTTTCCATGCGTCTCCTTCCATGCGTCTCCTTCCATGCGTCTCTTTCCATGCGTCTCTTTCCATGCGTCTCTTTCCATGCGTCTCCTTCCATGCGTCTCTTTCCATGCGTCTCTTTCCATGCGTCTCTTTCCATGCGTCTCTTTCCATGCGTCTCTTTCCATGCGTCTCCTTCCATGCGTCTCTTTCCATGCGTCTCTTTCCATGCGTCTCTTTCCATGCGTCTCTTTCCATGCGTCTCTTTCCATGCGTCTCTTTCCATGCGTCTCTTTCCATGCGTCTCCTTCCATGCGTCTCTTTCCATGCGTCTCTTTCCATGCGTCTCTTTCCATGCGTCTCCTTCCATGCGTCTCCTTCCATGCGTCTCTTTCCATGCGTCTCTTTCCATGCGTCTCTTTCCATGCGTCTCCTTCCATGCGTCTCTTTCCATGCGTCTCTTTCCATGCGTCTCTTTCCATGCGTCTCCTTCCATGCGTCTCTTTCCATGCGTCTCTTTCCATGCGTCTCTTTCCATGCGTCTCTTTCCATGCGTCTCTTTCCATGCGTCTCCTTCCATGCGTCTCTTTCCATGCGTCTCTTTCCATGCGTCTCTTTCCATGCGTCTCTTTCCATGCGTCTCCTTCCATGCGTCTCTTTCCATGCGTCTCCTTCCATGCGTCTCTTTCCATGCGTCTCTTTCCATGCGTCTCTTTCCATGCGTCTCTTTCCATGCGTCTCTTTCCATGCGTCTCTTTCCATGCGTCTCTTTCCATGCGTCTCTTTCCATGCGTCTCCTTCCATGCGTCTCTTTCCATGCGTCTCTTTCCATGCGTCTCTTTCCATGCGTCTCTTTCCATGCGTCTCCTTCCATGCGTCTCTTTCCATGCGTCTCCTTCCATGCGTCTCTTTCCATGCGTCTCTTTCCATGCGTCTCTTTCCATGCGTCTCTTTCCATGCGTCTCTTTCCATGCGTCTCTTTCCATGCGTCTCCTTCCATGCGTCTCTTTCCATGCGTCTCCTTCCATGCGTCTCTTTCCATGCGTCTCTTTCCATGCGTCTCCTTCCATGCGTCTCTTTCCATGCGTCTCTTTCCATGCGTCTCTTTCCATGCGTCTCCTTCCATGCGTCTCTTTCCATGCGTCTCTTTCCATGCGTCTCTTTCCATGCGTCTCCTTCCATGCGTCTCTTTCCATGCGTCTCTTTCCATGCGTCTCTTTCCATGCGTCTCTTTCCATGCGTCTCTTTCCATGCGTCTCCTTCCATGCGTCTCTTTCCATGCGTCTCTTTCCATGCGTCTCTTTCCATGCGTCTCCTTCCATGCGTCTCCTTCCATGCGTCTCTTTCCATGCGTCTCTTTCCATGCGTCTCTTTCCATGCGTCTCTTTCCATGCGTCTCTTTCCATGCGTCTCTTTCCATGCGTCTCTTTCCATGCGTCTCTTTCCATGCGTCTCCTTCCATGCGTCTCTTTCCATGCGTCTCCTTCCATGCGTCTCCTTCCATGCGTCTCTTTCCATGCGTCTCCTTCCATGCGTCTCTTTCCATGCGTCTCTTTCCATGCGTCTCTTTCCATGCGTCTCTTTCCATGCGTCTCCTTCCATGCGTCTCTTTCCATGCGTCTCCTTCCATGCGTCTCTTTCCATGCGTCTCCTTCCATGCGTCTCCTTCCATGCGTCTCTTTCCATGCGTCTCTTTCCATGCGTCTCTTTCCATGCGTCTCTTTCCATGCGTCTCTTTCCATGCGTCTCCTTCCATGCGTCTCCTTCCATGCGTCTCTTTCCATGCGTCTCTTTCCATGCGTCTCTTTCCATGCGTCTCTTTCCATGCGTCTCCTTCCATGCGTCTCTTTCCATGCGTCTCCTTCCATGCGTCTCCTTCCATGCGTCTCTTTCCATGCGTCTCCTTCCATGCGTCTCTTTCCATGCGTCTCTTTCCATGCGTCTCTTTCCATGCGTCTCTTTCCATGCGTCTCCTTCCATGCGTCTCTTTCCATGCGTCTCCTTCCATGCGTCTCTTTCCATGCGTCTCCTTCCATGCGTCTCCTTCCATGCGTCTCTTTCCATGCGTCTCTTTCCATGCGTCTCTTTCCATGCGTCTCCTTCCATGCGTCTCCTTCCATGCGTCTCCTTCCATGCGTCTCTTTCCATGCGTCTCTTTCCATGCGTCTCTTTCCATGCGTCTCTTTCCATGCGTCTCTTTCCATGCGTCTCCTTCCATGCGTCTCTTTCCATGCGTCTCTTTCCATGCGTCTCTTTCCATGCGTCTCTTTCCATGCGTCTCTTTCCATGCGTCTCCTTCCATGCGTCTCTTTCCATGCGTCTCTTTCCATGCGTCTCTTTCCATGCGTCTCTTTCCATGCGTCTCTTTCCATGCGTCTCCTTCCATGCGTCTCTTTCCATGCGTCTCTTTCCATGCGTCTCTTTCCATGCGTCTCCTTCCATGCGTCTCCTTCCATGCGTCTCTTTCCATGCGTCTCTTTCCATGCGTCTCTTTCCATGCGTCTCTTTCCATGCGTCTCTTTCCATGCGTCTCTTTCCATGCGTCTCTTTCCATGCGTCTCTTTCCATGCGTCTCCTTCCATGCGTCTCTTTCCATGCGTCTCCTTCCATGCGTCTCCTTCCATGCGTCTCTTTCCATGCGTCTCCTTCCATGCGTCTCTTTCCATGCGTCTCTTTCCATGCGTCTCTTTCCATGCGTCTCTTTCCATGCGTCTCCTTCCATGCGTCTCTTTCCATGCGTCTCCTTCCATGCGTCTCTTTCCATGCGTCTCCTTCCATGCGTCTCCTTCCATGCGTCTCTTTCCATGCGTCTCTTTCCATGCGTCTCTTTCCATGCGTCTCTTTCCATGCGTCTCTTTCCATGCGTCTCCTTCCATGCGTCTCCTTCCATGCGTCTCTTTCCATGCGTCTCTTTCCATGCGTCTCTTTCCATGCGTCTCTTTCCATGCGTCTCTTTCCATGCGTCTCCTTCCATGCGTCTCTTTCCATGCGTCTCCTTCCATGCGTCTCCTTCCATGCGTCTCTTTCCATGCGTCTCCTTCCATGCGTCTCTTTCCATGCGTCTCTTTCCATGCGTCTCTTTCCATGCGTCTCTTTCCATGCGTCTCCTTCCATGCGTCTCTTTCCATGCGTCTCCTTCCATGCGTCTCTTTCCATGCGTCTCCTTCCATGCGTCTCCTTCCATGCGTCTCTTTCCATGCGTCTCTTTCCATGCGTCTCTTTCCATGCGTCTCTTTCCATGCGTCTCCTTCCATGCGTCTCCTTCCATGCGTCTCCTTCCATGCGTCTCTTTCCATGCGTCTCTTTCCATGCGTCTCTTTCCATGCGTCTCCTTCCATGCGTCTCTTTCCATGCGTCTCTTTCCATGCGTCTCTTTCCATGCGTCTCTTTCCATGCGTCTCTTTCCATGCGTCTCTTTCCATGCGTCTCCTTCCATGCGTCTCTTTCCATGCGTCTCTTTCCATGCGTCTCTTTCCATGCGTCTCTTTCCATGCGTCTCTTTCCATGCGTCTCTTTCCATGCGTCTCCTTCCATGCGTCTCTTTCCATGCGTCTCTTTCCATGCGTCTCTTTCCATGCGTCTCTTTCCATGCGTCTCTTTCCATGCGTCTCCTTCCATGCGTCTCTTTCCATGCGTCTCTTTCCATGCGTCTCCTTCCATGCGTCTCTTTCCATGCGTCTCTTTCCATGCGTCTCTTTCCATGCGTCTCTTTCCATGCGTCTCTTTCCATGCGTCTCCTTCCATGCGTCTCTTTCCATGCGTCTCTTTCCATGCGTCTCTTTCCATGCGTCTCCTTCCATGCGTCTCTTTCCATGCGTCTCTTTCCATGCGTCTCTTTCCATGCGTCTCCTTCCATGCGTCTCTTTCCATGCGTCTCTTTCCATGCGTCTCTTTCCATGCGTCTCTTTCCATGCGTCTCTTTCCATGCGTCTCTTTCCATGCGTCTCTTTCCATGCGTCTCTTTCCATGTGTCTCTTTCCATGCGTCTCTTTCCATGCGTCTCCTTCCATGCGTCTCCTTCCATGCGTCTCTTTCCATGCGTCTCTTTCCATGCGTCTCTTTCCATGCGTCTCTTTCCATGCGTCTCTTTCCATGCGTCTCTTTCCATGCGTCTCTTTCCATGCGTCTCTTTCCATGCGTCTCTTTCCATGCGTCTCTTTCCATGCGTCTCTTTCCATGCGTCTCCTTCCATGCGTCTCCTTCCATGCGTCTCTTTCCATGCGTCTCTTTCCATGCGTCTCTTTCCATGCGTCTCTTTCCATGCGTCTCTTTCCATGCGTCTCCTTCCATGCGTCTCTTTCCATGCGTCTCTTTCCATGCGTCTCTTTCCATGCGTCTCTTTCCAGTCGTCTCTTTCCATGCGTCTCTTTCCATGCGTCTCCTTCCATGCGTCTCCTTCCATGCGTCTCCTTCCATGCGTCTCTTTCCATGCGTCTCTTTCCATGCGTCTCTTTCCATGCGTCTCTTTCCATGCGTCTCTTTCCATGCGTCTCCTTCCATGCGTCTCCTTCCATGCGTCTCCTTCCATGCGTCTCTTTCCATGCGTCTCTTTCCATGCGTCTCTTTCCATGCGTCTCCTTCCATGCGTCTCCTTCCATGCGTCTCCTTCCATGCGTCTCCTTCCATGCGTCTCTTTCCATGCGTCTCTTTCCATGCGTCTCTTTCCATGCGTCTCTTTCCATGCGTCTCCTTCCATGCGTCTCCTTCCATGCGTCTCCTTCCATGCGTCTCTTTCCATGCGTCTCTTTCCATGCGTCTCTTTCCATGCGTCTCTTTCCATGCGTCTCTTTCCATGCGTCTCCTTCCATGCGTCTCCTTCCATGCGTCTCCTTCCATGCGTCTCTTTCCATGCGTCTCTTTCCATGCGTCTCTTTCCATGCGTCTCTTTCCATGCGTCTCTTTCCATGCGTCTCCTTCCATGCGTCTCCTTCCATGCGTCTCCTTCCATGCGTCTCTTTCCATGCGTCTCTTTCCATGCGTCTCTTTCCATGCGTCTCCTTCCATGCGTCTCCTTCCATGCGTCTCCTTCCATGCGTCTCTTTCCATGCGTCTCTTTCCATGCGTCTCTTTCCATGCGTCTCTTTCCATGCGTCTCCTTCCATGCGTCTCCTTCCATGCGTCTCCTTCCATGCGTCTCTTTCCATGCGTCTCTTTCCATGCGTCTCCTTCCATGCGTCTCCTTCCATGCGTCTCCTTCCATGCGTCTCCTTCCATGCGTCTCCTTCCATGCGTCTCTTTCCATGCGTCTCTTTCCATGCGTCTCTTTCCATGCGCCCTGAAATTAAAGGTGCTCCTCTCCGAAAATGAAAACGCTCAGACGGAAATTATATTTTTAAATATAATCATTTATTCTTTGCTGGGTTCTTTTTCAGAGTCAGTTTTGTATGAGGTTACATTTTTCTAAATGGCTCCTTTCTGACTTCCGTTGGGCGTCCAGTCATAAAAACCCCATCTGATCTCCCACGTAATTACATCTCAAAATTTATATTTTTATTACGTCATCACTACACGCAGTCTAAAGATCGTATATTTTTGCTTATATTATGGTTAGCTTAAATTCCATCTGTCAAATTAACATCAAGTTAACATTCCTAACAACTATTACATGTAAATATTTTAACTTAACATAACTTTTTACATCTTTAAAATATTTCTATCTAACAATATACTTTTATCAATAATAATAATCCACCGTTTTAAGAGTTTCCGGTGTTTTCCGGGAGACTAACAGCATAACAATTTCACTTTCTGAAAACTTCTGCAGCTAAACTTACTACCAAGCATTATGTTCTAATTTCTTTGGATAATAGCAATGAAACCGGTAGGAATGATTTAGCGAATGATCAACTTACGATAATGATACTTTCTGCTATGGGATACTCCCTACAAAGCCAAAAGGTCGGTTCCTCCTACCGTGCTAGAACATCATCCACACCCGAGAGTATCCCGCATCTCTGCAAAACAACCATCAGCCTATACATTGAGTACTGTTGCCACATATAGACTAGTGCATCTTCAACTAGTCTCTCCCTCTTGGACAGAGTCGTAAAAAAGGAGTCTCCGCACGATCAACCACGCTCCAATCTCTGTCCCATCGCCATACTGTTTCATCCCTGTGCCTGCTTTACATATAATCTAATGGAACGTGTTTGGCGAACTCATCGTACTTGTTCCCCCCCTCAACGTACATACTCCCGACAAAGCAGCAAAATCCCACCCCTTCAGTGAACAGGTCCCTAGATTCCGAACAACCATTCTTCTCTAATGGTTTCTTTCTGCTTTCTGCATGCTGCTAGAGTTTGGAATTCCCTCCCCGTTCCCTGCTTCCATAACTGTTCTGATATGCAGAAGTTTAAATGTAATGTGAACAGGCATCTCACTCATCTTCTGACATCGTCCTTAGTAAATATAGTGTTAAATAATAGCCGCTTAAGTCTAATTGGCAATATTCCTTATTTCGGGGTGAACAAGAATAAAAGAAAGGTTTACTAACGTCAATAGAAACGGAGTCCAAAATGATGGGTTCTCTGTAGACACGATTCCAAGTAATAGCCCCTTACATTCGAGTGGGCGACGTTCGGCACAGTCGTTGGATGCCGGAGAAGTTCCACAACACTTCTATAAGCCGAAATTGCACAAAAATGGTTATGGTGACTCTTTGGTGGTTTATGGCCGGTCTCATCCATCACATCTTCTTGAATCCGGGCGAAACGATTGCGGCAATGTACTGCCGACAAATTTACATAATGCACCAGAATCTCCAACGTATGTGATCCAGATTGGTCAATATGAAGGGACCAATTCTCCTTCATGACAACTCTCGGCCGCATGTTGCTCAACGAATTTGGCTACGAAACTCTGCCTCATCCGTCATATTCACAGTATCTCCTGCCCACTGATAATTACCTTTACAATCATCTCGACAACTTCCTGTGCGAAAAATGCTTCAAAAGCCGAGATGATGCTGAATCAGCCTTCAATAACTTCATCGCTTCCAGAACTCCGAATTCTTATGCTAATGGGATAAATAAACATGTTTCTCATTGGCAAAAGTGTCTCGATTCTAATGGTTCTTATTTCGATTAATGAAGTTTATTATGAAAGATGTTATAATTTTTGAAGTTGAACGTCAAAAAACGACCTTATTTTCACACTAATCTCATATCACAATGTTTAAACTAAAATCAAATAATAAAGAATCAACGTGTCATATTAATTTTTCTTCTTATTTTTCTTTTTCTAAATAAACGGCACTTCGTCTTTATGCTGTCAGCTCCGAAGGAAAAACGAAATAAGAATTTCCAATAAAAAAAAAAAAACGGACTCTGCCGACCGTAGCAGGATTCCGATTAATCGAAATCCGCTGTCAAAACAATTACTCCCGCTTCATCAGTTCTGAATCCGGCGTATCAATAAAACTACGTTGCCAGTTTCAACTCATTTTTTTTTTTTTGTAATTCTTATTGAAGGACGCCTAATTACTATAAACGTTTATATTTCCGCTGTAGTCAGTCCTTTGCACCATTCAATTAAAGTACGGTAGATTTCGCTTTTTTTTTAATTTTGTCCTTTAGTCCTCAGACTCCATAAACGCTGTTTCTGACAAAGGGGGGGGAAACTGCTGTTTTATGGGTTAGAATCTTAACAGTTTACGTTGGCAAGATTTTGATCTTGAAGTAGCATATTTTTAGCTCTTTACACTTAGTGGTTTCATGCTTTGTCTGGAGCGATTTCAATAAAAAAAAATTGTCTTCTTTTAAGTGCTTTACACTCTGTCTTTCAATTCAGACGGTCATTTGCGCATAATTTAGCACTTGTAGAAATTGCTTCTAAAGCCGCCTACAGCAGCAAGTAAGTTGTGATAAAAGTCTCTCACACATAGCACTTCAATTAATGGTGAAAAACCTTTAATATAGAAGTCCATTTTGTTCATGAAAGAGAGGACATTAACACTTAAAATTACACGCTTTTATGTTTTTCGTTAGTCATATTTTTATTTTTCATTAGTCATATTTTTATTTTTCATTAGTCATATTTTTATTTTTCGTTAGTCATATCAAAGAAACACAATGTCTTTTATATTTCGTCTCTTATACATCTATTAGAGAGAATAAGAGTTAATAGAAGATCTTGCCCGATATTCAATAGTTGGGAAGTGTGTGCCAGATCCCATCAAAAGTCTTTGTTGAAAGCTGTTAACATAGGAGCAAAGATCGCAGTAACGAATTCACTGATTCCATGCGATATTACAGTCAGCACATCAGTTGGTGAATTTCAAAAATGCCGGACGTGAGAACACTTTAGAAGAACAATATGCAATAAAATAATGTTTTAAACTTGGAAAAAATGCCACACAAACGTATGAAATGCTTCACACTGATGTTGGACTATCTTGCATCAATCCAGCATCAGTTTGTGAGTGGCATAAGAGGTTCAAGGAAGGCAAGAAATCTGTAGAGAATGATGAGAGGTGTGGAAAGAGTAAGTTAAAACACCAAAGTTGATTGACTAAATAAAGCATTTCATGGTAAGGACTGTCGTGTATCTACAGAGACAATAAGTACACAGTTTGATGTCAGTGTGGGAACTGTGAACAATTATTCAGTTGAGATGCAAACTGTGCATTTCAACTTGCAGACATATTTATATTATTTTTGCGCATGCTCAAATTGATTCATAACTTGAAGTGGTTTGATTTTACATTTTTTTTATCTACCTAGCAGAAACCGTACGCAACGCGGCTGGAGCGGTAAATGCTTTGGTTTCAATCATTTTTTTAATCTTTTGAAATCAGTACTGTATAGAAGGCGAAATATAATATCCAATAGTGAATTAAATCTATAATAATAAATACGAAATCTGCACCGAATTTAAATATATTTAAGCGGGTTTTACGATCGGGCAATGCCGCCCCACCCCCGCTAGTCAGAAATATACTCCCTTCTAATATTTTTAGCATTTTTGCTATTTCTACGTAACTTCAATTAATAATCAGCTTAAATGAGTTTGTGGATTTTTTCCGGGACGTTTGCTGAATTTGTACGTGTGTGTGTGTGTGTGTGTGTGTGTGTGTGTGTGTGTGTGTGTGTGTGTGTGTAAGATCACGTGTTGTGTAGCGGGGATTCATAGTGTTCTGGGGAAGAAATTATTGGAGTAGAAGGCTTTCTTACATCTAGGAATTTCTACTGTGTTGAGGTGGGGTCTTGCTGCTTGTCGGGTTTTTGCGGGTGTATTTACGTGACAGGGGTTACAAGGGCTTGTAGTTCGTCGGAGCATTCACCATTAAAATACTTGTAGAACAGGCAGAGGGATGCAGTATTTCGTCGATGGGGCAGAGGTTGAAAATTAGATGACTTTTCAGGACGTATCAGGTTGGCAACTCTCTTTTGAACCCTGTCCAGGAGTGAGAGACTAGTAGCAGATGAACCAGTCTAAATGTGACAACAATACTCCATACGTGGGCAAATGGTGGCCTTATAGAGGTACAGGATACTTTTAGACGTAAGTAACTTTCTAGCACGATAGATAGAGTTTACCTTCCTCGCAGCGGCCTTGGCAATGTTCTCAATGTATCTATTCCAACTCATATTCCCTGCAAACGTTAGGCCGAGGAGATTAAAAGAAGTGCTTTCAGGTTATGTATCTTTAGCCATGGCTACTGGTGGTTGAGA
Organism: Euprymna scolopes; assembly: GCF_053919585.1. Classification (NCBI taxonomy): domain Eukaryota; kingdom Metazoa; phylum Mollusca; class Cephalopoda; order Sepiida; family Sepiolidae; genus Euprymna; species Euprymna scolopes. The sequence continues at coordinate 122,998,675 of NC_136487.1, forward strand.
AGGTTTCTTGTAATACACAGTAAAGTGTATTTAATATATATATATATATATATATATATATATATATATATATATAAAAGAGAGATTATAAATTTAAAACATTTTTACAAAGAAATCATCATTTACCAAGGCCCAGAATCCACTCGAGGATAAGGGTTAAAGTGTACAGTAGTCAAAAGGACAATATCACAGCAATCGTTAGAAATGTAAATTTGATAAATTGGATTAATTAAGGGGAACGGCTCATCAAGAACTTGTTTACATTGGACTTGAAGACGGCCATATTGTAGTCAGCTGGAAAGTAAGTAAACGGAAGAGAGTTCCACGGGTGGACAGTTCTTAGAAAGAAGCTTTGTTAATGGAATCTACGTTTAGATTTAGGAACAGATAAATATTGGGAGAAATTATTTTTAGTGTTTACAGTCAAGCGAGTATTTCACGTATATGTTTTGAGAAGGGGCATAGATTGAAGCTCAGACGAGCACTTGCCATGAAAATAACGATAAAACAGAGACAGGCTCGCAACGTATCTTCTGTGAAAAAAAGGTTGCAGGAAAGAGAAAGGGGCATCCCCTACGAGGCTACGAAGTCGATGTTGAACTCTATCATGACAGGATAAGTCCTTTCTAGCAGCTCCTGCCCAGATGTGACACCCTTGGACGTACCTGGCTCTTAAACATTGCACTTTAACAATCAAATATTAATCTACTTGTAGAAACCAACAATTAATGCTTATCCCTATGTATACACGCTTCCGCGCTTACTCTTAATCTTTAACTTTACACATGCATATAGAATTCTCCACCCACTACTTAGTTTCAACATTACGTAGTACAAAGCTTGTCCTATGTCTGAATACACTTTATGTAAAATTTCAAATGTTTAAACCAAAAATTGACCAAGTAATTTGCTAGAGACCGCAGAGGTCAACATTTAAAAACTTTGACCCCAATTTTGACCCTCTTAACATTTATTATTTTGGGCTCAAAAAAATTAAAAAGTTTTATCCATGCCCAACTAACCTACATCTAAAATTTCAAGTGTTTATACCCAAAATTGGCGAGGAGTTTGGTAGAGTTCTCAAAGGTCAAATCGTTGAAATTTGACCACTTGACAGCCAAATTTCTGGTCGAAAACTGATTAAAAAGTTTTTTCCAAATCTCAATAGCCTTTATGTCAAGTCTCGAGTCTGTGGATTAAGCATTGACAGAGGAGTTTGGTAGGGAAAACACACAGACACGCACACGCATATATAATTTCACATTTATAGATATATAGATTATGTCATGCGTTCTTCAGCTTTGCCCTTTATATATTTTCCACTTCATTTGTTCTAGCACAATTAACTCGTTGGTCTATTGGTCTGTCTGAGTCACTTCTGTGTTTTAATATCTCATTTTGATACAGATTCTTCTTCAAGGACTTTACTTTCAAGAACCGCTTGTAGAAATCTCTTTTTGTGTCTGTTTTCCACATACATTTAACTTGAGCCTCTGAAAGACTAAGGTACAATACGCACCTCCTGTCTTTGCGATAATCATAGTTCATTCTTGTTAGCTCCTTATATCAAGTGGCTTCGTGTCTTGTCTGGTGTGATCTCCATATAAAAAATACTGATGTAGTAACATTTAATTTCAATCTTCGAACTTCTCCTAGGTTACTTGGTTAAGCCAGCCAAGCAAATTCGACTTTTTATATGTGATTTTACTAAACCATACCGTCATCACCTGTCATTTAGGTGATGTACAAACCTTGTACTATCAAAAATGAATTCTATTGGATATTTTAATTAATTTAAGAAAACACTTCATTGATATGAAACAGTCAATAAATAAAGTTGGATTTTCACAGCGGTTTCATTTAAGATAACTAATTTCTATTCATCTTTCCAGTATGTTGAAAACCGCTACTGACAACTTGTTCGAAAATAATTAGAAAATGGCGTCCGCCGAAAATGTCGCGGGAAGATAACAATATGCGTTTCGACTTTTCACGAAACAACTGACTGTTGACAACAGCTATGAGACAAAGGGATATAGCGAATGCGATTAGTGATGAAAATAATTTTAAAAATATTATGATCAGGTCGTTGCAAAAGTTTTTGCCGATAAAAATGTCATTTTGAAAAATGGAATAATGTGTGCTCTCTATAATTTGACGCCATGTCTCAATGAGCTTATAAATGCCTCGCTTGGAAATTATTTTTAAGTTTTGATACGGAAGACACATCTAAATCATGTTCCATCTCTTCTTCTGATGTTAACCTAAAGAACTATGTAACAGAGCGCGGACGCGCGTATGACAGCAGCAGCAGCTGTATGCAAGTGACCGAAGCGTGTCCGAGGTGTCACTGCGAGAAAGAAGGAAAGAAAAAGATTATAAAAAAGAAAAACATGCCCGAGACGGACAGAGAGAGACGTGTTACACATGTGTCTTGTTAAGCACATTTCTTGTACAGGAATTTGAACACGAGCTAAGGCGTTATTCTGAAAGTACCTGTAAATAAATGCCTGGGTTTTTTCAGTGAAAAAACAGAGTGAGTTGAATTATTTCCTTGTCTTTGTTTCCTCGCGACTATCTGCATACAACGTATAGGTTTCGGGTGTTTACATGTAACAACTACAGCACGCATCTTAGTGGCTTTGTAATCTTCAAAATAAGTGATAAATAGGGCTATGACAAGAGAATAGTCTTATCATTGTTTTGACCCTCGAGTATATATCCACACAATTAGACACAGTTAATCAATTGAGAACCAAATCACTGTATATAAAGACATATACGATATTAACTGATATATACTCGAGAGTCAAAATAATGAAAAGAATATTCTTTTGTCATAGCCCTAGTGATAACCCAAGAAGGCGAGGCTAGGGGAATATGAAGGATGGGACAAGACTTCCCAACCGAATTCTTCTAGGAGATCTTTAGCCGGTAGTGTCGGCTGAAGACGAGCATTATCATGATGCAAGACGACTACCTTTCTGTTGCATATAAAGATCGTTTTCGTGTCAACAAAGGTTAAAAATATTGCAGGAAAAAACGAAAAAATGATTTAATAATTTGAAATAAAAAAATATGTAATTTTTATCATCATGATATCTTTTCAGCAATAGAAACATGCATAAAATAAAATACAATGGTTTATGTTTTTCGTTTTATAAAACATCATAAACTTTTTGCACTGACGTGATACAATAAGAAACTTATTTGATTGTAGTTTTTACACGATCAATCCACGGCAACATCAATTGGCATTCCCTGGAATCTGAGTGCCAGTAAGTATGCATAGATTTATAGTACTCTTCGCTATCGTTGGTTTTCTTTAATCCCAAGAGATCTATGTAGTTATTTTGATCCTCCGTTGTCAAGGTCGCTGGAAAAATGTTCAGATCCTTCTATCGATCCAGTAGATATCTCACTCCTGATGTAATTCTCTACCTATAAAAGAGCCAGATACTCCAAGGATAGAATACTGTCGCCACATCTGAGCAGGAACTGCTAGAAAGGACTTATCCTGCCTTGATAGAGTTCAAGATAGACTTCGTAACCTCGAAGGGGATGCCCTTTTCTCCTCCCTGCAACGCATTTCTCACAGAAGAGATGTTGCGAGTCTGTCTCTACTTTATTGTAATTTTCATGGCAAGTGCTCGACTGAGCTCCAATCTATGGTCCTCTCTCGCCAAACTTTCACGAGAAACACTCGTCTAGCTGAAAACAATATCAATTATTTTCCTCACTATTTATCAGTGCCTAAACCTAAACGTAGATTCCATGGACAAAGTTTCTTTCTTAGAACTACATGCTTGTGGAACTGTCTTCCGTTTGCCTGCTTTCCGGCTGACTACAATATGATTGTCTTCAAGTCCAACGTAAACAAGTTCTTGATGAGCCGTTCTACTTTAGTTAACAAATTTACCAAATTTCCATTACGAACGATCACTATATTGTCCAATTTTACAACTATACACTCTTTCACCCTTCCTTATCCTTGAGTGTCCTCTGGGCCTTGATAAGCGATGATGCCTATGTAAGAAAAAACGCTATTTTTGATACTACAAAGAAACACTCATATACAATCTGCGTTTGACTAAAAAACAAAAAAAAATTATGCATGATACAGAATTAAATTACGGTGACAGTTCATGCTTTACTTGAAAGATTGATACGCGTCGCAAATTGTCGTTAATTGTCATGTAAATGGGTGCCTATGTTCATTTGTGTTTGCATTTACTTTGCCGTAAACTCGTTCGTTTTCCTTCGATTCTACTACGACGTTCCGGATTGTTATTTTTTTAATTCTCTCACCTATTTACAATCTATCTATTTAACTATATCGCATGTGTTATGCATTACGTCATATGCAGTAAGCGCATTAATCATAATCTGAATATTTTAAGGGTGATTTTTTTTTACATGGTAGTCACCACTTATCAAGGCCCGGGAGCCACTTGGGGATAAGTGTTATTGCATGTGCAGTAATCAATGGGATAATATCGTAGTAATATTAGTAATGGAGATTTGATAAAGTGTCTTACTTAAGGATGCGGTTTATCAGAAATTTGTTTATGTTGTACTTGAAGACTTCCAAGTTGTAGTCAGGTGATGAGTTACACAGGCGTTGACTTCTAAGAAAGAGGCTTTGTTCGTGGAATCTACGTTTTGATTTAGGCACAGATAAAGAATAGGGAAAATTATTGACAGTGCTTTCAGCTAGACGGATGTTTTTCGTGAAAGATTGGCGAGGGGGGACCAGAGATTGGAGCTCAGACGAGCACCTGCCATGGAAATAACGATAAAACAAAGACAGGCTCGCAACGTCTCTGCTGTGGGAGAGAGGTTGCAGGGAAGAGAAAAGGGCCTCCCTCACTAAGCCACGAAGTATATTTTGTACTTTGTCAAAGTAGGATAGGCTGTTTTAGGAGCTGCTGCCCAGATGTGGCAGCAGTATTCCATCCTTGGACGTACTTAACTTTAATATAGATAGAGAATTGCATCAGTAGTGAGATATCTTCTGGAGCCGTAGAAGGATCCTACCATTTTTACAGCGACCTTGGCAACAGACTTGATGTACATGTTCCATTTCAGATCAGGAATAAAGGTCAATCCCAGAAGCTTGTCAAATTATGGAGCCTCCGCAAGACGAGAACCATCCATTTCAATTTATGCCAGATGGGGATCAGAGCGTTGATGATGTAAAGATAGAAGCTTGGTATTAGATGCATTAAAAGTAACCAGCCACCTCTTCCCCCATTGTACCACGTGCTCAAGATCAGAGGAGATAGAATCAGAGAGAACTTTGTCATTTATGGCCTTTGATGTGTTGCCATAGATGGTCGTGCATCAGCATAGATGCCAACGAATGAATTAAGTATGTGTTTTGGGAGATCATTGATGTAGATCAGGAAGAGAGTTGGGCCCAGAATGGACCCCTGAGGGACTCCAGCATTAATACTGTAGGCCTCTGACTTCTGACCGTCAATGAGCCTATCAGAAAGAAATGATTTAATAATTGAGAAAACATTTCCAGTTATACCGTAGCTGGAAATCTTGTGAAGTAGGCCTTTATGCCATACCTTATCAAAGCGTGATATTTGTTTATTAAATTTCTAATTAAGTATCTCACCGTTTTGATAATACAATTAGTTTTAGTTATAAGTGGAAATAAAGGGAAATAAAGAGAAATGGCTCTAATAGAAAAAAAATAGAGTTATCTCCCCTAGCTAGACGAGTGACGTTGGGAGAACAGATCCAAGATGGCGAACATGCATTGCAAACAATAATCTTTCTTGTAAACTTATAATTTTGTTTAATTCTTAATAAATAGTTACATGCTCATACAAAGTGCCCTTGATAAGTCTTATAATCTGCAATAAATGATATTGTCTTCACGAATATAAAAAATTGGCGACGAGATGAAATAATTGAGGATTTTAAAACATTTCGTGGACTACATGGTGACTTAAAAAATAACGAAAAAATGATTGAACAGATATTTTTTTCTTTCCGCGATATTTTTTTTTTTTTTTTTGCACAAAATTACTGAAGAAACTGGATTATTTTCGTAATAGACACTAATTTGCTGGATAGAATCATGAGAAGTCAACAGGGACAATTTCTAGAGACATAAAACAAATTAATTGAGATTCTAACGAAGGAACTTCAGACAAAGCTCGCGGCGCTGTCAATCGTGAGTTTGAATACTTTTGATAGTATTGTCAATATAATAACTGAATTTCAGTTTAATTTTGATTTAAAACAAAAATTCACCGCCTGATTTAATCGTTGGAAGAGGCATGTTTTAACATGACTTCACCGAGACAAGATGGTGCATGGAGATTACATTTGTTGTATCGAAAACTTGGAACACAAAGACATTAACATTATACAAATTTTATTTTATCCAGAACACTAGATTTCACATTTAACGAAATGGTAGCGTAGTTAACGGACATTTTTGTTAAATATCATCATTGTTCAATTTTTGGTAATTAAAGAACGTGATAGCGATGATCTTGTAAAGTATTCCGGGGTTGTAAACGTACAATGCGAAATTTTCGACTGAATCAATTCAGATTCCTCATTTTCATTGCAGGAATACAATCTCCAAACAACACTGGCATACGCGCACGTCTATTTAAAAAAACAAAACAAGAAATGACCGTGCATTTTCTGACCACAAAATGTTAACGTTTAATAAGCCTTAAATCATGCCACAACATTTTATTTACCCATCTGTTTCCATCTGTTTAAAATAAGTAATCCTAAACTGGAAGGAGAAAAACACCTCTAACACCTTGTTGGTCATGTGGAGAAATGCACTATGCTCGCTTTCGCTCATTTAATAAACACACAGGCCAACATTGTTCGCGTAGCAGATAGAAAGATGAATAGTGTGAAAAGAATAACCGTAAACCACAACCAAGAGAATTACTTCACAGCTAAGAGGCAAGCCTCATATAAAAAATTTCAGGATCCTGCCAGAAATCAATATCGAATTCAATTTTTGACACATTTAATATTTATTTTGAAGCTTGTAGAAAATATATAGTCGCTGAGATAAATAATAAACCAATCAATTTTCAGTTCGATACTGTTTCAGAAATCACTGATTTCACATCCAACATAAGAGTTGTTGGGAAAACCAACTCTTAAGAATACAACTTATGTTGCTTGTAGTGAATCGGAAAAAGAAAGATACAACTAACTGGTGAACTAATATGTAATATCTCCTTTAAAGAAAAAATATTTTTTACTATTAATGAGGGTAGATATTTGATTGCTCCCCACCAGAGCAATGCGTGACACAAGGTCAAGAAAGTGGGAGATAGGCAAGCTCCCCCAAAAGAAGGGGCACTCTTGCCTCAACAAAAATTGCCCGTCATCCCCGTTGGCATTCCCCGATCGGGGCGCCTCACGAAAAGCAATAAGCTTGCCCCACCCGAAAGCCGGGTGGCAAAGCCTGGGAGGGTGGACCTCCTGGGTGATACTCAAGCGGTGTAACTCAGTCCGACAGATACTGGTTTCCAGCTCCGCACCTGTTGGGCTGAGTGTCAAAAACGGATCCTTGACAAGTACTCTACCCAGTCTCCTTTCAGCCGAAGCCGCTAGGAGACTCAACCCCATCACGAATAATGGGAATATGGTCCCTCACAGTTGGGAGATTCTATTTATAAACGATGCTGCTAGAAACTGGCAAATCAAATAAATTTACGTTCTGCTACCAACCAATCAGAAACCAGAGTTACTCCATAAAAATTAAACCTTTTTCAGCAACCTTGCATATGTTTTGTTTGTGTCAACACAGGAAGAATCTTTTGCTCTGTGACTGCAAAATTATAAAGTCCGGAACCTGTACAGAACAGCTGTCTACTGAGAACTCATCATCTCCAGCACTTGTATTGAATAACTAACCATCGGAAACTGTTCTGAATCTAAACATGGCTTCCAGCTCAAGATGCGTGCTATGTTTCTGATACATTACAGCTAAATCTTCTTGGTCTGTATTTTATTGAAAAACTTGATTTTTTTTAACGTTCGTCTAAACTCAATTTTCAATTCTTTCTATATTAATGCTGCTGAAACACATTTTAAGAACACGTATAAGGCACATTTCAGCAATGTTTTCAAGAATGCCTTAGATATTGTATTAAAGTTAAAACACCTCGAAAACAGATTCAGATGCAAACCCGGTTTCCAAACATAAATCGTCCTGTACCATATGCAGCTTCAGTTACAGTAGAAAAGGAATTGGACGACCTTCAACAAGCAGGCGTAATCCATCTACAAACTACTCATCCTGGGCAGCACCTATTGTCATTGTGAAGAAGGCTAATAGCAAGGTAGGTTTATGTGGAGACGCATCAGTATCCGGAAAGTTTATTCTCAGAACTCAACGGTGGAACTTGTTTTGCAAAACCGAACCTTGAAAATGCATATCTACAAATAGATGTTGTTGAGGATTCCAAAAATCTTCTCATAATCAACACCCACAAAATATTATTCCAATTTAACTTTCTTCCATTTGAGATCAAGTCATCTCCAGCGATATATCAACAAACAATTGATTATCGATAGTTATCAGAGATTCCGATACAAACCTATCTAAAAAAACTGTCGGGGAGATAAAGTACCTTCGTGTAAAATTTTGTAAAAATTGGTCCGGCCGTTTTTTGATCAATAGATCACAAACTCACACACGAAGATACACACAGACACACACAGGCACACACAGACACATGCAGACACATACATACACACGCATACACACACAGACACACAAAGACACACACAGACGCACGCAGACACACGCAGACACACACAGACACAGGCAGACATATGCAGATACATACAGCACACGCAGACACATACAGACACACGCATACACACACAGGCACACACAGACACATGCAGACACACGGAGACACACACAGGCGCACGCAGACACGCACAGACACACACAGACACACGCAGACACACACACAGACACACGCAGACAAAGTTTCTTTTATATAACAGTAGAGATTTTCAGATTCTTTGAAGACTCATTCTTTACGAACATTGTATGTCATAATGTTTGGACAAATCTGACAATAGAAATTAATGATTTTATATGCATCAATTTTGTTTTTCTCTTTTCTGTTGATAAGGTCATATGATCCCATAATTGTCAGGAATTTCTGCCTACATTGATGATATCACCTTTATAAGCACATCCCAACATGAACTTCTACGTTGCCTAACTTCAGTGCTGGATCAAATTCAACAGCATGGATGTCATTTTAGGATAGGCAAATGTAAATTCTTCAAAACTTCTGTAGAATTCCTTAGATTTTGTTTTGACAAAAATTGTCGAAAATCAAATCCGGATAATATTCAGTCAAGAAAGCACATGGCAGCCCAAAGGAATGCTTCAATATTATGATTCTTTCTGAGTCTCCTAAGCCATTATGGTTCGTTCTGATCAGAACTGACCAAGTTATGGGAGCCTCTTTTTTTACATAGGCATCACCACTTATCAAAGCCTAGAGGCCATTCGAGAATAAAGGTTAAAGAATGTACAGTAGTCAATTGGACAATATAGTAATCGTTAGTAATGGAAATTTGTTAACTAAAGTAGAACGGCTATCCAAGAGTTTGTTTACGTTGGACTTGAAGACAACCATGTTGTAGTCAGCTGGCAAGCAGGCAAACGGAAGACACTTCCACAGGTGTGCACTTCTAAGAAAGAAACTGTGTTCATAGAATCTTAATAATCTTTTTCCAAAAAGATATCAAATGGAACTGGCCAAGCACATGCAAAAAGAATCATTAGGAAACATTCAATTTACGTATTCGTTCTGACCTGTTGCTTACATATTACGATTAATCATTAGACATTGCTGTAAAGATTAATAATTCAAACTGTGTAATCGGATTAGTAATTATTACATATTTTTCCTGATGGAAGAGAAAAACTACCTTTACATACGCATAGAAATCATTTAGATCCACTGAACGAAAATATAGATAAATCGAGAAAGAGGTATTGGCAGTTATCTACGCTATTAAGAAAGTTCACAAAATGTTACATAACCGTTATTTTACTCTGATTACAGACTATAAGCCCCGAACAAATATTTTTAGTTCCAAGAAAGAAATTCCAATCTATACAGCAAACCGTTTACATATCCGTGCACCTATGCTTTTGGATTAAGACTTTTCTATAAAATACCAACAAGGCAGCAAAATTAGCCAGGTAGATGCGTTATCCAGATTCATTTCTTCTCAACAAAATGATACCGCCATTGCTGCTGAAATTCCCACAGTAAGATCACTACCTGAAACTTCGGAGATGATCCAGGACACAACATCTGCAGATTCATTATTACAAAAAGTTTTACATTTTCATTCCACAAAGTTGGCCAAAAACTTGCGCTGACCAGCAATTTCAACCATTTCATCGGCGAAAATCTTCTATATCCAAGATCAATGGAACTGTCCTTCTTGCTGCATATGCTGTTGTTCCATTCAAACTCCAGTTCTCAAGCAATTTCGTTATAGAAATCATGGGATTAATCAGATGAAAGCCTTGTATCGCTAATGAGTTAGCTAAGCATGAACAAACAATTAGAGCAACTAGTAAGGAGTTGTATACAATGTAAACTGGTAGCAAAGTATCTTCGGAAAACCATATTGCATTCATGACCTACCACATAAATTTATTGGTCACGACTGTATGTCGATTTTCCAGGACCAATAAATGGACAATATTATCTCATATTTATTGATGCTTATGATATGTGGGCAGAAACCTTTCACATAAACTAGCAACTTCGAATGAAACTGTAAAGAAATTACAAGAGGTTTCCAGCAGTCCGGACGTCCCTGAAATCTTAGTTTTTAATAATTGTACCACATTTTATTTCAGCATAATTTTCTGACTTCTGTAAATAAAACAGAATTCAGCACCTCAGATCTCCACTGTTCCATCCACAATCAAATGGATAAGCTAAACAGTCGACACATTTAAGAGAGCACTCTCGAATTTTAAATGGGTAGTAACTACACAAGAGAAGATGGAGATATTTCTAATTATCTACATAGCTAGCCCAAACCCAAATTACCTAAATGGAAAGTCTCCTGCTGAAACACTAATGGACAGAAAGACGTTTGACAATGGATGCTATTCTTCCATCATCAAATCATCTTTACAGGAGAAACTGAACAGTGGAAAACCAGTTCAATCGCCATCATTGAACAGGTGCACATTAGTTCCTACCCGCACAACGTGTATTGGCAAATATTACCGCAATGATAAAGAAAAATGGACACAAGGTCACATAGTACGCCGTGCAGGTAATGTAATTTGTTACGTGGATGTACACTCATCTATTTCAGTCAGACCTGTAAATCGGCTTCGTCTTTCACACCGTTAAAAGAAAAAATCAGATGACACAATTATTCCCTTAAATATTTTATTTGAATTACCTTAAAGTATTCAAGCAACATACAGTAAACAAAGTTCCAAAAGGACGCAGCGAAGTTTCAAACCAACTTCAACCCTATAAGCATCATATTTTAAAAGGGAAGTGTTATAAGCATTGTTTATAACAGAAAAAGAATAGAGTTATCTTCCCTGGCCAGACAAGTGACGTCAAGAGAACAGATCCAAGATGGCGGACATGCATTGAAAACAATAATCGTTTTTTGTAAAGTTATTTTTTCTCTTGTTGAATAGTTTTATACTTATACCAGGTGTTATTTTTAATTCTTATAACAAACAACATATAATATTATTTTCACGAACATAACAATTTATCCAACCATGCTACCGTTCAGTCTTGAAAGACAAAAGATACCCCTTAGGGGCAGTAGCTCCTGTAATTGTGAGGCAAGGGTTGCGCAATCTCTAACTACACCTCTCCTGAATCTGCACTGTTTGAGTCCAGTGGCAAGGACAAGACCAGGACGACTGGAAACAATGCCGAGATAAGCGGAGAGCACATATAGCACCTGAAAGTCCCAAATTGTCACCTATTTAGTACTGACCAGGTTCAACGTTGCTTAACTTCGGTGATCCAGCGGGAACCGGTGTGTCAACGTGATTATGCCGTATATAATAATTTTTAATTTCTTAATATAACTACAGTTGGCCTTCGGATCAAGATAAAACTGTAGTATCTGTTCTTCAGATGCTACACTTCAATTTCTTATTCTCTGTCAGTGGAGGAGAAATCTTTCACGACTGAGGCAATTTTTATTTTTGTTCCTTTTCTCCACATTAAAAAACGACCCTGGTGTCTAACTCTGTCCCATGGAGAGGAATTGTAAATAGGAACTACAATATGATGCAGAGCTGGGAATACCAGTACATAGTGACGCTCATTTATCCGTAAGGTGTTTTTTAGTGTACATTGAAATAAAAAAAACAACTGCAAATTCGATTGGCACATATAGCAGTGAAAAAGTTATTTTACACTCAAGCGAGAGTCAAACATACAGACTGATCAAACAGAATCTTATTTTTGTCTCTGTAAATGTTCAAATAACTCGATCGAAAATTGTTCCTGCTGAAGAATTGGCACAGCACAAATTACAAATAAATAAATAAACAAATAAATAAACCGAGACGAAGTATTTTCGTATTCTCTTGTTTTAAAGTTATCGATTGAAATCAAAGATAGATGCGGTTCCGTTTCTTAATGAGCTTTGAGTCTTCTCGTCGGTCATAATTGGACGTTCTTGTTTTAATGGAAATTGAATTCTCGCTAGATAACCGAAAAGAAGCCAAGGACAATTCTAAAAAAAAAAAAAAAGCTTTTTTAAAAATATTATTCGCGGTATCCGAGGAATGGTGATAAGGCGCGAACCTGAATCAGGGCATAAATGATTGAATGAATTCGCAAGTTTTATAAACCCATTGAAAGTGTTGCCTGGTGATAATTCTATTAAATAAAAACAACCGTTTTTTTTTTGTTTTTTTTTGAGACGAAAGAAACTTTCTATCAAAATTGATGCTAAGATATTTTCCGAACAAATCAATCAAACATTTAAGAAGAATAGTCAATATTTCGAGATGCTTCTTGAGATTAATACAAATATCGAACAAAAATATACATAAAAATTTTACCTTGTACTTACCTGGTAGACAAAAAAAATCAAATGCATAAGTTTACTGAAATTTATTTTCTATTCTTGTTTTTTTTAAAAAATAAATCCCCGTGAAAATTTAGAAATCATTTTTAACATGGAACAAGGGCTTTGGCGTTTTCCTTTTTTAAATTCCATTTGGAGTTATTTCCCTTGGTCACTAGCCTTCATTAAAACCGAAAATGGCCGTCAAGTGTTTTTATCGATAAAGTTCGTGTTTTTTTATATAATTAAACAAAAATACTGAATAGAGTTTTGTAATTGTTTATGTACTATCATCTTGTTTTGAACATAACACTTATGCAAATAATAAATGGTTTGTGTTTTTCATCTGTTTTCATTTTGAGAGTAGTTTTAAATATTGCAATGAAACTGGGGAATCGCCCATTTGTTATATCATTGAAGGTAGTGTATAAGCTGTAATTTTGTCACGAGACAATCCTCCAGGCATTATTTCACATTTTTATGGAACAGTATGTCATATGTTACATTACCATATATCATGCTCCCAGGCATCACCTCTTAATTTTCTATGCTAGTGTTTAGTATTCGCAGCGGACGTAAACAAGCTGAATTCTGAAGTCGGAACTTGGTTCACATGGGAAAATGGTACTATTTCGTGAGTATTTTAATATATTGTTACTGGTCTGATAGGCAATAATGTTAATTCTAGGTTTTATCTTTTCATTTAAATATCGCTTAGCAGGTATGCAGATAAAAATAAAGTTCTACACAATAATCCAACAGATTTTTTTTGCAGAGTAAATTTTTGACAAAATATTCAATGGTCGCAATAATCCTGTATTAGGATTTTTTACAAGATACTATTTGGGGTGGTGGTGTATTCACGATAAAGAGTCATGAACAGTCATGAACAGTCATGAACAGTCATCATCATCATCATCATCATCATCATCATCATCATCATCATCAAGACGGGCTCCTTGCCCGGACCAATGTGACTTTTCCTTTTCACAGTTTTCTGTCTTCTATCAGCTTCTCCAAATCTTCAGGTTCACAGTTACGTCGTGTGTTCATTGCTGAATGTACGTGGATCTAGGTGGTTCATTGCTTGCGCATCTGTACCGTGGAGTCCATACCAATACATCACTCACCAACAATTCATCCTTGCCCCTCAGACGGTGACCGGCAAATCGTAGGCGTCTTTCTCTGGTGGTATTAGATATGGCAGGTAGGTTGCCATAAAGTTGCGGCTTCGTGGGATAATTTAACCAAGACGTATTTAATACTGTCTGTAGCATACCGGTGTATGTGCCGTCTAGCTTTCTTTCCAATCTTTTGGTGAGTGTCCAGGTAGTAGCATCGTAAACAAGTACAGACTCTACCACTGCCCTGAACAGTAATGGCGTATAATTTATCTGATAAATAAATAAAAATATGCCTTCGTAACGTTAATATTCCTTTTCTGAGTAACGCCTGCTAAGCTTGTTGGTCACCTATGAAAAAAGGATACGCAAATATTGAAATATTTTATAAAGTGTAAGTTGTTATAGAGATTAGAAATTGATGAAAACGAATTTTTATAGTTCAGGTTGATTTTCAATTAACAACAAGTTGAGTTTAAAATATACAGTTATAAACTGTTCTAGGGATCATTTAAAAAAATATGTTGAAGCTTAAATAATATCAAGGCTCGGGGGCCACTCGAGGATAAGGGTTAATGGGTATACATTAGTCAATGTGATTATAGCGTAGCAAAAATAAGTATTTGGAATTTTGTAAATTGGATTACTTAGGAGGTAGGTCCATCAAGAACTTGTTTACGTTGGACTTGAAGACAGATTGTAGTCAGCTGGAAAGCAGGCCTTCGGAACAGAGTTCCACAGGCGTGCAGTTCTAGAGAAAGAAGCTTTGTTCATGGAATCTACATTTAGGTTTAGGCACAGATAAAGTGGGGGAGGATTATTGATAGTGTTTTCAACTAGACGAGTGTTTTTCGTGAAGGTTTGGCGAGAGGGGACCATAGATTCAAGCCCAACTGAGCACTTGCCATGAAAATAAGGATAAAGCAGAGACAGGCTCGCAACATCTCATCCGTAGGAAAGAGGTTGCACGGAAGAGAAAGCCCCCCCCACTAAGCTACAAAATCTATTTTTAACTCTGTCAAGGCAGGATAAGCAGTTTATAGCAGCTCCTGCCGAGATTTTAGGTTTAATTCAAATTTCAAATTTGTCAGCTTCTTTGGAACACCTAGTATATATATATATATATATATATATATATATATATATATATATATATATATATATATATGCAGTGTATGAATTACAAAGCTTTATATTCCAAAGTTCATGATGGTGACCATCTTATAATTTATTCCTTTAATTCAGTTGGCATTTACAATTTTGACAACCGAATTAAAGGAATAAATTATAAAACGGTGATCATCATGAAGTTTGGAATATAGACCTTTGTCATTCACTCACTATATTTCTCTGTAATTACATTGAGCTTCTTAAATAAGGATTGGTATATATTATACGGAAATAACATATATATATATATACATATATATATATATATATATATATACATATATACATATATATATAGAGAGAGAGGCTCCTTCAGTCTTTTGACAGACCATGATACCCACGAAGGGGTGCCTGCGCGTGACATTTTTGTTGCAGGAGTTGCGCAATCTCCAACCACACCTCTCCAGGGTCGACATTGTTAAATACCAGTTGTAAGTTAAGTGTATGTATAGAACGACTGGAAACAAATGCCGAGATAAGCGGAGAGCACATACAGCGTCTAGAATTCCCAAACAGTCAACCAGCTGTACTAAACAGGCTCAATGTTGCTTAACGATTATACCGTATATATATATATATATATATATATATATATATATATATATATATATATATATATATATACTCCTATAACTTCGTTTTTTCGTGTGTGTATTGATATTCATATTAAAATCACTTTCTCTATTTATTTAAAAAGAAAATACAATTTTCTTATATATGAGTCGTGGAATTGCATTCACTATCAAAAGATCTATATTTGCATATTCTTTTAAACATTCAATTCAACTAATTCCCTATTAGTTTCTTTGTTTTTCTTATGGGATGTTAACTATTTCGCGCAATTATATTCATACAGTTGTTCTACATGATTTATACTTGCATAATATTTACGTAAAAAGTTTATAGTAAATACAAAATTGTTTCCATATATATCTATGTATACGTATATATCTTTGTTTAAAAATTTTGCCTACCGAACTGCTAGAGTTTTTGGTCTACAGACATGAAACTTCATATATAAGGTTTTTGAATCCATGCGAAACTTTATATTTAGGTTTTTGCTAGGAAAAATCAGTGCAAAAGTGTGAAAATTAAAAAAATGAAATTTGCCAGGTGAAGGTCGGAACCCGCCATTACGAACTCATAACGTAGTAGCTATTGGTTCATGTTGTAATTTTTCGCCTTGCAGTAAATATGTCTTCATGGCACAGTCATTGGCGCAGAGGCAAAGATAAGTCGTAAGCTGAACATTTTAGTTTCGATTCTCGGTGGTGGCACACGGGCCTTTTTTTTTTGTCTTTTAACTTTTTAAATCATCACTATATTTTGCGTCCAATATAATCTATAATATAAATCTCACCTGTCTGTTTAAATGTATGTATATATGTGTGTATGTTTGTCTGTACAAGATTGTTATCGTTGTGAAGCCGACCCTTCGGACGACAAATACGGAAAAATTGGCTACGAACATTAATCACCCTCAACTGAGCGCTTTTTTCGCCGATGTTTTCGAAAGCCACCCTTCTTTTTTCGATTGACTAGCCTTAATATAAACCTACAACACTCTCGGTTGGCGATGGGCGCAACAGCAAAGACGTCACGTTTTTTTCACGTTCTTTTCCTTCTTCACATTACGGGTTCGAGCCTGCCTGCCTACTACTACTTCTTTTTTTTTTTTGCTCAACACACATATGCAAACATCCGGGCAACGCCGGGCTCCATGGCTTATATATATATATATATATATATATATATATATATATATATATATATATATATATATAATTGTTGTATAGATTGGTTCCCTAGTGGTAAATGTAATGAGTTTGTGTGGTTATAAAATAGTGCTCAATGGTGGACGGAGTTGGTATATAGTCTGTGTATATATATATATATATATATATATATATATATATATATATATTTGTAGTCATCGACATACAGTCCTGTTTCGTTGTATCACAACCCATCAGTGCCGCTAGACTAGCATCTCTCCCAAGTCAAGGATTGAACCTAGAACTGTCGTGTTGACAGTCTATATATATATGCGAAGCTCGTTGTTTTTGTTTTTTTTGTTTACAAACAGGCGGCTTGAGCACTGCAAGAGTTGTGGCGAATGTCTATTTAAATAGACATTCCGACGAGTTATTTGCGGGCGTCCCTTCTGCGGTCGAGTGGGAGAACTGCCGACTGTCAACACGACGGTTCTAGGTTCAATCCTTGGCTTGGGAGAGATGCTAGTCTAGCGGCACTGAAAAAAACAACGAGCTTCGTGTATATATATATATATATATATATATATATATATATATATATATGTATATATATATATATATATATATATATATATATATATATATATATATATATATGCGCGATATCATTAGCTCCAGTTACTCGATCACTGTAGATCGGCATTTAATAACGTTTATGCATTTATAAATGTTTAAATTCACATGAATATCGTTGCAATTGATGGTAGCCCTGTTGTTATGTGCGTTTCGAATAGATGCAGAAATGTCTTAGTTGCAGGATTCTAATCCCATGACTACCAACAATCGTAACTTCCTGCACTGATAATTCCGGAAAGATCAAACACTAGTGTATGTAGCTATTAATTACACCCCCCACACACATATATACACACACATATATATATATATATATATATATATATATATATATATATTACAATAGAAAATGCGAGCAAGAAAAGTCATATGGTTAAGCTTAAACATGGAAAAGTAAATGACTATAGTTGTTAAAACTGGAAAAGAAAAAGACAAGATATTCTAGTAAAAAATATAATAAATTTATTACTTAAAATATTGCAACAGAATTAGTTACATAATGTTTAATCAGATTTAAAAAAAATCGTAATGCTGCAATATTTTAAGTTATAAATTTATATTTTTTACTAGAATATCTTGTCCTTTTCTTTTGCATGTTTAAGCTTAACCATATTACTTTTTATGCTCGCATTTTTCTATTGTTATCTATGATTTTTCACTATGATAATAAATATGTCATCTTCAAGAATTAAAATATCGTATTTAAGTGTATCTTATGACCGGGTAAGTATATAATAATGTACAATATTCTATAAGATCGGATAATAGAGAATCAGATTCTTCCTGTCTTATCAAATAAGATAGTCGATTAATAAAAATACCATTTTATTGGAAGATATTTGAACAATGAACGATTTTCTTGTGTAAAACATTACCCAACATGTTCTGTAACTAGGCTAGCTGTAAAAGTGCAATAAACTACTACTACTACTACTACTACTATATCGATCTCCTTCAATCAACGAGTGTTGTAATATTGGTAAATATTGCGGCTCCACATGGTCGTCTTAAAATATGGTATCCATCACAGTTAGTTGGAAATTATCCAAGAGATTGGCCTCGATCTGGGCTGGGCTCAAGTCGATATAAACCAATCCGAATTCTATTTCTCTCATCGACCGAAGTTTTAGGAAGTTAGAAATATGCGATAATGAAGCTGTGCTTTATTTCATCATAAAATGAAAACAGCAAAGGAATCAAAATTGTAAATGAGGAACACAACGTCAAATTTAATATTAATGACATTTCAATCCGACAATCATTATCGTCTCTATACTGTCGATGGCAGATAGACTTATTGGATATATTTTTACGAATATCATATAGGCCTTCATGAATTTATTGTTGCTTATTACCCAGAACACAATTCACGCTGTTTCTTTGCAGTTGTATAGACAGTAGGTTGCAGTTTCATTCTGTCCGAGCAGTGCACATACTGACCGATTGTCCTGCTGACTATTATGCCAAAAGAAATCTTTTGCTCAGCACGACGAGATACGAAACCATGAACAGAATTATTCCCAATTGCTTCCGTGTTACACCAGTCACCTTCTTTACATGACCAGGGGAGGGATAAAGCTGAGTATCGACCTTGCCCAAGGGTATCCCGCAAACTAATGGAGTAAAGGAGGCGCCTTACCTTTTCCTTTGAGAGTAGTGCTGTTCCCTCACTCTATACAACACCTAATATTCCTAAATGGCTACCCATTTAGTGCTGACCCGGTTCATCGTTGCTTAACTTCAGCCATATAAAGATATATAAAACCGTAACAGGCTCCTGCAGTCTTGGACAGACTAAGGATACCCACGAAGAGGTGCCTGCGCGTGAAATTTTTGTGGCAAGAGTTGCGCAATCATCATCCACACCTCTCCTGAGACGACGTTGTTAAATACCAGTTGCAAGCGAAGTACAGGACGACTGGAAACAAATGCCGAGATAAGCGGAGAGCACATACAGCGCCTAGAATTCCCAAACGGTCACCCATCTGATACTAACCAGGCTCAACGTTGCTTAATTTCGGTGATCTGACGAGAACCGGTGTGTCAACGCGATTTTGCCGTACCTTAATGAGACTTTATATACACAGACATGAACTATATAAATAAAAAAAATGCTTTTGTTTAATGATGAAAACCCGTTAGAAATTTCCGTTAGACCTAGAAAAACTAATATTGATTACTTTACCGATCTGATGAATTAGACACTCACTCGGTTTCCAGAGGAAAGTTGAATCCCGGGGTTTGCAGCAACTTAAAGCCGTTAAGCCCACCTTTAGATTAAACAATAACATAGCTCCTGTGTAACTGATAGTCATAAGGCTTCACTGGCTAGTATAATACTTGAATACTGTAAGATAATAGGTAAAAAAGTTGGGCAAAATAATGGGAAACACCTTAAGACAGTGGTTTTCTGATGGCAGCCCTCTCATGAAATCCAGCTTTGTAGCTCTTAGCGGTTTTTTTTTTGGGGGGGGGATTATTCAGATGATTGTTAATTTCTACTGTTATTTTGGGTA
The DNA here is from genome assembly GCF_053919585.1 of Euprymna scolopes. Taxonomy (NCBI): domain Eukaryota; kingdom Metazoa; phylum Mollusca; class Cephalopoda; order Sepiida; family Sepiolidae; genus Euprymna; species Euprymna scolopes. Next base: position 123,018,949 of record NC_136487.1, read on the forward strand.
TCTGTGTGTTATTTCTTCACGATCTTACAAGAGTTCTATAATCGGATTTCTTTTTCGTATTTCTTCGGGTATTTGGTTTAGAGGAGGATGGTTTCGGATCTATTCCACAGGATAATTCCTCTCGCCAGAGAGCCAGCATATCAGAGTGCTCCGTTACCGTAGCATCTAGAATACGGGCCCAACAACTTACTTTTTTGGGAAATCTGATATATCTGTAATTTCCATTTTTTCTTACTAATATGCATTGTTGGAAATAACATAAATTTAACCAATTATATATATATATATATATATATATATATATATATATATATATATATATATATATATACTAGCAAAAGTATCCGTCGTTGACTGGGTTCAAAAACAGCCTATTGAAAATGGACTCTGATTTATGAAAGTATGATAGGTTATAAAAAGGAAGGGTTATAAAGAGATAGCTTCGAATTTGGGAGCATCAAAACCAAAGCAAAATATGATGAAAGTAAAAATAAAATAGATAAACCCCATAATTTATTATACCATACCTGTTCACACTGAAACACTTATCACAATATTCTGTGGATCTATATTGAAAACCTTGTTAAATTTTGTGACATATTTCCATTCTTTGGAGGTAGGCGCGAACGAACACCACATAATTTTATTATACTATATTTCTTCAAACTGAAATATAATTATCAAAGTATACTTACGCAGATAGATATGAAAAGTCTTTATTAAAGTGTGTGCCTATTTCCATTCTATGGAGGCCAGGTGCGAATTCAGACACTGCAATTTTATTATACCATCCCTATTTAAGTTAAAACATACTTATCAAATTATTATTATGTACATCTATATAAAAAAACTTGTAAACGTTTTTTTTTTTAATTTTTTATTTCCATACTTTGTGGACTAGGCGCGTACGCCGACCCCACAAATTTACTGAATCATCATTATGCCAGATAAAACATACCCATTGCTGTGTCTCAATACATCTATCATTATATGCGATCAGTTTTCTATAATAGGCAACCATATGGGAGCCTAATCCTGACCAGACACACACAAATAGACGTTCAGCTTTATATATATATATATATATATATATATATATATATATATATATATACTGTAAGATAATAGATAAATATATATACTGTAAGATAATAGATAAAAAAGTTGGGCAAAATAATATATATATATATATATATATATATATATATATATATATATATATCTTGGACGCTGAATATTTGAGGTGAACGTTAAGGTTTTTTCTTTAAACAGTAACCCACCAGCGTTAATGAAACCACGAAATCTTTATCTCAGTTGATCAAAATTGTTATAAGAGTAACCTATCAGCAAGTACAACGTCAAAAAACAATGTTATAAAAACAAATAATTCTTCAGATTTTGGACTGTAAAATATGTACAAAGTGTCAATGCTGTGACCAGGATTCGAACCTAGGTTAGCACGGCCACAACGTGGGGTCCTAACCTCTAGACGATCACGGCTAACACTGACGTCTGTCGCTCTTGGCAGAAAGACAAATGACTACTGTCAAACTATTAAAAAATAAGGAGGAAACTTGAAATTCTCACGCATGCGCAAAAATACACTATAGCAACCATTGTTAAATGCAGCTGAATCTCTTCGCTCGCTAAGAAAAGTAGATCAGACCAGTTCTTCTAAGAACTCACCAAACGCCAAAGGAAATAAGTTAAATTAACCGCAAAAGAAACTGCAAGAAAGTCATCTTCTAAGAACTCACTGGAAGCTGACCAAAAAGAATCAAAATCCAAGCCCTAGCCACAAAAATAACTAGATATTGTGGCTACTATACACAATCTACTAATAAAAACAAGTAAGTTTTCTAAAATAAACTACAATAAATTAACCAAGTAACCTCACACTGTCACTGATTAGGACTTCATATAAAGATAACAACTACACTATTGGTGTATATACCGTTCCACACTTTAACTATTGGTGACGGGGCAGTATCTCAATTCTACGAGAGTTGTCTTGCTATAAGATAAGTGATATTATAGTAAGATACACATAAGTGTTATATGTTTACATTTAATAAAAAATGCCAAAGTCAGCACGTAGTAAAAAAGCTCAGAGAAATATAAACTATGAAAAAAAACAAAGTCAAGGTATTATCTGAGCAAAAAGAATACTATCAGAAAAATGCTGAAATAATAAAAAATTAAGTATCATGCAAATCCTGAGGCAGGGAAGGCTGCCTCACGTGCTGACTCAAAAGCACGGTATAACAGGGATCCCGAGGGGAAACAACTGCCTCACGTGCTCTTTATAACAAAGAACCAGAAAAAAAGAAGGCTGCCTCACGTGCTGACTCAAAAGCACGGTATAACAGGGATTCTGAGAAGAAAAAAGCTGCCTCACGTGCTCTTTATAACAAAGAACCAGAAAAAAAGAAGGCTGCCTCACGTGCTCTTTATAACAAAGAACCAGAAAAAAAGAAGGCTGCCTCACATGTTCTTTATAACAAAGAACCAGAAAAAAAGAAGGCTGCCTCACGTGCTGACTCAAAAGCACGGTATAACAGGGATTCCGAGGGAAAAAAGCTGCCTCGCGTTCTCTTTATAACAAAGAACCAGAAAAAAAAGAAGGCTGCCTCACGTGCTGACTCAAAAGCACGGTATAACAGGGATTCTGAGAAGAAAAAAGCTGCCTCACGTTCTCTTTATAACAAAGAACCAGAAAAAAAGAAGGCTGCCTCACATGTTCTTTATAACAAAGAACCAGAAAAAAAGAAGGCTGCCTCACGTGCTGACTCAAAAGCACGGTATAACAGGGATTCCGAGGGAAAAAAGCTGCCTCGCGTTCTCTTTATAACAAAGAACCAGAAAAAAGAAGGCTGCCTCACGTGCTGACTCAAAAGCACGGTATAACAGGGATTCCAAGGGGAAAAAAGCTGCCTCATGCACAAACTATTATAAATATAAATATCAAAAACTGCCAAATCTTTGCCAAAACGCCAAAGAATGAACCAAGAAAAATTTAATAGTGAAGGTATGAACATTTTAGAATTTTATAATACTCTAACTGTTTTATCAGAGATGCGGTAGCACTCTCTATATAATATAGAACCGATGGAGGACCAAGAGGCAACTCCTAAGGCCCAAAACCCAAAGACCTAAAACCCAGCAGGAAGCGACCTGCTACTAATGGAGGCGGCAATGAGCCGCCTCCTAAAAAAGACAATACTATCATGAATGTAAGTTTAAAAATAAGACTGTAAGTAAAAATACTAATTAACAAGAATAAAGAAGCATTGGAAATGCAAAAGGATATAGGGATGGTATGCCAAAAAGTATACAAACAAGATAGCTATGAATGGCTAGGCACATGGAAATAGAATTGCATCCAAAGTATATCCCTATAGCTTTTTACAACCGTAGTAATGGCACGGAATGAAGATTGGAGAAAAGCTATAGGGCTATACTTTGGATGCAATTCTATTTCCATGTGCCTAGCCATTCATAGCTATCTTGTTTGTATACTTTTTGGCATACCATCCCTATATCCTTTTGCATTTCCAATGCTTTTTTATTCTTGTATATATATATTGGTTGGGGGAATACAAAAATCCAATCCCTTGGACAGAACTCTATTTTCGAATGATAGTATTACATGTGTCAATTTAATGTTGACTGTGCCTTTTCCGAAGATATTTAAATAAATGTTTAGAGGTACAGAATTTAAATACACTTTTAAATATAATGGGCGGAAGTCTCTCAAGAGCTCTTTCAGCTATCATCTCATCAGGAGAAAATCGATAGCGTAAAAATAATAATACTATGCCGAAAGTAAAGAGTTATGATGGGGAACTATTGAATGTGCAAAAATTACGGGGACACTGAAATAAAGGTTATTAACGTTTAAAAAATTTTCAGTCTTTCAAAAACGAAACTTACAGAAATTGAAAATAGATTTCTGTCTAAGGGATTTGATTTTTGTATTCCCCCAACCACTATAAATAAAGAGCGAACACTTTCTGCTTTTGAAGTTTTGTTCTCTCAACTGAGACATCATGTTCCAATTTCCCCGGAAAGAATTTCTGGGATGAAATCTAGTTTAGTTGCCTTAGCTCACCGATACAGTAACATACATGTTGATCATAGCGACTTTGTCTGGAACATAACGCAATTTAAAACTATGAAAGCGTTAAAATCCAATGGCGATATTTATTTGTGCAAACCAGACAAAGGTGCAGGAGTGGGGATTTTGGACAAATCGGACTACGTTGAGAAAATGGCAGTTATTCTTAATGATGTTTCGAAATTCCGTAAACTCGGTCCTGTCGAGTTGACGAATAATACTTGCAAGAACGAGCAAAAAATGCAATGACGTCTACTTGCATTATTTAAAAAGAAAGTTTTTTGCAAGGACGTCTATGACAGGATTAGACCCTCTAGTTCACAACGTCCTAGAATGTATGGTCTCCCCAAAATCCACAAGCAAGGTGTTCCACTGAGACCTATTTTATCAATGGTTGGTTAGGTACAACATTCTTTGGCTCAGTGGCTTGTGGAAATTCTGCAACCTGTGCGCGAGTTATATACCACGCACTGTATCCCTGATTCTTTTCAGTTTGTTGATTATGTACGTGGGTTGGATTCTAATACAGAGACATCTTTTATGTGCTCATTTGATGTCTCTAGTCTCTTTACCAACATACCGTTGGATGAGACTATACGTATATGTACCGACGTGCTTTACGATGGTCGCCTGACTGCTCCACGTTTTTCTAAAGAGATTCTTATTGAACTCATTTTAATGTGCACAAAATCTGTGGAGTTTAGTCTTGTGATATTATGTACTGTCAGGTTGACGGGGTTTTAATGGGGAGTCCGTTGGCCCCAACTTTAGCGGATATTTTCGTCGGGTACAATGAATCCATTCTGTTTAATTCAATAACAAAACCCACTGCATATTTCAGATATGTTGACGACACTTTTGCTATTTTTCCATCGCAAAGTGAAGCGTCGATATTTTTTGATAGATTGAATTCTTTGCATGGGCTCTAAAGTTCACTATGGAAAGTGAGAAGGACAATTCGCTTCCCTTCTTGGATGGTTTTGTCGAACGTTCAAGGAGGGGGGGGCTTTCTCACTACAATTTATAGGAAGCCGACATTTACTGGCCTATATGTGAACTGGTTGTCTTTTGTACCAAAACCACGTAAGGTCGGTTTAATTAATACTTTGGTACATAGAGCCCTGATGATTTGTTCACCTTACAGATTGGAGGCCGAACTCGATAAGATCAGGGAAATATTCATCAATAATGGTTATCCTATTGAATATATTGATGACTGTATTTTCAAAACGGTTGCGGATTTTAAATAACGTAAAAAGTTTAGACCTTTGAAATGCCCGCTTTATTTAAAATTGCCGTGGATTGGGGAAAAGAGTAACAGACTTTCCAAACAGATTCGCAGAAGTATTTATGACTGCTTTTATTCTGTGTCCTTGCGTTTGATATACACTACGAGACCTGCATTTCCTTCTTTTCGCAAGGATAGTTTGCCTTACATCCAAAATAGTAATATTGTATATCAATTCAAATACCAGTGCGATGCTTGTTATGTTGGGCGAACATCCTTGCATCTTTTGACTCGTATAAACCAGCATGTTCCATCGAAGTTCAGACAAGGGAGGCTTGGCTTTGGTAGTCTCCCTCCTTCTGCAGTCTTGGAGTCTGCTATTGGCCAGCATTTGGTTGACAACCCGTGCTGTACCGATAGATATAAAATTGAATGTTTCGAGGTGCTACATAGAGCGGACTCCAGAAACCATTTAAAGATTTTGGAGTCTGTCTCTATTGCGGTGCGGAAACCTTCTTTGTACGTCCAGAAAGAAACATCTAACGCATTGTTTCTGTTTGGGGAACTGTGAATCTTTTCTCCCGTTTTTTTGTTTTTTCCCCTCGTTGTGCCATTATTTTAATCGTTTTTTAAACGTTAATAAACTTTATTTTAGTGTCCCCGTAATTTTTGGTACATTCAATAGTTCCCCATCATAACTCTTTACTTTCGACATAATATTATTATTTTTACGCTATCGATTTTCTCTTGATGAGATGATAGCTGAAAGAGCTCTTGAGAGACTTCCGCCCATTATATTTAAAACTGTATTTAAATTCTATACCACTAAACATATATATATATATATATATATATATATATATATATAATATTTCGCAATCATGAAGGGAAGACTTTATAATTCATGATTTAAAGCAACGTTATGTTACTCGAACATCCTAGAGAACTGATTATCTTCTAAAATCTTCCAGTAATATACTTTATTTAAATCGCTTCCCCTATTTTTCCTTTTTTTTCACCACACATAATGGAAAGCAACGTTATTTTATTGTACATTATACATATTTATAATTCCCCTTTTAAAAAAAGTCCTTCGATACAGTTTGGAGGAAGCGAGGGCGAAACCGGTCAGCTGACTTTCCCTTTTTTCCTTTTCTCTTCTTCATCTCGTTTACTTTATTTTGAAACGTTTTTAATCATGAATTATAGAAGTCTTCCCTTCATGATTGCGATATTTACAGTTTGTACCCCCAAAGAATCATGAAATTATGTATATACATATATATATATATATATATATATATATATATATATATATATATATATATACCTATGCACACCCCCACCCCCACACACACGTATATATATATATATATATATATATATATATATATATATATATATATATATATATATAGAGAGAGAGAGAGAGAGAGAGAGAGATGTTGTTTGTTTTGGTATGTGCGATATGTTTTGAAGGAATTCAATTATTTACGAAAGTGCATTTTTACCTAAATGCGAGTTGGGAATAATTTTCGCTTTAACCAATTTATACCCTCACATGGGAAGCGGTATATATATATATATATATATATATATATATATATATATATATATATATATATATATATATATATTATTTTTAAAATATAATGATCCACTGACACGACGCATCATATATATATATATATATATATATATATATATATATATATATATATATATATATATATATATGCTACGACTACTACTACTACTAAAACTCTGTCGTTCTTGGTTGTTTGCTTGCGAACTATCCTCCTCCTACTACTACTACTATGCATCTTCTTCTTGCTACTACTATTACTTCTTCTCTTTACAACTACTACTACGCCTTCTCTTCTTCCTCTTACTACTACTACTACTACGCCTCCTCGGCCTAATTTTTTTGCGTTTTAAATTATACAAATAAACAATTGTTAATACTTTCTGCATCTTTTTACATCGTTCATTTCCGTATTACATTTAAGTTATTTTAACGCAATTTTCTTACAAATAAATCTACTATTTTACAATGTATTGTTTTACTTTGTACGTTTTCAGCGACCCAATTTTTTTCCATGTTTAAATTAAAAGATATTTCAAAATTTGAATTTAACTTTAAGTATTATGGTATCTGTTCAGTGCACATTTACCTATAAGTATGGCAAACCACTTATAATTCAATGGCTGTAAGTTTTTTTTTTTAAGAATAAACAATTATAAACAGAACGACTCATAAAATTCTACCTATATTCTTTTTTCATTTTAATATACTTTCATATAAAAGTTTCTCTTATGTCAAAAAAAAACTATTTTCTTTACGTCACAAGTGTCACGCTCATACATTAATTCCATAGTTAATATATACTGACCCAACCGGTCATGGGTAGTCTAGTATATATATATATATATATATATATATATATATATATATATATATATATATATATATATATGAAATTGGTATATTTAGGCAGCATTTTTTCATTCAAGTAAATATTAAATACCTTTGCTTTACAATTCTTTTTTTTTTAATTTTTCAATTTTCGTATAATCTTTTTATATAAAATCTTTTTATATAATCTTTTCGTATAAAAATCAAAAATATTAATAAAAGTTCCATAATTGTTGCTGTCACGAGCCTTTCGATTCGTCCACGAATCATCTTCACATGTTGAAGTAAAAAAGCGCAGGAGCGAAAATGAGAATTAAAAGTGAAAACTAAAATATACAGTAAACGGCGTTAGGTGCTGATAAGCTAAAATATACAGAGTCGATGAAAAGTCGATTAAAATTCTAGTATTAAAATCAGCAAGTTCGTAGAAACTGTTAACAAAGTCCGTCCACTACGAATTCACTTAGTGTCGGTCCAATATACACTACAGAACTACTCGTCTATGCCCCCAATGGTAACATATATACCCAAATAGACGAAGTGGCAATGGGATCAGTCCTTGGACTGATCCTAAGTGAATTTGACATAGCTGATTTAGAAAACAAAATATTTATGAATAATATAAAGCCCCCCCTATATATGTACGCAACGCGGACGACATTCTTATTTTAAAATAATGAAATGATATACCAACTACAGTAACTTAAAAAAAAACTCACTCCTTAAATTTACAGCAGAGTTGAATAGTGATAATAATAAAATTTCATTTCTTGATGTCCTTATTGACACGTACAATAATACTTTTAAAACTTCTGTATATAAAAAACCAACGAGCACGAACTCCAGCCTCCTGAACTTTAAAAGTGAATGCCCACAAAGCCATAATAAAAAATGGTTAAACCGCGCTAAAATGATATACACAAAAAAGCATTACTCATTGAAAAAAAAAAAATTAAACAAATACTCATTAACAACCATTTTCCTAATTACATTGTTAATGAACAAATAAAACGAACGCTACAAGCCCTTGAAAATCCTAATAATAATATTAGCCAACACCGCAATGCAAACTCCATTAATATATTTTATCAAAATCAAATAAAACCTAACTTCAGAATCGAAGAAAATGCAATTAAAAATATCGTACGTAGATAATTGACGCCTATTGACAGCAACTCTAAAATTAAATTTATTAAGAAGTTTAGAACACAAAACCTTGGGGTTAGAAACAACTCATCACCGGCTATAAAAACGTTGGAACAAACCAATGTAGTGTATAAAATCTAATGCTCTATGGGAGAATGTAACTCCTAAAATAATACATAGATTGGGCATACAACAACAACGTTGTCCCGGCGAATAACCGTCCATCTAAATAATGCTAGTACTATATATATAAACATTTGATGAAAGAAAATAACATCCAATTTTAGAAAGGTCCTCGTTGACAACATAAAAATTATACAACATGAAAATAATATTAAAAAATTAGAAATTCTTGAATCGTCATATATTAGAACCTTTGAACCCACTACAAATGATATTGCATTCGAGAAAAGCAGTAACGTTCTAAAATGTCTTGCGTAGTTCGTAGTGGATGAATTTTGTTAATAGTGTCCAAAACTTGCTGATTTTAATACTCGAGTTTTTTTTTATCGACCTATATTTTTAATAATATTTGCTTGAATATATATATATATGTGTGTGTGTGTGTGTGTGTGTGTGATCGTTCGTGTTTGTATGTGAGTGTCGGTGTGCAGATAAATATACATTGGTATTTATTGTACAATGGATGATAAAGCAGGAGCGATATAAAATCAAAGAATTCGAGAAATGCATTACATTCCGATTATTTCAAAGAATAAAACAAACATTTTACAAAATAAATGCCATTACTACTATTCAGCTTCAAACGTTGAATGAAGATCCCATTAGACTACATTTGCAATTGTAGACTCCATCTTTGCAAACGTTGAAGATGTTTGTTTTTTTTGTTTTTTGCATTCTAACATTAAATCGATCGTTGCATATCCATTGAAAGTAATGCACTTTCTGAATGCAGTCCATACAGGTGCAATTATCTACCCTTGGTTATAAAATAGTAGGTCTGCTAGAACCCCATGTGAAAAGTAAACAGTTGATTATATCATGGCTAGAATTAAAGTATAAAATGCAAAAGTCAAGTATCATGCTTGAATTGGGCTTTAAAAAGAAACATTCCTTTCGAACTCGCCCCGGTTATATCAAAGAATCTACTGTATATTTTATATACCTGGCCTTTCTACTTGTGTGGTGACAAGGGATTGAATTAAAGTTTAAAATGCAAATATCATGTTCGATTGTGCTCTAAACAGATACATTTATTTTGAACGCACTCCTGTCATATAAAAGATCTTACTGTTGATTTTAATCGCTGGGTACGTTTGTGCGGCGATAAAACTTCTCAAACACACTTGTGGTGATAGACGGTGTAAAAAGTGTAAACTTTACTCCAAATCGATTACGAAAAACGTAAAAACGTGTATGCATGTACATTCGCAAATTATAAAATAATATAATGCAAGTAAAACGTCTGGTTAAGTTAGAATATATAAATAGACGACCTGGTGAACTAGAAAATATCGTAGTTCACTAATCCACGTGAAAACACGCAAAACTCAATTAGAACGCCTATTAATATACAAACAATTTTAGCTCGCCTATTAAAGTAGTATTATTTCGTAGCACGGTTATGAAAATACACATCCAGTTCGATTGCCTATCAACGTTAAAAAACTCAATTAGATCTATTACAGTAGAAAGTTTAATTCAAAATGCTTATTACTGTCAAACATTCGGTTGAAGCTCTATCAACGGGGGCAATTGCAGTTAAACATCATATCAACGTAGAAATATTCAGTTTTAGAGTATATTACGAAAAATGCTGATTGACTGATCCATGAAATTGAAGCATAAAAAGAGACAACTGACTAAAAAGGAATCTGTAGATAAACTATTTACAAACAGTCAAATAATAGAGATAGGCTATCTAGCAAAATACAAACACGAAGATAGATAATCTACCAAACGAAAAACATACAGGTAGATTTCCTACCAAATTAAAAACATACGGATAGAAGATCAACCAAGGTAAAAACATACGGATAGATTATCTACCAAATTAAAAACATACAGATAGATTATCAACCAAATTAAAAACATACAGGTAGATTTCCTACCAAATTAAAAACATACGGATAGAATATCAACCAAGGTAAAAACATACATATAGATTATCTACCAAATTAAAAACATACAGATAGATTATCCACCAAATTAAAAACATACAAGTAGATTTCCTACCAAGTTAAAAACATACGGATAGAATATCAACCAAGGTAAAAACATACAGATAGATTATCTACCAAATTAAAAACATACAGATAGATTATCCACCAAATTAAAAACATGCAGATGGATTATCTACCAAATTAAAAAAATACAGATAGATTATCTACCAAAGTAAAAACATACAGATAGATTATCTACCAAATTAAAAAAATTTATATAGATTATCTACCAAATTAAAAACATACAGATAGAGTATCTACCAAATTAAAAAAATACAGATAAATTATTCACCAAAGAAAAACATACAGATAGATTATCTACCAAATTAAAAACGTACAGATAGATTATCCACCAAATTAAAAACATGCAGATTGATTATCTAATAAATTAAAAACATGCAGATAGATTATCTACCAAATTAAAAACATAAAGATAGATTATCTACCAAATTAAAAACATACAGATAGATAATCTACCAAATTAATAACATACAGATAGATTATCCACCAAATTAAAAACATGCAGATAGATTATCCACCAAATTAAAAACATACAGATAGATTATCTACCAAATTAAAAATATACAGATAGATTATCCATCAAATAAAAAACATACAGACACATTATCTACCAAATTAAAACATACACATAGATTATCTAATAAATTAAAAACATGCAGACAGATTATCCACCAAATTAAAAACATGCAGATAGATTATCTAATAAATTAAAAGCATACAGATAGATTATCTAATAAATTAAAAACATACAGATAGATTATATACCAAATTAAAAACATGCAGATAGATTATCTACCAAATTAAAAACATACAGATAGATTATCTACCAAATTAAAATCATACAGATAGATTATCTACCAAATTAAAAACATACAGATAGATTATCTACCAAATTAAAAACATACACATAGATTATCTAATAAAGTAAAAACATACAGATAGATTATCTACCGAATTAAAAACATAAAGATAGATTATCCACCAAATTAAAATCATACAGATACATTATCTACCAAATTAAAAACATACAAATAGATTATCCACCAAATTCAAAACATGCAGATAGATTATCTACCAAATTAAAAACATGCAGATAGATAATCTACCAAATTAAAAACATACAGATAGATTATCTACCAAATTAAAAACATACAGATAGATTATCTAATAAAGTAAAAACATACAGATAGATTATCTAATAAAGTAAAAACATACAGATAGATTATCTACCAAATTTGAAAAGTACAGATAGATTATCTAATAAATTAAAAAATACAGATACATTATCTACCAAATTAAAAACATGCAGATAGATTATCTACCAAATTAAAAACATACAGATAGATTATCTACCAAATTAAAAACATACAGATAGATTATCTACCAAATTAAAAACATACAGATAGATTATCTACCAAATTAAAAACATACAGATAGATTATCTACCAAATTAAAAACATACAGATACATTATCTACCAAAGTAAAAACATACAGATAGATTATCTAATAAAGTAAAAACATACAGATAAATTATCTACCAAATTAAAAACATACAGATCGATTATCTAATTAAGTAAAAACGTACAGATAGATTATCCACCAAATTAAAAAGATACAGATCGATTATCTAATTAAGTAAAAACATACAGATAGATTATCGACCAAATTAAAAACATACAGATCGATTATCTAATTAAGTAAAAACGTACAGATAGATTATCCATCAAATTAAAAACATACAGATCGATTATCTAATAAATTGAAAACGTACAGATAGATTATCTAATTAAGTAAAAACGTACAGATAGATTATCCATCAAATTAAAAACATACAGATCGATTATATAATAGATTAAAAACATACAGATCGATTATCTAATTAAGTAAAAACATACAGATAGATTATCCATCAAATTAAAAACATACAGATCGATTATCTAATTAAGTAAAAACATACCGATAGATTATCCACCAAATTAAAAACATACAGATCGATTATCTAATAAATTAAAAACGTACAGATAGATTATCCATCAAATTAAAAACATACAGATCGATTATCTAATTAAGTAAAAACATACAGATAGATTATCTACCAAATTAAAAACATACAGATCGATTATCTAATAAATTAAAAACGTACAGATAGATTATCCACCAAATTAAAAACATACAGATCGATTATCTAATAAAGTAAAAACGTACAGATCGATTATCTAATAAAGTAAAAACGTACATATAGACCATCTAGCAAAATGAAAACATACAGCTAAACCATAAATAAATATTATAAAAACAAACAAACATACATACATACATACATACATACATACAGACTATCACATTAAAAGCATACTCTCTACTTAAGATACAGATTGGCTAAATTAAAAACATAGAGATAGAACATTTACCAAAGTAAAGACATACGGAAAGTCTGTCTTAATTTTTATGCAATAACCAGGTCTTATGACATGTTATGTAGCAGTATATATATTGTGTATATATATTGTGCATATGTATATATATATATATATATATATGTGTGTATATATATATATATATATTGTTGATATATATTGCAATTTCCTGTAAGTACAACTTGCTAATTCCTTCATTCCTCTATTTATTACTCTTATTTCCTTTCCTTTTAATCAACACGTACTAATGTATTTACACACACACACGCACACGCGCACACTCACACGCACACACACATATATATATATATATATATATATATATATATATATATATATATATATATATTAGTGTTAGGTTGATTAATGGGAATCGGGAATCGGAAAAATCGGAGCTTTTCGGAGTATCTGAATCGGTATCAGAATCGAAAAAATTTTGAACCTATTTTCCAATGCCCAAATCGATTCCTTAAATTACCTTTTTTTTATTTGATTTTGGTTTAAAAAACATCTTCCACTACTTGTAGTTTTAATAAAATAATAAATATGTATTGATTTAAACTTCCAGTAAGACTGAAATCTCTAGATCACCCCTCACAAGTTTGATTTTACGTTTGAGAAAATATAAGCACATTTAACACGTGTTTTTACAGTAATCGAGAAAAAATAATACTTTTTTTGTTAAATATTTAGAGATTTATAAAGAATCGGAAAAGTGTAATTGTATTAGCACACACATATATATGTATATATTTATACAATTATGCTTATAATTATTTTTAATACACAAAACACATCACACACACACACACACACAAACACACACACACACACACACACACACACACACACATATATATATATATATATATATATATATATATATATATATATATATATATATATATATATATATATATATAAGCATGGCCTGTTATCCGGCAATGCCCAGTGGAAGCATATCCATCCTCGCGTAAAAAAGTAAAGTACGATTGTTATTGCTGGGCTTCTCAATCTGCCCATGTTAAGACCGGTTTTCGGAATAGACCCACCAACCTCCCTATGGTAAGAACGTCTGTCAGAATATACACACCCACCTCCCGCAAGTGAATTACAATCTAGAATGCAGGTATTTATATCTCGAAAACTACCTGTTTGCCTTGTCTTGATTAGTATACTGGAAAACTTATAAAACTCGTCATACTCAAGGAAATTTTGGAGTTGGATCTAATGTAAAAAAAATACCCTCGTCCTCCAAAATAAAGAAAATTTGTGGAAGCCCAAAAGTTGAAAACCAATAGAAGCATACCCCTCACTCTCCCAAAATAGATTGCCGTAAACTTAACTATGCAAGCATTAACAACACCCCCTTATCCCTGAAAAAAAAGTCGTAGAAGCCGAAAAGTGAAAAGAAATGAAACATAGGTCCCCTCCTCAAAAAATGAGTTCCCGGAAAACTTAACTATGCAAGCATTAACAACAATCCCCTCATCCAAAAAGGAACTCTGGGCGGAAGGTTGGGAAATTGCTTCTCCCCTCTGAAGTGAATAACGTAAAAATATTGTTCTTCTTTCATGTTCTTCCTTGGTAGTGGTCAGTGTTACTTTCAAAGTATATAAGTTAACGCATTTAATTATTGTTGCGAGAGAGAAAGAGAAACAGGCAGACAGACAGACAGACAGAGAGACAGACAAAAGAACAGTACGTTTTGTTTGTTTTGCGTTCTACCAGCTAGTGAACTCAACCGCCTCCAGGTGTGTCAGAAATGTCGTGAAAAATAGTGAATAATTCCATCCCGTCTTTCCAAGCTTATAACTCCTTAAAAAATGTAACTCAAGCCCTAATTTTTTTCAATTAAAGGAGCAAGGACCAAGGTTTAATTAAAAAAAAAAAAATAATAAAAACAACGTGCTTTTTTGAAGAAAAAGGTTTTAAACTTCGGACTTTACAGGTAAAATTCTAAAAAAACACTACTTTTTTTGTTTTAAATTTGAATATATTATTTATTGACCTTTTCTCTTCAATTTGTGATATATAACACTTTGGTCAGTAAATAAATTATTTACTTTTTAATAGACACTTGAAAATGGGGCGCGTGAATTTTAAAAAAAAACGTTTGTCTAAAATATTATATTCGGTTTACTGGAAAGACCATAAAATTTTACATTGACCCTGAAAATATCGAAAAAATAGAATGAATAGAAAAATTTTGATAGATTTTTAAAGTTTAAAAATTGAAAAATATTGAGTTCGGAAAATTCATTACTGTTTTTTTTAAATACAATAAAAATATTTCTATTACTTTTAAAATAACTTTAATAGTTTATTTTGGAAGTATAATCCATAAAGAAAATAAATAACCCACTTTTAAAAGAGAAATTACGAGTTTTTTATATTTTATTTGAAGTTTCGTGATAGGGGTGTCAAAAATTCCTACAAAAATTCTGATACACCTACTGCCTCGCCCTCACAAATAAAAAAGTAACATGTTTAAATATATGCGAGCGGCCAAGAAGTAAACAAGCTAAGCGCATTTTTGGCTCCTCGTGTGTATATGGGGGCGTACTTTTGCGTAACGTTTGGCGTGGCATTTGTCGTGCAGACGGCATGTTGTATCTAATCCGTGAGCGTTCGTTTTTGTTGGAGTTTTTAAATCTGGAATAAGAGAATTACAGATGGCATCCAATGAGAAAGAGTGGAATGAGCGAAGGGAGTAATCTTTATTTTGTTAATCTGCGAATCGGAAGTGAACATAATTTCTATTGGTTTATGAGTCAGTTTAATAAGGGTGACGGGGTAATACAAGTCTACTGTGTGTAATTTTATGCGGCGTAGAGTTTGGACGGTGAAAGCAGTGATAAATTAGCGAAATAAAATAGAGACTAATTACTCTAATGCTATTGGCGATAGTGATGATTAGGGCTATGACAACAGAATAATCTTTTCATTCTTTTGACTCTCGAGTATATATCCGACACAGTTAGACACACTTAATCAACCGAGAACCACATCCGTCTATATAAAAACATAGAAGATATTAACGGATATATACTCAAGAGTCAAAACAATGAAAAGAATATGCTATTGTCACAGCCCTAGTGATGATTTCTTTCCTAGGATTAATTGTAGGATTGTATTATAGGACCTTAATCTATCTTTTATGATGTTGTAAAGTTACATAATGTAGTGACTAATAGTTTAGACACAATAAATTTGCAAACCTACGGTAATTTGGTCCGGAGGGTAATTTCTACAATAAAAATATTATAAACAGGCTATATATATATATATATATATATATATATATATATATATATATATATATATATATATGGGTTATTTGTTAAGCCCATTGATATTAATGCCGACTTTTCAATTTAAAAAGAAAATACAACTACACGTAGTAGTGGATATGGGAGCGACTTCACAAAAGCAAAACAAATTTGCATATTCACTTGAAAATCCAACTCTCATTAATTAACTATTCGTTTTTTGTTTGTTTTCTTATTCAATAGGTGTATCATTTAGCTATTACGCAACGTTCTATTTATGCATATATTTATATTAAACATAATTGGTGATAAAAATTTCTAGAAACCACATACGAAAAATTCGACCAGGTTTCGCTAGTTTAGTGCAGGCTTTTTCAAGAGTAAAAAAAATGTAAAATGCTCACTCTACATTTTTACTCTTGAAAAATCCCGCACAAAACAGACGAAACGTTGTCGGCTAGACAAGATCGAATCCTGGCCGCCCAAATGACAGTCAAGGCTACTCACCTTTGCGCTATACGACTGCTGCTGAGTGAGTAATGAATTTAATGATGTTTAGTGTTTTTTTTACATCGTCCAAATGCCTCTGCTCGATCTGTTTACACAAAGAGCATCGCTTAATACGCTAAGGGCAGTTTGTATATCACTTACCAATATGCTCAACCCAAGATAGGGAGCATTATATATATCAAGTATGATCACGTTTGATAATCACTTGAAGTGATGAACGAATAGATATGGATTTTTGTATAGATATTCTGAGCAGTATCCCCTCGAGTGCTAAAACAACTAGCAACATCTAATAGATTATCTTTTTTTATAGATATAAAACATACCGGTCACACGTAGTTGATAGGTATACATACACTCATTCCGGCGTGCACTGGTTTTCCTGTTTTTTAGGGGGGGGTACACGTTCATATTATACACGCCAGTCAGAACCGAGCCATTTTATAACGGCGACAGGTAAGTAAAAATCATTTCCACCACTCGATTCAGGTCATGGTTCATCACGTCTGCCACACTTACCATCGCGATCTGCCCACGCTAGACGCTGTAATAAAATAAGTAATTTATAAAATAAAATGAAAACATCATTATAATGAAGACTGCATTACGTCGTACGTCTCAGTCGTAATTGGTCAGTCTATCAGACGCAGACATCTGCTAAACGGATGTTAAAGTTTGCGACGTGCTACGATAATGAGAAAGGAAATATCAAGAGACCATTTATCGATGATGTTCAAGATCAAAATTGTGATCAAAAAAGAATAACATATTGAGTGGCAAATCCAGAGAAAGCTAATCAGTATCTGAGAGACATTTTCAATCCTGTGATTAGTTAGTGTAACGAAGAAAACGTTGATGAGTGCAAATAAAGTAAAAAGGTGCAGAGGGGAGTAGAGGATGAAAGAAAGAAAGAAAGAAAGAAAAAAGAGGGAAGAAGTGGAATAAAAAAAAAGAAATAAAGAGGAGATAGAAAGTTAGAAAATTAGAAAGAAAACAAAAGAAAGGGGAAATTCAAGAGAATAGAGAAAGGAGAGAGAATAAGATGTATAAAGAGGGATAAAAAGAGAAAGAGAGAGAGGATGAGGATAATTAGAAAATTAGTTACAAAAGGATCCATCCATCCATCTATAGCCCTTTGAGCCCCTGGAGGCCATCTACAACTTTTTGTAGATGGTTTTGTAGCGAGGAGTTTTTTTTTTTTTTACAGGGTAAGGGTGCTGGCCCCACGTCCAACCTTGCCAGAAGGTACATACAGGGCCTAGCCTTCCCAAATGGATACCCATCTGGTACTAGCCAGGCTCAACGTTGCTTAACTTACAAAATAATAACTGAAAGAAAATGGAACCGGTAAAAGAGAGCGAGGATGAAGGGCAGAAAGAGAAGAAGAAAGAAAATGAACAGAATGTAGAGGTGAAACATAAAAAGAAAGAAGGAAAAGAGGAAAGAAAACAAAAATAATAATAAAAATAGAAGGAGTATGAGAAAGAATAAAAATGGAATATACTTGTATATATTGTTAGTTTAATAATAATTATTTAAATATTTAAGTGCATTTTTATATAAAATTTATAAATAATTTTTCTACTATACAATATTTTGATTGCAAAGATCCCCCTCTGAACCAAAGTACCGGAGCTTTTCAACAACAGATGCCACATACAACTTCATTACATCTACCCTGAATGTCAGTATCTTATGTAACTTACGAACACCATTTCTGTTATATTCACTCGTGATAATAAAATGATACATAACATCCGATGAGCAACACCATCACAATCGCCCCATCTACAAAGAAAGCAGGTTTTTATCTCTCTCCTAATTTAGTGCTCTCACCGCTACCAGTTGACACCGGCACAAATTCTACACTTTCCTGTGCTATGATGATTGCACCGCCTTTAACTGGTTACTACGTACTTAGACATGACAATCTTTTCATTTTTCACTCCATAAATAATGAAGTCTCTCAATCATAATTCCGATCATTCCGATTGGCTGAACTCTGACTATTCTCAGATTCTGGAATACATTTTTCCCACTTTATAAACGAACGGTTACTAAAAATGTTACAAGGCGTCGCTAACAAACATATTCCTATACAGAAACAAACAACTTTTGTTCTTACAGAAATTGTCAAATACGATATTGCATGTAATTAGACATAAATGTATTTCCACTTTCTATACAGTCCAAAACATTACGTTTATTTATTTTTCCTTTTCTGCATCGCTCCAACTACGCCGCCGCTGCGTCGCGTGCTCTCTGTTATATACATAAAAAAATCTAAGTTCCTTAAGATTACTACTTATTTACGGAAAATTTTACATGTTCTTTGCGTTTCCAACACCCAATTACAAATTTTTACAAACCTCGAAAAAAAAGGACTTTCCTTGCACAGCTTATTGTTAGACTCATTTACAAAATTTTACCCACCTCGCTTGCTTTACACATTTATTCATCGCTAAGATGGTCCGTTATCCGTTATACATATAAACAAACCATGTTTCTCATGGTTAATACTTATTTACGGCAAACTTTGAAGGCGCTTTTTGGTTCTAGCACTCCCCTTTACGAATTTTTACTTCCCCTTAAAAAAACTTATCTTTTAGCGCTTATTTATGATTATTTCATGCTAGAACGTGTGAAGCCAAAAATATGTATCCTGACAGATTTGCATAGAAGAAGTAATTTTAAAAAATAACAACATAAAAACGAGAATTCAACAAAGCAAATAAGTTCAATATTTAGCATTCAATTATTATCCTAAAAATCGTTGATTTGAAAAATAAATAAGACGTTAGATTTCCTTACAGAAGGCTTCCATGTTTCCGTTAAAAACAAATAACGGTTATTGTTTTTCGAGCATAATAAAGGCATTAAAATACACAACATAAAACTAATCCAGTTAGGCGGGAGAGTAACTTATCTCACCTTTGAAACTTATTACTTACTTACTACTTTTAATTATGTTTGGATGTACTGATTTTTATTTTATATTAAAACGCTCTTCTACTTCTGTATTTTGGTATAGCAGCAATTATTACCTAAAAATCCGTGAAGACTAATGTTACAGAATGGATTGAGAGAGAGAGAGAGAGATAGAGAGAGGGGGAGGTGAGTAAACGTGGAGTGTAGACACGTTTACCAGAACCGAGGGTCAGCTGACCAGATTACGTATGAGTGACGTGGTCAGGTTGGCTAGATCTGTGAGACTGGATTTGGGCTTTGAAGAAGACGGACGGCTTAATAGCTGTTCCCTCCCCTTCACTGGGGGTGGGGGACGCTGACGTGTTCAAAGCAAGCAAGATTCACTTCCATATTCTGTGTCGACATCTGGAAGGTAAATAAAAAACTATAAAACCAATTCATCGTCTTGAAGTGATAAATCTTCGTCTAACAGGTACCAGTCTCCCTCCAAGAGAAGATGAATTCCAGATGGATCAACATCGACGAAACATGAAGTAAGGTATGTCGAAGAAAATGCATCTAACACACACACACAAAAGCATATGAACAATTAGATATGAACACACACAACCGCATATGAAACTAGACGATCATACGCACACGGAATTCTTTTATGACACGCATAATCTCCTTTCATTCTAATAATAATCATTCCATGACAACAAATACAATTATGGTCCTCCCCTTTTATGTTATACACCAAACGTCAATTTGGTGCCCCTCTATGATAACCCTAGTGATAACTTCAATGATAATACTATGTAACACTAAGGTTACGGAATAAAATAATTAAAACTAAGTATTGCAGTTATTAAAAAATAAATTTAAAAAAACGAAGAAGTTTCGTTACATTTCCTCAGGATAGAAGATGTTTTCGTTCTTAATTCAACTCCCGCTTTTTAATAAAACTTTGAAACGAGCTATTTGTAGTCGCGGAGGCGGGTAAAGACTTGATCAACATTACCGTTAGGATTTACCGTAAAAAGAATGAAAAAAAAATTAAACAATTCATACAATAGGAAAGTGTATTCATTCAAATATTTTATTACTACGTCGACAACGAAAGATAAACTTACAGTTTAACACGTGACTAAATTGAAAAGGTAGATCCCGATTATTTGCGTTATTTTGCCCAAATAGAAAACATGTTTAAAATAATAAAACAACTAACAAAGTACGAAAGTGTAGTTTTTATAATTTTATCACGACGACCACGACGACCATGATAAAACAATAAAAGTTACAGTTTAACACGTGACTACATTAAAATATTAGCTTCCGATTAGTTGCGTTTTCGTATAATTATTCTTAATTCCCGCACCACGAGGGAAGAGTTAGACAAAAGTCGTATTTTAATGTGGAGAAGTACAGCTTCCTTATAAAGGGCCCTCTGGTACGAAGACAAATAAAAATTAACAACCGTTCTTATATTTTTTACAGGTGGGGTGGAAGGCATATTTCCATCGGGCAACGCCGGTACATGGGTCCTGCTATTATAACATAAATATGGGTAAATTTCTTTACTTATATAGAAAAGTCACTTTGTACGTATGTCTGTGTGTGAGAGTTCGTTTTATATGGACTCCGAAACGGCTTGGATCGTTGTTTTGACATTTCACACAAATGTACTTTATTATGTATGTGGGAGTATTCTTAGATAGGTTTGTACCGGAATGCCCCTGATAAGTATCGAAAATCGATAGTCAAAAAAATCTGATAAAAGACGTAAGAGTCCGATTTTGACAAATATTACGCAGAAATTTATACACCACCTATGCGGAAAGGGCCCAGCGTTCAACAGTACATACTTTAATAAGACATGCACGCGTTTCGAATGAGGGAATGAATGTTTATTTTTAAAGCACAATTGGACCATGATACTTGACTTTTGCATTTTAAACTTTATGTCCGTCCATTATACCAAAAGAATGCTACAAATTCATCAATAGAATCTCTACGTTGTAATATAGAATACAATTTATTAGAAATGGTATCACTGTTGGGAGGCATGTGAAACTACCTCCAGTTACAACCGCTATGAGTCCCCAACTAAACTAGGCAATTAATCGATTAGGTGTACATATGGGCAATTTCATCGATTTCGATGACAATAAAAATGATTTTTTATCCGATTATTTTGATTATCGATTATGAATACTTATTGAAAACATTCCTATACGAAAACTATCTAAGAACATTGCCAGCTACATAAAGTATCTTCCTTTAAAATTTCATTAAAAAACCATCCCAGCCGTTTTCGTGTTCATAGGTAACAAGCACACACACATATACACACATACTCACAGATATGCACGCATACAAAGTTCCTTTATATAATAGTAGCGATGTATATACATATGTACATATATATACACATAAAAACATAAAAATATGTATATATATATATTATATGTGTATGTATATATACATATATCCATATACATATATATACCTATATATATATGTATATATATATATATACCTATATATACATATATATACCTATATATATATGTATAAATATATATATATATATATATATATATATATATATATATATATATATATATATATATATATATATATATATATATACATACAGTAAAACCCCGGGATACAGCATTAAAAATTAGTAATAAAAATACAGTACAGAAACGTAGATTCCATGAGCAAAGCTTCTTTCTTAGAACTGCACGCCAGTGGAACTCTCTGCCGCTTGCCTGTTTCCCACCTGACTACAACTTGGACGTCTCCAAGTCCAACATAAACAAACTCCTGACAAACCGCCCCCTTAAGTAAGACACTCCATCAAAACCCCCAATACTAATGATTACTACAATACTATCTCATTGATATACACGCAATAACCCTTATCCCTGAGTGACCTTCCGGCCTTCATAAGTGGTGACCCCCATGTAAAAAAAAAACAAAAAAAAACATTATAAATAACGCCGCAAGGCAGGGTAAATACCGGAACCAGGGACCGGAATAACACTATTCCACATCGTAACTTGAAAAAACTATCCAGCGGCCACCATATCCCGGCCTATATATATATATATATATATATATATATATATATATATATATATATATATGATGGCTGTCCTCTCGGTTTCGATCGCGACCACCTCCTTTATTTCATGTCCTCTGCCCCATGCCATACTCTCCTCTCGAATTTTATGTGCTCGCAAATGTCTCTTCAGATCAGCCAAAGTGCGACAGATTTTGCCACAAACCTGGCACACCTGATTCATTTTGCTTGCAGCTTCAATCTATGCCTCCCTCTCGCCAAACTTATACGAAAAACACTCGTCTAGCCAAAACCACTATCAATAATTTCTAACACTCTTTGTCTGTGCCTAGACCTAAACGTAGATTCGACGAACAAAGCTACTTTCTTAAAACTGCACGCCTATGGAACTTTTTTCCGATTGACTGCTTTCCAGCTTACTACAATCTGTCTTCAAGTGCAACGTAAACAAGTTCTGGATGGACCGTCCCCCTAAATAATTAAATTTACAAAATTCCCACTACTTATGTTTACTACGCTATAATCACATTGACTAATGTCTACCCATTCACTCTTATCCTCGAGTGGCCTCTGGACCTTGATAAGTGGTGATTTCTATGTAAAAAAGCATGCTTACGATATAGGTATAATGTTCCACATATGTAACACTTGGAGTATACATGGAGCACACAGTAAAATACATAAAGTACATTTATTTGAAATTTTCTAAAATATCGATCTAGCCGTTTAAAAGTTCATAGAGTACGAACCCACACACACACAAGTTCTTTATATCTCTCTATCTATTTAAATATATATATATATATATATATATATATATATATATATATAGGGTCCCGATTTTGAATCTCGCTAGATTCAGCCACTCCAAAGAGCTGTAGACGATGAAACACGTGCTATATTTTAAGCAATATATATGCTGCTCCCCATTAACAAATTGGTAAAAGGGAAAATGATTCCCAACTTGCATTTAGGTAAAAATTGAACTGTCGTATAAATAATTGAATTCATTCAAAATAATCGCAAAAATTGAATTAATTCAAAGGTTGCAAACAAAAAAACAAAAAAACATACAAATAAATAACACACACACACATATATATATATATATATATATATAGAGAGAGAGAGAGAGAGAGAGAGAGAGAGAAGAGACAGACAGACAGACAGATGAGTTGGAAAAGAAGGAGAGTAAGAAGAAAAAATAAAAATGAAAG
Organism: Euprymna scolopes; assembly: GCF_053919585.1. Lineage (NCBI taxonomy): Eukaryota > Metazoa > Mollusca > Cephalopoda > Sepiida > Sepiolidae > Euprymna > Euprymna scolopes. The sequence goes on from NC_136487.1 coordinate 123,043,478, forward strand.
CAATTAAAATGAAAGAAAAAGGAAAAAAATGTATCCTTTGAAGGTTAATAAGCATTGAAATATCTTGAAGTGTTTTGTAAAGCAATGTAGAAAAAATGAATTAATTCACGAGTTATTAAATAAAGAAAGAGAGGAAAAAAGAAAGAAGAGACAACAAGGAAAAGAAACAGACAAAATTTTAAAGGAAACATGAAGGAAAGATAATCAGGAATAAAAAAAAAAACGAAAGTATAGAAACAGAACGGAAGAAAAAACAGAGAATAAAAGAAAAAGATATACATATATATATATATATATATATATATATATATATATATATATATATATATATATATACATATATATATATACATATATATATAAAGAGAGAGAGAGGGGGGAGAAGATATAGTGCCGCAGACAGCGAGATGCATAATAAAATTTATAGAACTAATAAAAACAGAAAGCTAGAAAAAAATGAAAAAGTAAAGGGAATAAAAAAAGAAAGTCTCGAAAGAGAAAAAATACGAGCAAAGACCAAAAAGAAATGAACGAATATAAAGTATAGCGGCCGAAAGAGAAAGAAGTTCAAGAGGTATATTTGGTAAGTATTCTTATATAGCAACTCGAATTGCAGACAAACAAGTGCACAAATCGATGTCAGTAATAAGAAAATCTAATGACACGCTCACAAAATTTACTGTGCTTACACACACACACACACACACACACACACACACACACACACATATATATATATATATATATATATAGTCTTGGAAGTTTTTAACCTTTAAAACTATACAAAAAATATTTTTTATCATTCGTTTGAAAACCATCTAGTCAGTAAGTCATTTAATCACCTGCAATAACTGCATCAACTCGCTCTCTAATTTACTATAATACCAATAATTTATTTTTCAATGGATCATCAGTTGTTGACCATGAAACACTGTTTCGGGGATTTATATATATATATATATATATATATATATATATATATATATATATACTAGCAGACGGCCAGTCATTGCTCGGTCGTAAAATACGGTTAACTATGGTATTTTGATTAATGCAGATTTCGTATTTATTATTATATTATATTGGACTCAATATATAGTAATGATGTAAAAAGTTTTTTTTTTAAAATGACTTGTGCGCACCACCGAGAATTGAAACCAAAACGTTTAGCTTACGATTTGCTTTTATCTTTTGACGTTAATGCCTGAGCTACAAAGACATGTTTGCTGCAATGCTAAAAATTTAAACATGAACCAATAACTATTACGTTACGCATGCATATTCGTAATGCCGTCGTTTTCCCTTCGCCTGGCAAATTCTATTTCTTTAATTTTCACACTTTTGTGTTTTCGATTTTCCCCGGCTAAACCCAAATATAAAGTTTCGCATAGGTTGGAATACTCTATATATTATGTTTCATGTATGTAGACCAAAAACTGACAGAGGAGTTTGGTAGACAAAATTCTTTAAACAAATATATATACGCATGCATGAATATATATAGAAAGAGGTTTGTGTTTACTATAAGCTTTTTGCGCAAATATTACACAATTATAAATCATATAGAAAATCTGCCTGAATATAATTACACGTAATAGGTAACTAAAGATGATCATCCCATAAGAAAACCGAAAAAAATAATAGGGCAATTAGCTAAAATGAATGTGTGGAACACGATATCGTTGAGCTGTTTCCCAGCTGACTATAACGTGGTCGTTGTTAATTCTAATATAAATACGTTCATGTTGAGCCGACCTTTTAAATAATTGAACTCTATCCAAATTCTACCATTACTGATCGTCAGAGTGCTGTCTCACCGGACACCTAACACTCATTCAACTATGTGTTTTCAGGTGGTCTTTGGATCTTTATAAGCGGTGATTCCCCCTATTAAAAAATATGTCGTTGATTAACTGAGGCATCCTTTACCAGACATGGTTGAGGGCGTCGTTCTCGGCTATTTTTGCAATTCTGTTATGAAATAGGTAGAACAAAATAAATTATCTTATCTCGATCTATCTATCTATCTAACTGGAGAGGTAGACAACAGATGGATATGGTGATGTTTTCATAAAACCTGTCAAAATATGGCAAAGCTATATCATAGACAAGTTTACCGGACGGTCTGGTCAGCTGATCAGATCTACGTGTGAGTCACGTAATCAGGTTAGCTGGAGATCAGGGAGTTGGAACTTGGAATTGAAGCAGAGCGGTTGCCTCTCCTCCCCTCTTGGGAGGGAGTGATGTGTCTCTCAATGTAGACTTTTGAGATCACAAACAAAGAACTCACTTTCCATTTTCTTCAGCGGGACATCCTGAGAAGTGAAATAAAAACTAATATGAAAACCAATCATCGTCTTGGAGTCAATGTGTTTCGTCCAAATGGTTTCAGACCCCTCCAAGAACAAGATGAAGTCGGAATGGATCAGGTTCAGTGAACAGAGAAGATAAAAGTATGTCGAAGATACACATATGACCCACACACGCATGCATATGAACATTAAACGACCACGAAACATAACATGGGTAATACATACCACACAACAAAATAACAACGGGCTCAGAAAGTGAAGAACCACTAACGGACATTTAGTAACACATTTAGGACACGTCACAAACACGAAAAATATACACCCGTTTACATGGGTGTCATTCATGTTAGATTACGTAACATTTCGGGGAAATTGTTTTTCTTTTGTTCAACATCTTACATAAGTAAAAGCAAATGAACCCAACGAACAAATCTATAAGTCTTCACAAAGGAGTCATCCTGGGAGTATAATTACCTCCTCTCCAGGAGATTAGACATAGTGGCAGAAGTGGCTTAGAACAGTCAGAGCTCTAGGATAATCGTGCCCTGGCTTACAAAAAATACATGAATAACCCTATCGGTATTTCTCGGTAGGTGCGCCTCAGACGATTAGCAATAAACCAAACCCTTCTAGGTCCTGGATATGACCTTAAACTATATCCGATGGTGAGATCACAGCTCGCGGTCTTTGGGGAGTGTGGAGCCACCCTTTAATTGCCATTTCTTCCAGGTCATCTCTTACCCGGAGTGGTAGTACCTTTTAGGGTCCCAACTATGGGTTAAATAGAAACCGTTAAAAAATAAATAAATATATTCTATTAAAAAAAATTTCTTCAAAATCACTGGATTCAGCATTAAATAACCTGAAAAGGGTTGATATGCCGTAAAACCAACCAACCAACCAACCCCTTCTAAAAAAAAGAAGTAAATCTTGGAACAGTTAACTTCCTGTTGCTGAACAAAATTATACTTTGGCTGAGAAAGATATCGACTCTGAAGCTTCTTGGTCTTTTTCCCCATCAAATCTTTCTTGGAATTTATATATTAGATTCATTGCTCTTTCTAATTCTTGTAAAATCAATCCTCTCTATCGCTCTAAACTTTATCAAACTCAAGGCTGTTCTCTATCTTTACACATCTACTATCAGACCACATATGGGGTAATGCTGTCATACTTCGGCTGGTGAATCTTTGTCCATTTGAATGTTCCTGATAGGGCGCCTTTTCTTCTTTTCTGCAACCGCTTAGATTCATATTGGTCATAGTTTTGGAAAGACTATGGTCAATAGGAATCTCAGTCTTTTATTATGGCATGGATTCTTTCAGAATTATCTTATCTGTTCCTTGCTTCTTCTGTCCCAGCTCGTTTGGCCCATTGGTCTAGTGATCTCTATCAATTTGCTCTTTTGATACGTCATTGTAACACAGATTTCTATTCCAGTAGTTTCATCCTAAGAACTGCAGGCTTGTGAAACTCTCTTTCTACTGAGTTATTTTCTTCCTACGTATAATCTTAGTATTTTCAAATACGAGGCCAATGGGTATTTATTGTCTTTGTGATAATCTTCTTTTGTTTCTATTAGCTTCTTACGTCAAGTGGTTTTCTAGCGTGATTAAAAAAACAAAGCTGGTTGTTTTCCTCTTGCTTGCCTATAGACTTTGTCTGACCAAGACTATGGCCAATAGGCATCTCCTATCATTGCAATTACTGTCATCGTCATAGCGTTTAACTCTATCCCGAGGTCCATCGTGGGGCAGTGTTCGAAGTATCTTTCAGATCCGCTTCGGATCATGCCTTGCTTAGGGGACAATCTGTTGTTTTTTTTTTTTGTTGTTTTTTTTTTTTTTTAATTTTCCTCCTTTGAAGATTGTAATGCTGGGTATGAGGCAGCCAAACCAGCTGCCAACATTGCCTTGCTTTTTATTGAAACCAGCCGAGAGCTCTTTTTAGAATCCTCCTTGTTCCCTTAAGTTTAATTGTCTGGATCTGTTTTGCACTTAAGTCACCAGGTATATTAGTTAGATAGAACTTCAGGTTCTTCTTCATAAGCCCTGTGTCACCTATGTGTGCAATAATCAGCTTTCGTTCTTGTTAACTCCTTCCCGCCTAGTCTGGAGCGGTTTCCGTAAAAAAAAAAAAAACGAAAAAAAACGGGCAATGTCGAACTGATTGTCGAGTTTTAGAAAAGAAGATGAAGTGTTTTATTTTTTTTTTCTCTTTCTGTTTATTAGTCATGACCAAACGATGTCACCGTTTTTTTAATCATACTCATCGTGAAGGGAATGAAAAGAATAACTGATGCGCTCAGTCTTCCGTCGGAATATAAAAACCTCGTGCAAAAATACACTCTCGCGAACGTCTTAAGTAGCAGTACCTAAGAATAAGGCGAAATCAGCCAAATGTAATCTTCTTTCCATCTTATTAATATTAAGAAGATTTGTCCCTCGTCTTAATCATAAAATGTCAGCCTGGAGAAGAAGACTTAGAGGGATTAAACCTAATTCGCCCTAATGCATCGCCATTTCGTACAGATGCGCAAATAAGACGCGTCTATGTTTAGCGTACGTTCAGTTGAAACGCAGCAGGGACATCCGAAACAGTTACAAATAATAAAGTCGCAGAAAGATAAGCAGCAGAAATACAAAAATGATAAATTAATCTTTCTTAAGACATTCGCTAAAAAAACACACTCGTCTAACAACAACAACTGTCACCAATTTCCCCCACTCTCTCTATGTGCCTAAAACTAAACGAAAATTCCATGAGCAAAGTTTCTTTTCTAGAACTGTCCGTCTATGTAATGGCTGCTTCCCATCTGACTATGGCATAGTCGTTTACAAATCTAATGTAAATTAGTTTCATGGCAAGGGCTCGACTGAACTTCAGTCTATGCCCCCCACTTGCCAAATTTTGACAAAAAACACTCGACTTGTTACAACCACGATATATGATTTCTCACACTCTCTAACCTAAATCTAAACGTATATTCTATAAGAAAAAAAACTTATTTCACAGAATTGCCCATCTATGGAACACCGTTCCGCTGTCTTGATTCCCTGTTGAATACAACATTAAAGTCCAATGTAAATAATTCTTCATCCCAATAAATAATCAAATCCTACCCAATTTGCACAATTAACGATTACTATACCACCGCCTTACGTTTAGTAACTCTTATCCTCAAGTGACCTTCCGGCCTTACTAAGTGATTACTCTCAAGTAAAAACAAAATGTTGAACTGTTCACTTAGATGATTAAACCATACCCAAGCTCAACAATTAATGATCGTCACGGTGTGATCTCAACGCCTTTCTAACACTCATTAAACCTCATCATAGGGTGACCTTGACACCCGAGTACAGCAAAAAAATTCAACGTAAAAAATGAGTTGCTTTTTTCTCATACATTTTTAAAAAATTCTAAACTGGCTATTGCTCGCTTCTTTCTTAAAAAAGAAAATATATTTGATTTAACATTTTCAACCATTTAGGTTTTTTTTCAGTCACTCATGAAAGTTAATGTAATGAAAATTCCTGAAAAAAAACTCAGCAAAAAAAACAGTGACTTATCCATATTAACGAAAATTTCTACATCAATTAATAAATAAATAGTCGTATAAAGTTATTGTTTTAGTTTATATATATATATATATATATATATATATATATATATATATATATACAATTATATTTATACATTTACATAAGTGCAATACATATATATACAATTATGTATATATTCAATTACATAAGTGCAACTTTGTGTGTGAGTTCTTATAGACTCCGAAATAACTGAACAGATTGTCTTTAAAATTTACAGAACGTTAGTGTATAAGTCTGAGATTGATCTTAGTTAAGTTTTTTCTTAGAATACCCCCGATAATTACCGATAATCGATAATGGAAACCGTTATTTTAATTTATCTATCACCGGTAAATCATTTTTCCATGTCGTCGCTTAGCAACAATGATAGAACAACGAGCCGTCCAAATTCTACTCTGCGTAAATTAATAGCGTGTTTTCTTTTGGTACTTTTTTTGTTTGTTTGTTTTGTAGGTTTAAACTCCACACGGAATTTTCTTCTTTTTTTTTTTCGTTAACTGTAAAGAATTTACAACACTTGAAAATGTACGTGTTTTTTTGTTTGTTTGTTTTTTTGCATGACGTGATCTGTAGGTTCAAACCTCGCACGTAAATTTCTTAATATTTTTTTCGTTAACTGAGAAAGAAGTTTATATAAAACAAATTATAAAAGAAACAGTAGGTTCTCTAGAATGCAATGTAGAATGACATATATTTTGGACTAAATTACTGCATGGAGGCATATGAAGCTTCCTACCGGGCAATTTCACGGATTTTGATGACAATAAAAATATAGGAGTGTGAAATATTACTTGATCATCATTCAATCCCGGACAACGTCAGGTCTTCCTGCTAGTATATATATATATATATAATGGATGTTCCAAAAGTAATACCTTCTATTTTTTCCGGCCCAATATATAAGAGGGCGTTGCAAATGGCATTGCTACGATGACTTATGATCAAAAGCTTCATATCTTTGTTGCAGATATTGACGATATGAGCCCTAAGAAAGCAATCTCTGTCATGGACGTGCGTCCATGAATTCCCGGCAAAAATGCATGTATAATGACTATGTCGACAAATAAATTCTGGGGCACAAAAAGTCGCTCGTTTTAATGGTACCACCTTCGTCTTCGTAGCTCTTTAACTTTTGGATGTAAAAAAATAAGAGTATAGAGAACGAAACAAATTAACACGAGTTGCTTACATGAATATATATATATATGTGTGTGTGTGTGTGTTCTAGCTTTAAAAGTCCAAGATGTAATTCATCTTACTAATCATATTTTTCTTCAAGCAAATTTTGACACATTTCCATATCTGTTTCGTTCATGGAAGAACAACCAATATTTATTTGTTAATACTGGATATTTTCTCCGTGACGCATTAAAAAAAAAATTCTCGACACAAAAAAAAATTCTCGACACAAAAAAAATGCACAGGATTGCAAAGGATATAAACATAAACCACTCACATCAAATCCATCTTCAATTGTAATCGCTATGTACTATGGGCAGGCATTTTTTGCGTCATAAGCTGAAATAGCTAACGAAGATAAAACAAGATAGTTGCTCTATGTCGAGTCTTCATTTAAAAGATGGTATACATAAACAATAGAAAATATATGTAAAATGTACATTTTCACAACCCTATATATATACACATACACACACATATAATTATAAAACTCAAATGACCTTGTAACGAATGATGTAACCCACTTTCCGGTTTACGACACCCGGTTGCGCATTCGCGCATAAACATTAACCCATAACAACGTAAACAAATAAACACAAATCGCTTCTTTTGCAGATTTTGACCTGCGCACTGAAATATTAATGTTATTATTTCGAAATTATTATTTAACATGGGAAGAGTGAGGGTGTTTTGCAACTATTCTTTATTACAACTATACTGTAGCTATTTTCTTACAACTAAACAACTTTAACCCGTTGACAAACATAAGAACAATTGTAGTAAAGCCAAGACTACTACTACTACTACTACTACTACTACTACTACTTCTCTCTATCCGTCCCTTTTCCTTCCTTCCTTCCTCCTTTGGTTATTTTTTGTTTATACTTCTAGATACAAAATAGTTGTGTGAGAACGGTGAATTTGTTGATACATTTACTAATTTGTTTCAATATTAGTTTTACTTTATTTTATTGATTTTGGTTTGATTTTTTTGCTTCAGTTTTTATTAATTATTTTTTTTTAGATTTTAAGTTTCTATAACTTGGTTGAAAAATTCCGATATGGGTTTTTCATTCTTATATTTCTCATGGGTAGGCTCATGGGATTTTTTGCTGCTAAATGACTTTCGTCGGCGTTCGATTCGTAGGAAAATCATGTTTAATTTTGGATTTTTGAGCGATTATTCGGAAAAATAGGTAAGTTTACATGAATAAGGAGGATTTTTTTCATGTTTGAGTGATCTGCCCGTGATTTTTCAGTTTAATATACTTTCATAGAAATGTTTCTGTTATGTCAGAAAAAAAACTATTTTCTTTACGCCACAAGTGTCACGCTCATACATGAATTCTCTAGCTAATATAACATACTGACCCAACGGGTCACGGGTAGTCTAGTATATATATATATATATATATATATATATATATATATATATATATATATATATATTAGCTGACCTCATACAAAACGAAATTTTATAGAACATCCTCTCAGCTAACAGATTAAACTATGTCCAATAAACATATGAGATTTACATAGAAATATTATCAATATAAATAAATGTTTATTTATAAAATTTGGTTTATTCCAGTGAATTTCTAAGCCTGCAAATATTGCTAATATAGTTTTATTTATATTAAAAGAACAACTAAGCAAACAAACAATAATTTTTACTTTTATTTACTAATAATTTTCAAAATAAATAATCATAAGAGCCAGATTTATAATGTTGAAAAATAAATCCAAATTTACTATCCAAAATTTGTGTAATTCAGGTTTGTAGAAAAATCAGTTTGCAAGCAGTCGAGAATTAAAGATTATTTTGAATTCTTAAGTTTTTTTTTTCTTTCACGTAGGGATAATTGAGCCGGCGTAACACATCTTCCGTATCCGTTTATAAGATTTAGTAATGGCTGACGATTTGATTTAAAAATACGACGGATATAAAATACAACAGAAACGGAAGTAAAAAAAAGTGTGTGCATTCGGGATTCATATAATCATTTTGTCTTGAAAATACGTAGCCATTTTACATCCGGCATAATCACGTTAACACACCGGTTCCCGCTGGATCACCGAAGTTAAGCAACGTTGAGCCTGGTCAGTACTAAATGGTTGACCATTTGGGACTTCCAGGTGCTGTACGTGCTGGACTTCTCCTTGCCACTGGACCCAAACAGTGCGGATTCAGGAGATGTGTTGTTATATATTGCGCAACCCTTGCCTCACAATTACATGTGTAGCTGCCCCTACGAGGTATCCATTGTCTTTCGAGACTGAACGGAGGCAATGCATTTCACATCCTTTCATCTCGGTTTTTAATCTTACAATATTTAAGCATATGTTTTGTTTGTGACACCATCAATAGAAGATTGCGTACAAGGCACACAGGTTACGTCTATGCGATTTGCTTTTTCAATAGAATTCGCCACCTATATGTAATGCGTCAAGCTATCTAAGAATCTAGCCAGAGATGTGGCTACTTGGGGAAGAATGGACAGCTTAGCAAGGTATAACAAGTTTATTTATATTTCTGATTATTACAAGCAATCGCCATGTCTTAAAAAAAACATTTTTAGTCGCGTGCAAGCGACTCTATAAGTCACTCCGTCGGTCGGTCGGTTTGTCCGTAACACTTTTGTGATTGGCCTTTTTTGTTAAGATCAAAGGTCTGTTGTTAATAGATGCTGTTCTTAGCTTTTCTTTGCCTTTTGGCCAAGATTAATGTGTAAGATCTGTTCCGGCAGATACTGCAAGCAAAGACCATACGTGGGGGCAACCTCACATATAAGACCTTTGTCAATGTAGGGGCAACTCTTCATACCAATTGTCACTATCCAGCTTCCTTACTCCTCGGGGAGCTGGTCTCCATTTCTCCTTCATTTCTCACATTAAAAATCGGCCTTTTGCCTAATTTGCTCGGTGGGAGAACAAATAAATGCCAACCCTACATATAAGACCTTTGTCAATGTAGGGGCAACCCTTCATATCAATTGTCACTATTGCGCTCCCCTACTACCCGGGGAGCTGGTCCCCATTTCCCCTTCACTCCTGCATAAAAAAAAACATCCTGGTGTCTAATTTGCTCGGTGGGGGAACAAATAAATACCCTGTTCTTAGCTTTTCTTGGCCTTTCGACCAAGATTAAAGTGTAGCATCTGTTCCGGCAGATACTGCAAGCAAAGACCATATGCGGGGGGCAACCCCACATATAAGACCTTTGTCAATGAGGGGCAACCCTTCATACCAATTATCACTATCTAGCTCCTCTACTCCCCAGGGAGTTGGTCCCCATTTCCCGTTTACTCCTCACATTAAAAATCGGCCTTCTGCCTAATTTGCTCGGTGGGGAACAAATAAATACCCTTTTCTTTGCCTTTTGGCCAAGATCAAAGTGTAGTATCTGTCTTACTACATGCTTTACTTATGTTTGTAACTTTGTGATATAAATGGGGGATCAGTTTTCTGTATTAATTTAATGTAAAATGATCACTATCTTTACAACCAGTCAGTCTCAAAGCAATTCAAGTCATTCTCCAGATCATTCAACTTGTTTTTGAAGGATTCCAGTTATATTTTAAGCATTCAAGTAATTCTTAAGGTCATTAAATTCATCCTTAAGTTCATTAAAGTCATTCTAAGTCATTTACTTTTTATTTATTTAAGGCATTTCAGCCCATTTTTCGGTCATTTTAGTTTATCTTTAAGAATTTCATGTCAATCCTACATTCACGCATTCATTCATTACACACCGGCTCTGTCTATCTGGTTTGCTTCGTAATCTTAATGCGCATTTTTCATTTTTCGTTTCTTTTTCTCATTTCCTGAACTCTTTGTTAGCATTTATGACTAGTTTTCATATAAGGCAGTTTCAATTTATGCAAACCCCCCGTTTTGCTAATATCTTTCAGTCTTTGGCAGATTATGGATACCCACGAAGGGGTGCTTGCGCGTGAAACTTTTGTGGCAAAGGGTGCGCAATCGACACCCACACCTCTCCTGAGTTGACATTGTTAAATACCAGTGGCAAGTGAAGTGTTTGTATAGGACGAGTGGAAAGAAATGCCGAGATAAGCGGAGAGCACATACAGCGCTTAGAATCCCCAAACGGTCATCCATCTGGTACTAACGACGCTCAACGTTGCTTAACTTCGGTGATATGACGAGAAACTGTGTGTCAACGCGATTATGCCGTATTTATGCAAATACGAACGATTATGCCGTATTTATACAAATACGAAGGATTATGCCGTATTTATGCAAATACGAACGATTATGCCGTATTTATGCAAATACGAACGATTATGCCGTATTTATGCAAATACGAACGATTATGCCGTATTTATGCAAATACCAATGATTATGCCGTATTTATGCAAATACCAACAAATTCATAGCTTTGCTATAACATTCATTTGCTAATATCTTTCCTCTGGTGAAAAGAACGCATTTCTATGAAACACTGCAGATTAAGATGATCTTAATATTTCTCATTTGTGTATCCTTATGAGTAATAAATTCTTGTAATATATCATTTACAGCCTTACATTGTGTTCTTCTATGACAAGCTCTATTTCCTATTTTAGTTGTATTGGGCTTTTTTATTTGGTTGCGATTACTATATACATATCAATATTCGTTTTAATTTTAATAAAAGCTTTCTGCTTGTAAACTTAATTTTTACTTCTTAAGTTTATATATACATACATGCATACACACACACGTGTGTGTGTGTGTGTGTGTGTGTGCAGAGTGGAATGAAAAAGTGTCGCCCTAATAAAACGACAGCTTAATTTTAAAACGTTCATTTAAATAATGAATTCAGACAATTAGATAATGTAGTAGCGCTTCTGTCCATTCAATATAGCTGCCTTAAGCAAGAATCACCACGATACGGGTCCGGAACTAGAAGCATGTTTTTTCCACAAGCGCCGGCCGGAGCTCGGCAAATACTCGGCGATTGGCTGCGATTAGTCTAGCTTTAGCGTTGTTGGAGGTCATGTAGATGACCAAACGAAGTAATATAGCGGGTTGAGGTCTGTGAGGAGGGGGTCAGGGAGAGAAGGGTACAAAGTTGAAGCAGTCCTTCTAAAGCCAAACCTGTATCTGTTTGGACGTGTGGGCAAGCACCGAGTCCTGCTGCAACACCCAGGGTTTGCCAGCAGTAACCAGATTGCACCTGAGGATCACCACACCCTTCAGCCCATATAGGTATACTTTGATGCTGACTTTCAAGCCGATTTCGGAGATATGGGGTAGCATAATGTGACCCTCACTTTAAACCACATCATTACAGTAACCGTGGCCGGAAACTATGTTCATCACCCTGTGCACGTCCCAGTTATTCGTGACAATCCATTACTGAATTTCGGGGGTGCTGGCAATGGTCCTGTTGTCATAAGTTGGATCGGTAGAAAGCATAAGTTGTACACTTTTAATTTTGCCATCATATTTCTTTTGGAAATAATAAATATGAATATCTGCATGGTTTTAAATATATTTAGACGTATTTTACGACAAGCGAAATCAAAAACACTATGGTATTAATATATAGATTCTTGCATCATATTTTGAAATAAGGATTAAAAGATAAAAGATTAAACTAGAAAAGAGAATTATTGCTACTGGCGAGACCCCTATAAAATAAAACGCACCTACTGCTCCTACCTACTGGGGAATATGGAAACCATTATGAATTAATGTTTCGCTGAATAAATACGATAATTATGCATGAGGACGGAACATTCAAATATATCAAATACAACCTGGCAACGCCGGGTACTTCAGCTAGCGAACACCTAAAATGAATACTGTTTTTTTTTTCCAAATTCGTTACGATACCCATTTTTACCTAGTTCGACAATCTGCGAGCGAGACTGCAGAAGAAAACTCAGGATCAAATTTCTATTCTTTATATTCCATTGAGACGTTGTTTCTCATTAGATCTTCAAAGTTGAGCAAAGTGAGCCTGGTCAATCCCAGTAGGGTGACCATTTGGGAATACCAGAGGATGTGTGTAAGAAGACGTCGACACCTCCTTGCAAGAACTACAAAACCTAATGCGGTTATTTCCCCTTGACCTGGACATACATGCAACAGAGATCCGTTTGTAAATTTAATATTCCCTTGAGACTTCATCCTTAAAAGGAAGTTGATCCAAGCCACTTATAGTGAATGTCGCCGCATGTCTGGCTAACATAATCAAGTTACTTTCACTCTTTGAGAAAAAAAAAGGAGGAAGAGAGACCTTTTGGTACAACAGTTACCGCCAGGCCGCTGCGGCGAGCGGACGTGAAAAAAATTCCCACTCCAGCGACAGAGAGACCGATGTCGCCGAGATAGAAGATGTCGACACCCCTCTCCCCATCAATAACGAAAGAAAAGAGATAATGCCAGGGAGAACAAACCGGCGTCGTCGAAATACAGAATGTTAATTTCATGAACACAAGAGACACGATACTCCAGGAATAACCAAAACGTTGGATGGATATACGAATATTGCATGTTATAAACTGTTGGGCGAGGCGAATATAATGAAGGTTAAAGTTCACTATTGAAAGTTAAAAAAAAAATAAAAGTTGAGAAACATAACAACCGTGAGTTACTTCTCTCTCATATATTTAAGTTAACGAGTTCATATTGCCATTGTTTCGTTTGGACTAATATATTTTTTGTTTGGTAGATTTCTCGTTGGTATTTTCAGATAGTAGATAGAGTCACCCCTTCCATACCCTCGTAATTTGTTTTACTTTTATTCTATTTGATCCCATCCCCTCCTACCATAGTTTAAATTATTATGATAAAGTTGATTTTGAAAATATTATTACTGGTGTTCGTTGTTTCGTTCTTTCTCGTGTTTTTGGTTGGGTTCGCCCTCGTGTCTCATTCCTTTATTTTTATCCGTGTCACATGTACGATAAAATAATGGGATTTTGCTTTCTCGTAAATTCCCTTATCCCCCCCTTTTGGTAACCTGTTACAAAGATAAACGCTATTTGCTTTTATCGTAAGTTTCCTTTCATACCCCTACGTTTATTTATTCCTTTATTCCCCACCTTTTATTGCATATGTTACAATGTATATATATATATATATATATATATATATTTGCTTTATATATAATTTTGAAGAGGGTTTTTTGTTCTATCATCAGATAGATCGAACAAACATCTTTAAAATAATGTATAAAGTGTCGTTCTTTCGTTTAAATGACATTTGTTTAAAAACGTAATATCTCCTTTGCAGAACGTTAAATACAAAATGGAGAAAAAAGCAAAATCGCACAATTTTTATTTCAATCGAAGCTAGGCTGAAAAGCTGCCGAAACAGCTCGAGGTATCAACGAAATGTTTGGCATTGATACCACAACTGAACGTATAGCAGAGTGCTGGTTGAAGAAATTCCGTGGCGGCGACGAGAGTTTAGAATATGATGAGCGTAATGGTCGGCCATCAGATGTTCAATTAAGAGTCTTAGTCAAAGTTAATCCATGTACAAATATTCGAGAACTTGCTCCTTAATTAGACTATGGTATAGGACAATTTCCAACCACTTGCGAGAGATTGGAAAGAAGAAAAAAAACTTAATAAATAGGTGCCTCACAAATTGAATGATAGTAAAAGAAACGCAGTTATGAAGTGCCATCTTCCCTTCTTTTACGCAACAAGAACGACCCGTTTCTCAACTGGGTTGTCATTTGCGATGAAAAGTGGGTTCTTTGCGACAACTGACGACGTTCGGCTCAGTAGTTAGACCCCGAAGCCAGAGTTGCATCAAAAGTAGGTCATATTGACTGTTTGGTGGTCTGCAACCGGTCTAATCCATTACAGTTTTTTTTTTGATGCAGACGAAACCATTACGGCAGAGAAGTACTGCCAACAAATCGACGAAATGTATCAGAAACTTCGATGACAACACTCTGCATTAATTTACAGAAAAGACCCAAGTCTCGTCCACGACAATGCCCGACCGCATGTTGCTAAATCGACCCTGCAGAAGCTTAACGAATTTGGGCTACGAAACTCTGCGGTTATCTCCAGACCTCTCACTTGCCGACTACCACTTTTTCAAGCACCTTCACAACTTTCTGTGTGAGCATTGCTCCATAAATACAAGCGATATCAAAATCGCCTTCAGCGGCTTTATCGTCTTCAGAAAGCAAGATTCGTACGTTACTGGCATAACTGCATTTGTTTTGCGTTGGCAAATGTGTAGATTCTGATGGTGCTTATTTCGATCAATAACTTTTTGTTTGAACTGAGATATGTTCATCTGAATTTAAAAGTTAAAAACTGCAAGAACTTTCTTGTCAAAGCGGTTCTGTTTAACGCTGAATCTTCCATGACACTCGCGATACGATACAGAGAAATGCTCTCACGTCAACCACAGCCACGCTGAGCACATCGGAAATACCGCCATTTGTGCGCACGTGCGAGAATTAATAACGCCCCCTCCCCTGGCGAATCACGTTCGACACCTTCAGAATAGCGCATTACAAGCACGTCGGAATCTAAAACAATCACAGTACATTTTCATGCAGGCACAAGCACGAGTAAATCGCACTCTTATGTACAGACCCACTTGTACTTCGGACCGTGCAAGCTCAATTGCACCCGTCATTTCTGACTATGCAAACTCACTCTCACCCCGTCATGTCTGACTGCAAACTCACTTGCACCCGTCACTTCGGACTTTGCAGACTCCCTTGCAGACTCCCTTGCAGACTTATATGCATGTACGATAGATTGCTGTGAACCAAAAGAATGACGAGGACTTTTCCTATACGAAATGCTGCTTTAGCTCAACTCAGCCGTATACTTCAAATGGATACGAACGGTTCATTTCTTTCAGAATTACACAAATTATCGAACCCAGGCAACATCGTAACTCAAAAAATAGATGACGTCGCTTTTCTTTCGGACTGCCATCAACTTGCAATACTTTTATTCCTTCTTCTTTATCGATTTTTCTTCTAGAAGGAGGGTCATGTAGCTACCGCTACACATGGCCGGAACAAATCTTCGGCAGAGACATTTTCATAGCAATCACCGTTTGAACACCCACGGATATCAGAACGTGCAAAGACACAGTTGTAATTTGCTCAACCGCACACATGCGATAAAGGGACTACGTTACACTCTACACGCAGTGATACAACAAACAGACTAGAATTGTCTTCCGTTTTCCTGCTTTCCGGCTGACTACAATATGGTTGTCTTCAATTCTAACGTAAATAAGTTCTTGATGAACCGTTCCATATAAGTTATCAAATTTATCAAATTTTCATTACTAATGATTACTATATTGTCCAATTTCTACTGTACACTCTTTAACCCTTATCATTGAGTGGCCTCTTGGCCTTGATAATGTGGTGATGCCTATGTAAAAAAAAATGTTCTTGAACACGCATATATGTTTTTTCCCGTGAAAATAAAACTAGTCCAGGATGTAGTTTCACGAGTAAACATCACCGCTGCCCATCCTCAAACAGTTTCGCCGAGAATGCCGCAAAACCCAAACCAGTTTTTCTCTTCAGATTTCACCAGCCCGACTCGTGTCTAAAAGATTCGTATCCTTGTGGGACGTTAAATAATCCCCATATGACTTTGCGCGCGTTGTGCACCTAAATTCTCATGGAAAGTTACCATATCGTACGAAAACTCTTCTTCTTTTAAACTTCGTCCCTTTTCCGCGAGACACTCATTTAGCAAAGACTGCCTAATGAACACTCGTTGCAAAAACCTTAACGTTGGAACAATTTGCTTTCATGTTTCTTAAACACGTAAATAAATGTTGTTATATCATTCCAATGCGGCGATATCGAGTTCTTTGTCAGGTGTTATTTTTTCCGAAGTTATTCACTCTTTTTTTTATTTTATATGGGTGAGGATGTGATTTGGTGAAAGCCTTTTGCAAATCGGATCTCACGTTAAATTTATCTTTAACGAACCCGGTGTACTCTACAATTTTCGACTTCTAGAGATTCATGCGCCTGCAACCTTGGTCTTAAAAATCGATAGATTACGATTATGAATTGGTTAACACCGACTCACACCCATAACCTACCCATAGTCCTACAACACTAATACTGTTATAAGCGTCTCCTACCTTGGGGTATATATGGTCTGAGGTTCGAATTCTAAAAGAGTCAAGCTACACTGACGAGCGGTAGAATTTGATTTCTAAATTCAAAATGGCGTAATGGAAACATATTATAAGGTATTTACAGCTTCTCTTTCAATTTTCGGATTTTAATCATGTCAAAACGCATTTTATTTCCTTTTTGACTGATTGATTGTTGCTATTTCTTCTGATGAGTTAAGGGGAAAATAGCTTCACATATTGATATAATATTTTCTGCCTTGAAATAGATACTGTCAAGAATTGTTAATATCAACTGAATTAAAGGAACAAATTGTAATATGGTAAACATCATGGAATTTGGAATATAATCTTTGTCATTCATTCATTATATTGCTCTGTAATTATATTGAGTTTCTTAAATAAGGAGTGTTATATATATATATATATATATATATATATATATATATATATATATATATATATATATTTCTCTCTCTGGAATACCTTTAACTTTATATATATATATATATATATATATATATATATATATATATATATATATACACTAGCATTTCAACCCGGCGTTGCCCGGGTGTTTGGATGTGTATGTAGAGCAACAAAAAAAAGTGGTAGTAGGATGTCAGGCCCGAACCCGTACCGCCAATGAGGAAAAGAACGGGAAAAAACCTGACCTCTTTGTTGTTACGACCACCACCAAACCGGAAGTGGCGCAGGCTTGAATTAAGGCTAGACAATCGAAAGGAGAGGATGACTTTAAAAAATATCGGCGAAAAAAGCGACCCTCTCCCCTGTAGAAAAGTGCCCAGTTGTAGGTGAAGATATTGTTTTAGGCAGTTTTTCGATATTATTCGTCTGAAATGTCGAACTTCAAAAGGATTCATACATACATTTATATATTGGTAACTAAACATTTTCGACCCAAACCCATTAAAAATCTTGCCCAGTCTTTGAATACTCTTTATGTAAAATTTCAAATGTTTAGACCAGAAATTGTTTGAGTAATTTGGTAGAGACTGCAGAGGTCAATTTTTTTTTAATTTGACCCCTATTATGACCCCTTGACATTTATTGTTTTGGGCTCAAATCAAGTTATTAAGTTAGATCCATGTCCAAGT
The DNA here is from genome assembly GCF_053919585.1 of Euprymna scolopes. NCBI lineage: Eukaryota > Metazoa > Mollusca > Cephalopoda > Sepiida > Sepiolidae > Euprymna > Euprymna scolopes. The sequence continues at coordinate 123,061,790 of NC_136487.1, forward strand.
CACCTATATCTAAAATTTCAAGTGTTTGGACACAAAATTGTCGGAGGAGTTTGGCAGAGTTCTCAAAGGCCAACTCTTTGAACTTTAACCCCTTAACAGCCAAAGTTCTGGCCGAAAACGGATTACAAAGATTTCCCAAATCTCAGTAACCTGTATATCAAATTTCGAGTCTGTAGACTTAAAATTTAGAGAGTTATTGCGTAGAGAAATGTACACACACAGACACGCAGACAGACAGATACACAGACACGTTCACTTTTGTACATATAATAGCATTTCAGTCCGGCGTTTTCCGGGTGTGTGTTGAGGTGTATCTTGAGCAAAAAAACGGTCAATTTTTTTTAATTTGACCCCTATTATTACCCCTTAACATTTATTGTTTTGGGCTCAAATCCTGTTATTAAGTTAGATTCATGTCCAACGAACCTGTATCTAAAATTTTAAGTGTTTAGACCCAAAATTGTGCGAGGAGCTTGGTAGAGTTATCAAAGGTCTAATCGTTGAACTTTGACCACTAAATAGCCAAATTTCTGGCCGAAAACCGATCACATCGATGTTTCCAAATCTCAGTACCCTGTATATCAAATTTCGAGTCTGTAGACTAAAAATTGACAGAGTTATTGCGTAGGGAAATGTACACAGACACACAGACAGACAGACACACACACGTTCACTTTTATAGATATATAGACTAGCATGGGTGCCCGGGGATTTGGAGGTATATGGTGAGCAAAAAAAAAAGCGGTGAATGTTTTTAACTTCTTCCCCTATTATAACCCCTTAAAATTTATTGTTTTGGGCTCACATCGAGTTATTAAGTTAGATCCATGTGCAAGGAATCTATATCTAAAATTTCAAGTGTTTAGACCCAAAATTGTCGGAGGAGTTTTGAAGAGTTCTCAAAGATCAAATCGTTGAACTTTGACCCTTTAATCGCCAAATTTCCGGCCGAAACCCGATCATATCGATTTTCCCAAATCTCAGTACCCTGTATATCAAATATCGAGTCTGTAGACTTTAAATTGAGAGAGTTTTTGCGTAGGGAAATGTACACACACAGACACACAAGCAGACAGATGCACAGACAGATACACAGACACGTTCACTTTTATAGATAGATAGATAGATAGATAGATAGATAGATAGAGAGAGAGGGAGAGAGAGTGATATAGATAGATAGATAGATAGATAGATAGATAGATAGAGAGAGAGGGGGGAGTGAGATAGATAGATAGATAGATAGATAGATAGATAGATATATTGATTGATTGATTCATGAATAACTAGATAGCCCAAAATCTGATGAATGTTAAAGTGAATATAAGTACGAAATGTATGAGCCCTGGAATGATGCATTAAAATTAATCCGGCCAAACATACTCAACAGAGCGGAAGTGTGAGCTCGCTTGCATTTGAATGCTGCGCACACGATTCAACCAAAAAATGGCGTTTGAGTTATAGGTGTAAATCTTTATGATGTTATATGCCACAAAATGTAGTGATCATTCAAAGTAAGTCACGACAAACATTCTTTTGAAAAAAAAATAGTATATGAAATGCACAAGTTCGTGAGAAGCAAGCGCCAAATACAAGTGTTTACCAATACACATAAGGCTCGATTTGTGCAAAACTATGTAGTCATGTATATAAGCAATTATAGAAATGGCTTTTTTTATTACATGATTTTACTGTATATCATATATACGTCATTATTATTATTATATATTTTATACAGCGTCTATTATAACGCCTTGATACACCTGCCTCTTGTGAAGATTTTTGCAATGTTTTACGTAAGGCAAATCAAGAAATTTGTACCATTCTATTTGTTAACATACTGAAAATTATATATATATATATATATATATATATATATATATATATATATATATATATATATATATATATAATTGCCCGGGTGTCTGGAGGTGTATGTTGAGCAAAACAAAAGCGGGCAATTTTTTTAACACAGACACACAGACAGACAGACAGACACACACACACACACATAGACACACACGTTCACTTTTATAGATATATAGACTAGCATGGGTGCCCGGCGTTGCCCGGGGATTTGGAGGTATATGGTGAGCAAAAAAAAAAAAAGCGGTCAATGTTTTTAATTTTTTCCCCTATTATAACCCCTTAAAATTAATTGTTTTGGGCTCAAATAAAGTTATTAAGCTAAATACATGCCCAAGTAACCTATATCTAAAATTTTAAGTGTTTAGACCCAAAATTGGCGGAGGAGTTTGGTAGAGTTCTCAAAGGTCCAATCGTTGAACTTTGACCCCTTAACAGCCGAATTTCTGGCCGAAAACGGATTACAAAGATTTTCCAAATCTCAGTACTATGTATATTAAATTTCGAGTCTGTAGACTTAAAATTGAGAGAGTTATTTCGTAGGAGATTTTTACACACACACACACACACACACACACACACACGCAGACATGTCCACTTATATATATATATATATATATATATATATATATAGATAGATAGATAGATAGATAGATAGATTTTCTCTAATAATTATTAAATACCTACAGACACTAATGTTTTATCCTTTCAGGAATCATTAGTGCAGGATGTCACAATTAACACCAGTCGGTAGATTCGAACCCGGCGACAGAAGCCATCTGTCTGACCCTATCCATTCGGCTACCATTAATCGCGAGAATTCTGCTGAATTTAAACATTTATTTATTTATTTATTTTAATGCGTTTTAACGTCTGTCAAAGAGATCGAATCATTATATGATGATCTGCGCATAAGAGCTAAATTGACCGACTTTATTTCAACATAAAGTGCTCAACGATAGGAAACTAGTTTCTTAAAGTGGCTGACATAATTATGTACTATTATATATATATATATATATATATATATATATATATATATATATATATATAATGGGTTAAGAAATTCCAACGAAAGAAAGATGTATATTTAAATAAGGGGGTAGTCACCAACAATGTGTATATATATATGACGTATATTTGTGTGTATTTATGCATAATCGCTTCTATAGTTAACCGATGCCGCAGCTCACACAGATGATGATAACCACAGACCGGGGCTCCGAAACTCGGGTTTCACTTTCCTTTGGATTCATCAGTAGAACATATCTTAACTCAGGAATCGAAACCTGAGTCACCTGTATGCGAAGCGAATACTCAGCCAACTGAGCCATCACGCCACCACATACAAGAAAGTCCATTGACTAACCCAACGATCCACGTTAAAAAATGACCCTGGTGTCTAACTCTGTCCCGTAGGGAGGCATTGTAAATAGGAACAAACGGTCAAACTAACTGCAACAAAATCCGACTGTGTAATATAACAACTTCATCTCCACAAGGAGTGTTGTCATGCAATTGTAAAAAAGAAAAAACCAGTCCGATGTCTCACATAATTGTTTGCTCTATGGTTATTTGTTTTCTCTCTGGTTATTTTAATGGCGAGTGCTCGCGTGAACTTCAATTTATCCTCCCTCATTGCTAAACTTTCATAAAAACGCTCGTCTAGATACAGCCACTAGCATGTAATAGCATATTCTAAAAAAAAAACGTTCAAATAACAATAACACATACGAAAGACACATATTTGTTAATAAAATATTAAATAATAACACATCATATAATAACATATTAACTAATAACACATCAAATAATACTATATTAAATACCAATGCACCAAATGATATCATATGAAATGACATATTTAAAAAAACATATTAAAATAACATATTCAATGATAACACATCAAATACGAAAATATTAAAAATAATAACATATTAAAAATAATAACATATTAAATAACAACATATTAAAGATAATACATCCAATAAGTTTAAATTAAATTATAATAATCAAATAATTACATACAGGTGTCCCAAAATAAGTTGACGGATTTTAAATTTCATTTACTTTATTTAAGTTATGCTTACCAATTTTTATATGTAGGTAGATGAAACTCTCCGTGTTTTTTTTTTTAGATATAGTAAGATATCATAGTCTATTATTCTAATTTTATTTACAGAAATTTATCTAGGGTATGTTTTTCACAAGGTCTTATTTTAGTTATAAAAAATGATGTTACTCTGTGGCACAATGACGTAGCCCATTTTGAGAGAGCTGGAGGCTTCTACATTAATAACCCTTATATCTAGCTCCTAACCTTGTGCCTGCCTTTATGATGAAGTTAAAAACGTTTCATGCAGGTGTTTTGTGGGTTTGGGAAGGTTAGAGCATGTCGGTTGGGTTTGAATGACATGACATGTTATGACATTTCACCGGTGTCAGAATAATTCAAGGAAAGTCAGACTTACACGCGGACATCTGAAGTTGAAAAAATAAAACATTGTGTAAAACGCATCTCTCTCTTTCACTCCTTTTCTCTCTCTTTCAATGAAGAAAGAGAGATATCTGAAATATGATTGTATTGTTTTAAAACATTTAAAGCTTGCAATCCGTACGCGCGGGATATAGTAGTTTGTGTGCACGCAATGGGTCGCCTAAATATGCTTCCTACTTGTTAACTGTTAAATAAATTATATATTTTTTATAAAAAATGCATTTGTTCGCTATTTTTATACAAGTGCTCGATTTCAGCCATGAATGCGACTTCCTCCCATGAATGCGACGACAAAAAGTGCCTGTAACGACGCAATGGACACACAAGAAGCGACCCATGCCAGACAGCTATAGCCGACGACATATCGACCCATTTTTGTTGATGTTTCCAACATGTGTCTATCGTTATATATCGTTGGCTATCGTTTATTCCCCGGGGAGCTGGTTGCGTTCCCAAGACGTTCCTCGACCAAATAACCCTCCCAGGGAGGCGATAGTACCATAAGTCCAATGTCCACCGTTTTAATTTTCACACTCTTGTGCTCTCTGCAGGACATTGTCCAGCACATCACTTAATGTTTCAAAGCTTATGGTCCTAATTTCCTCCTCTATATTGTTTTAAGGGCATTTATAGTGGCTGGTTTGTTTGCCTATACCAACTCTTTGAGGTAACCACAAAGGAAGAAATCTGCACGTGAGATCTAGCGAGGGAATTTATCATTATAATAGTAATAGCATTAGTCATGTGGATTATGGTGATTCAATAATGGCCCGAGAGACTTTAATTTAAACTTAGTTTCTTTCCGAAAAATTATTTTACACGCACCATTTTCTTAAAGAAGTTTGTTTGCGTGTTTTTTGTTCGTGAGTCGGGTTATTTTCTTTAATAAATATTTTGCATTTAAATATATTGAAAAATTATTTTGCATTCAAATATATTGAAAAATTATTTTGCATTCAAATATATTGGGAAAATATTTTGCATTCAAATATATTGAAAAAATATTTTTTGCATTTTAATATATTGAAAACATATTTTGCATTCAAATGCATTCTAAAAATATTTTGTATTCAAATGCATTCTAAAAATATTTTGCATTCAAATATATTGAAAAAATATTTTGCATTCAAATGCATTCTAAAAAATATTTTGCATTCAAATATATTCTAAACAATATTTTGCATTCAAATACATTGTAAAAAATATTTTGCATTTAAATATATTATAAAAAATATTTTGCATTCAAACACATTGTAAAAAATATTTTGCATTCAAACACATTGTAAAAAATATTTTGCATTCAAATATATTCTAAACAATATTTTGCATTCAAATACATTGTAAAAAATATTTTGCATTTAAATATATTATAAAAAATATTTTGCATTCAAACACATTGTAAAAAATATTTTGCATTCAAACACATTGTAAAAAATATTTTGCATTCAAATATATTGAGGAAATATTTTGCATTTAAATATATTAAAAAAATATTTTGCATTTAAATATATTAAAAAATATTTTGCATTTAAATATATTAAAAAAATATTTTGCATTTAAATATATTGAGGAAATATTTTGCATTCAATTATATTGAAAAATATTTTGCATTCAAATATATTGAAAATATTTTGTATTCAAATATATTGAAAATTTATTTTGAGTTCCAATATATAATTTTTTAATCAGGAACTTGTTTTACTTTATATAAACAAAGAAAAATACTAGAATGTCAAATTAAACAGATCTAGTTATTATTAAGTACTGCTTGCAGTTTTTCTTAAATTGCATTAAATGTCGAATTATTTTTGAAGGAATGCATTCGAAAAATGAGAACAATATAGAGAAAAAGAAAAAAAAAACGAATAAGGAATAAGTTGTTTTATTTATTTAAGATAATCGAGCATGAGATTTCCTCCTTCGCACTAAAGTACCCAGATTATTCCTTCACATTATTTCCTTTTTACCCAACACCTCGGTTTATCGGATCGTTTTTCTGGTTAAGATATCTGTCTTGTTGAATCAGTAAATTCCTGCTCGACAAGATCGTGTTTCAAAAATTGAAATTACAAAAACGAACGAAAGGAAACTAAAAAAAAAAAGAAAGAAAAATAGGAGATGAATAAAAAGAAGGAAAGAAATAAAAAAAATAAACTGGAATTATATTTCTAATTGTTTATTTGGATTATTTGGATTATTTGGATCATTTGGACTATTTGGATTATTTGGACTATTTGGATTATTTGGATTATTTGGTTTATTTGGATTATTTGGATTATTTGGATTATTTGGACTATTTGGATTATTTGGATTATTTGGACTATTTGGATTATTTGGATTATTTGGTTTATTTGGACTATTTGGATTATTTGGATTATTTGGTTTATTTGGACTATTTGGATTATTTGGATTATTTGGACTACTGCTCTCATCCCGAATGTCATTCCTACAACGTTGCGGTCGATGTAACATCCGAGCTTCTTCAGGTGTATCTTGTCAAACTCTGGAATCTTTTCGTGTGGAGGTTGAAGGTCATCCTCAGAAGAGCGTAATTTATAACCGAATTTGACTAAGTATTTTATTCTCTACGCCACATACTGTTTCGGATTCCTGAGTTCGACAAGAGAGATGTGAAGTTTGGTGGTATATTGGCGGAAACTTTGCGCAAATACCATTCAAGATGAGAACAGTAGTCTGAATATTCTACTCTAAATGTTCATCTAAAAAATTCATAAAACATGAAAACTAACTGATCAGGCACATTATAAACCTCGGGGCATTCTTCTACAGGTGGCCCACTTAAGATTAGCCCCCAAAAATCTGATAGAAAGGAGTAACATTCTTTTATTGTTTAAATTGCCTGTGCTGTTATAAAAGATGCTGGATACGCCCCCCCCGTTGATATCTATGCATTTCTGGACATGTTTAACAACGTTTGCAGATACTGCCTGTAGATCTTCTCTTGTGATTCTTCTGATAACGTTGGCAATGTTCTCCTTTAGTTGGTCTAGATTGAACATGTAAATAAAAAGAAATAAGTCAAGCATTTGTTATTCCTTTATAGTTTATATTTTCTTTGTTGGTCATCATTTATCAACGCCAGAAACCACTCGAGGGTAAGTGTTATACACCCCAATGATGATCGGTAATGCATGAAATTGGGTAGGGTTTGATTATTTACGAGGACTGTCCAACATGAACTTGTTTACATTGAACTTGGTACCGACCATGTTGCAGTTAGCTGGAAAAAAGATCCGCGATAGAGTGTTCCACAGACGAGCTGTTTTAGGAAAGAAATTTTGTTCATGGAATCTTCGTTTAGGTTGAAGACCAGATAGAGAGTAAGGAAATTTGTTGATAATGGTTGTAGTTAGACGAGTCTTTGGTGCGAACATTTTACAGGTAAGAGGAACATAGATTGAACTTCAGTCGAACACCTGGAGACTTGCAATCTCTCTTCTGTGAGAAAAAACTTAGTAAGAAAGAGAAAAAGGATACCGATGGAGCAAAATTCGTAGCACGTGTCGCCAAAATGGTGTACTACCTCTCGGTCTATTTCTACAACTCGAAAGACTTCATCTCTTGTATTTGGTCGGTTGGTTGTTTTTGTCTTACGGCATATCAACCCTTTTCAGGTTATTTAATGCCGAATCCAGTGATTTTGAAGAAAACGTTCTTAATAGAATATATTTGTTTTGTTTCTATTTAACCCATAGTTGGGACCCTAACAGGTACTTCCACTCCAGGTCAGAGTGGACCTAAAAAGAATGGCAATTAAGGGGTGGCTCCACACACCCCAAAGCCCGCAAGCTGGGGCCTCACCATTGGATATAGTTTAAGGTCATATCCAGAACCTTCTTGTATATGGGTTAGTTCCACAATAGCATCACATAAACAATACAAATGGCCTACCCAAATGCAATTACGTTTCAACAAGCCATGTATTTTACGACACCTGACAAAAAGTAAATGTCTCATTTTCAGCCTTGATGAAGCATATGGCTTCATATATATATATATATATATATATATATATATATATATATATATATATATATATATATATATATGCATTTAGAATGGATTATGCAAATAAAATTACGTTTCAGTAGAAACGTAATTTTATTTGCATAATCCATTCTAAATGCATATATATATATATATATATATATATATATATATACATATATATATTATATATATTATATATATAATATATATATAATATATATATATAGAGAGAGAGATAGAGAGAGAGAGAGAGAGAAGCCGGTTTTGTACTCTGTCAATACAGAAAACAGGTATTCGAAGGACTCTCTCCCCAGATGTGTTAAGAGTACTACATCTTAACACGCATTTAGTTTTTATACACGTAGAGGATTGCTTCTGGAGCAGTAGAATGACCTAACCATCTTTCCAGCAACGCTGGAAAGATATTTGATGCAATTATTCCATTTCATGTTAGAAGCGTAGGCTAGTCCCAGGAGCTTCTCAAAGCAGAGTGATTCCTGAATACAAGAGTCATTCATTTCCAGTTTGGTCAAGTGGCGATCAGAGCGATAGTAGCTTGGTTTCGTAAGCATTAAAAATAACTCGCCACCTTTTATCCCATTGTACCACGCAATCAAGGCCAGAAGAGGGAGAACCAGAAAAAGTCTTGTCATTTGAATAATGTAAACCAAAAATCTACAACTAGTGAATTCTGAGCAAAAACTTGTAAATATGGTATTTAATTGAGAAAATAGCTTAAGTTTTGATGACATTTCAATAGTAAACCATACTATACTTAGGGTTCAAATTTCAATATTAAACCATAGTATAATTAGGGTTCAAAGTAATCTATCAGAGATCAAAATAACTAATACAAAGGTCAGAAGTAATTGATTCAGAGATGTAATAAATTGATCCAGGAGCCATAGTAATTTGTTCCTAGAGATTCAACGTAAATAATTCGGGCCTAAGGAGTCAATATAATTAATTCAGGAATCAAAAGTAATTGATTCAGGGTTAAAAACAATAATTAATTTAAGGATCAAATATGATTAGTTCAGTGACAAAAGTAATTCATATTCGGAGATCAAAAATAATTAATTCTGTGGTCGGAGTAATTGATTCAGGGATCAAACAGTAATTTATTTGTGGATCAAATGTAATCGATTCGATAAACAACTACGACTTCAGCAGTTGTCAGATTTTGCCAGTTTTGAGGCGGAAAGATTTTGCAATATCTTTTGGGTAAAGACATTGTGATGTTTTTTTATCAGTACTTGGATCATATGAGAAAATTTTAGTCGCGATATGGGCGAGGAATTAAGAATTATAGAAGAATGGTGACGATTAAGATGATTTAAAAGTTCTGAAGCCGCTAATGTAGACCGAGTTTAGAATACAATAAAATATAAATAGTAAATTAGTGTATCAGTAATAAAAATACACACGCACTCTTCATTTCACACACACACACACACACACACACACACACACACATATATATATATATATATATATATATATATATATATATATATATATATATATATATATATATAAAGCTGAACGTTTGTGTGTGGGGGTGCGTGTGTGTGTCTGGTCACTAATAGGCTCCTATATGGTTGACTATTTTAAAAAACTGATTACATATAATGATAGAAGATGTATCGAGGATCAGGAATGGGTGTGTTTGATCTGGCAGAACGGTGGTTCATAAAAATTGTGGGGTCTACGTTCGCGCCTGGCCCTCAAAGTATGAAAATAAAAAATGAAAAAAAAAAGTTTACAAGGGTTTTTGATATAGATGTACATAAGAATACTTTGATAAGTATGTTTTAACTTAAATAGGGATGGTATAATAAAATTGGGGGGTCTGCATTCGCACCTGGCCTCCATAGAATGGAAATAGGCACAAACTTTAATAAAGACTTTTCATATCTATCTGCGTAAGTATACTTTGATAATTATGTTTCAGTTTGAAAAAATATGGAATAATAAAATTATGGGGTGTTCGTTCGCGCCTGACCGCATAGAATAGAAATATGTCACAAAGTTTAATAAGGTTTTTTAATATAGATCCATAACATATTCTGATAAGTGTTTCGGTGGGAACAGGCATGATATAATAAATTCTGGGGTTTATCTATTTTATTTTTACTTTCCTCATATTTTGCTTTGGTTTTGATACCCCCAAATTCGAAGCTATCTCTTTACAACCCCTCCTTTTCATAACCTATCATACTTTCATAAATCAGAGACCATTTATTATGATTTTTAATCCAGTCAACGACTAGTACTTTTGCTAGTATATATATAAATGAATCCATAGCTTCCCTCGTCATAACGTCTTATATCCTGTGAATTCTTGTTCTATGTTGGAATAAATAATATCGTTTGAATTCAAAATATTCGACAGTTAAAGTTTTTTTATTTACTGTTTAATTTTTCTTTTTTATGTGTATATGTACTGTGTGTATGTGCGTACTTATATATATATATATATATATATATATATGTATTTAAAACTGACGTGGCACCTTCTCATTGGCTATAACTCCTCCTCCTTCTTCCCTTTCCTTTCCCCTTTTCCCCGTGTATGCTCATCACTTTCACTATACTGATGAAGACTGAAGGATCGGTCGAAAATCATGTACTTGTAAAACATTTTTTTACATTTCTTTTCATAATATTATTTTGTCCCGTCACCAATTGAAAACGAATAAAGAAAAGCTATAAGCTTTTATACTTTTCGTATTCTTTTTTATACATTTTCATATATATATATATATATATATATATATATATATATATATATACATGTATGTATATATAAGAGCAAATAGTTAATAAAACATGTTAAAAACACTTTGAAAAAGAGTTAAAAACATACTTAATTTGAAAAGGAAACACTAAATAAGTGGATAATCCTTAATCTGCGGAGTTTCGAAGAAATATTTTCCTTCTCATCAGAGGGTAGGAATTAGCAAAATGCGGGATCGGATTTTGCATGTAAAAGTATTTGGTGAGACAACAAGTAAGTCAAAGATCTTACTTGATAACAAAAATGTGAAGTAGAGGGAATAAGGAGAAAAAAGGTGATTTCACGTGAATGGATAGTCTGGTGAAGTGTAAAGTATCCAATGACGGTAAAATCCAAAAATGTAAATCCAAGAAAGTTAGTTAAATTACCATTCGCACAAGTAAAATCCAAGGAAATCGAGTAATTGGAAGATGGTCCAAAATAATCCAAAAGACCGAAATCCGAGGAATAATTCAAAAATAGGTATAGGTACAAGGAAAAATGGGAAAGAATTCCAATAACATTATTAAAAGAAAAATAAGATATCCGTTAAACTCGGCTGCCGAGACAAAGTGTAATTAAGAAAAGTGAGTGAAGAAGAGAGAAAAAAAGGTTGAATGTTGATTGAATTTATTATATATATATATATATATATATATATATATATATATATATATATATTGTGAGGTGATACAACGAAACAGTACTGTATATGGATGACTTCATATATTTCAAGCTCCCCTCTTTGGGTAGAGTACCGTCGTAAATAATCTCACCCGCTACTTTTTAGCTGTAAAATGCGAGGTTCGCTGTTTGTAAATAAAAATACAAGCATTGTGAGCACTACAAAAGTAGCGGACAAATGTTTGTTTGAAATGGACATTTGTTTAGGTTATTTGCGGGCGCGGATCCGAGGATCGATGGGTCGAACTGCAGACTATCAACACGATGGTTTTAGATACAGTTCTTGATTAGGGAAAGGTACCAGTCTAGCAGAACTGACGAGTTGTGATACAACGTAACAGTACTGAATATAGTCACCCACATACAAGCAGGGAAACCTGACGTTGCCCGGGGTTGAATTAAGTTCAACGAATATTCCAAACCTTCAATACTTTTATTGTCATCAAATTCGGTGAAATTGCCAATTTTTTCAATAAAATCGACTGATTGCCTGCTCTAGTCGGATATCCACCATGACGAAAATAGAGGAAAATTTACATCCCTCCTTGCAGTGACTATTCCACAATACATTGTTGTCTATATTGCACTGTAGAGAATCTACAATTGATTTTGTTTTTTTTAAATTATATAATGGCTTTAATAAAATTTTAAAATGCAAAAGTCAAGTATCATGGTTCAATTGTGCTCTAAACAGAAACATTCATTTTGAATGCGCCTCTATCATATCAAAGAACTTTCTGTTGGTTTTATAATTTCTTGTTAGAAATATTGATGGTTATTAGATAATGCAATTTATTATTTATTTCATTTTTGTTTTCATCATTTAAGTATGTATGTATGTATGTATGTATGTATGTATGTATGTAAGCCGTGGTGAAGGCAACCTTTCTAGGAGAAGCAAATCTGATTTAAAAAACCATAAAGCGGAAGACCAGTACCCGCACTAAGCTGGTCTGCAGTTTAATTTTTTGCTGGCTATCTTGCTCTTGCTTGTTGCTGGATCTCAACATTTTGAACCGAGAGAGAGAGACTTAGCTGTCGTACAAAGCTAAGACTCTGTAACATCATATTTGTATAGATATTCCCTCAGACATTTGGGCTCCTGGATTTTTAATGTCTGAGGGAGTGGCACTCGTCTGACAAGACGTTGCAATCATCATCATCATCATGTATGTATGTGTCCTTTTTAATTTTCTTCCTTTGAAGATTGCAACGCTGGACATGGGACAGCCAAACTAGCTGCCAACATTGCCCTGCTTTTTATTGAAACCAACTGAAATCTCTTTTTAGTATCCTTAAGTGCTAACTGTCTGGATCTCTTTTGCACTTGGTTCACCACGAATAATAGTTAGGTTTCATAAGCCCTATGACATCTATAATAACTGGTATGATTGATATCTTTCTAAGATTCCATTTTTTTTTAACATCACACATGAGACGTCGGTATTTGGTATGTTTCTCTCTTTCAGCTCTATTTAGAGCTCCATCATTAGGGCATTCACTTCAACACAAAGTTGCAACGTGTGTGTGATAGGTAAAGTGATTTCCGCTTAAGCGTAAATAATTCTTACGGAAACAGAAATTGCATTGATATCTTTAAAAAAATTCTTACATAAACTCTATTGCATTGATATCGTAAAAAAATTCTTACATAAACTCTATTGCATTGATATCTTCAAAATATCCTTACATAAACTCTATTGCATTGATATCGTAAAAAAATTCTTACATAAACTCTATTGCATTGATATCGTAAAAAAATTCTTACATAAACTCTATTGCATTGATATCTTTAAAAAATCCTTACATAAACTCTATTGCATTGATATCTTTAAAAAATCCTTACATAAACTCTATTGCATTAATATCGTAAAAAAATTCTTACATAAACTCTATTGCATTGATATCTTCAAAATATCCTTACATAAACTCTATTGCATTGATATCTTTAAAAAAACCTTACATAAACTCTATTGCATTGATATCGTAAAAAAATTCTTACATAAACTCTATTGCATTGATATCTTCAAAATATCCTTACATAAACTCTATTGCATTGATATCTTTAAAAAATTCTTACATAAACTCTATTGCATTGATATCGTAAAAAAATTCTTACATAAACTCTATTGCATTGATATCGTAAAAAATTCTTACATAAACTCTATTGCATTGATATCGTAAAAAAATTCTTACATAAACTCTATTGCATTGATATCGTAAAAAAATTCTTACATAAACTCTATTGCATTGATATCTTTAAAAAATCCTTACATAAACTCTATTGCATTGATATCTTTAAAAAATCCTTACATAAACTCTATTGCATTGATATCGTAAAAAAATTCTTACATAAACTCTATTGCATTAATATCGTAAAAAAATTCTTACATAAACTCTATTGCATTGATATCTTTAAAACATCCTTACATAAACTCTATTGCATTGATATCGTAAAAAAATTCTTACATAAACTCTATTGCATTGATATCGTAAAAAATTCTTACATAAACTCTATTGCATTGATATCTTTAAAAAATCCTTACATAAACTCTATTGCATTGATATCGTAAAAAAATTCTTACATAAACTCTATTGCATTGATATCGTAAAAAAATTCTTACATAAACTCTATTGCATTGATATCGTAAAAAAATTCTTCCATAAACTCTATTGCATTGATATCGTAAAAAAAATTCTTACATAAACTCTATTGCATTGATATCGTAAAAAAATTCTTACATAAACTCTATGGCATTGATACCGTAAAAAAATTCTTACATAAACTCTATTACATTGATATCGTAAAAAATTCTTACATAAACTCTATTGCATTAATATCGTAAAAAATTCTTACATAAACTCTATTGCATTGATATCGTAAAAAAAGTCTTACATAAACTCTATTGCATTTATATCGTAAAAAATTCTTACATAAACTCTATTGCATTGATATCGTAAAAAAATTCTTATATAAACTCTATTGCATTAATATCGTAAAAAATTCTTACATAAACTCTATTGCATTGATATCGTAAAAAAATTCTTACATAAACTCTTTTGCATTGATATCGTAAAAAAATTCTTACATAAACTCTATTGCATTGATATCGTAAAAAAAAATTCTTACATAAACTCTATTGCATTGATATCGTAAAAAAATTCTTACATAAACTCTATTGCATGGATATCTTTAAAAATTCTTACATAAACTCTATTGCATTGATATCGTAAAAAAATTCTTACATAAACTCTATTGCATTGATATCTTTAAAAAATTATTGCATAAACTCTATTGTATTGATATCGTAAAAAAATTCTTACATAAACTCTATTGCATTAATATCGTAAAAAAATTCTTACATAAACTCTATTGCATTGATATCGTAAAAAAATTCTTACATAAACTCTATTGCATTGATATCGTAAAAAAATTCTTACATAAACTCTATTGCATTGATACTGCAAAAAAATTCTTACATAAACTCTATTGCATTGATATCGTAAAAAATTCTTACATAAACTCTATTGCATTGATATTGTAAAAAAATTCTTACATAAACTCTATTGCATTGATATCGTAAAAAATTCTTACATAAACTCTATTGCATTGATATCTTTAAAAAATCCTTACATAAACTCTATTGCATTGATATCGTAAAAAAATTCTTACATAAACTCTATTGCATTGATATCGTAAATAAATTCGTACATAAACTCTATTGCATTGATATCGTAAAAAAATTCTTACATAAACTCTATTGCATTGATATCGTAAAAAAAATTCTTACATAAACTCTATTGCATTGATATCGTAAAAAAATTCTTACATAAACTCTATTGCATTGATACCGTAAAAAATTCTTACATAAACTCTATTACATTGATATCGTAAAAAAATTCTTACATAAACTCTATTGCATTAATATCGTAAAAAATTCTTACATAAACTCTATTGCATTGATATCGTAAAAAAAGTCTTACATAAACTCTATTGCATTTATATCGTAAAAAATTCTTACATAAACTCTATTGCATTGATATCGTAAAAAAATTCTTATATAAACTCTATTGCATTGATATCGTAAAAAAATTCTTACATAAACTCTATTGCATTGATATTGTAAAAAAATTCTTACATAAACTCTATTGCATTAATATCGTAAAAAATTCTTACATAAACTCTATTGCATTGATATCGTAAAAAAATTCTTACATAAACTCTTTTGCATTGATATCGTAAAAAAATTCTTACATAAACTCTATTGCATTGATATCGTAAAAAAAATTCTTACATAAACTCTATTGCATTGATATCGTAAAAAAATTCTTACATAAACTCTATTGCATTGATATCGTAAAAAAATTCTTACATAAACTCTATTGCATGGATATCTTTAAAAAATTCTTACATAAACTCTATTGCATTGATATCGTAAAAAAATTCTTACATAAACTCTATTGCATTGATATCGTAAAAAAATTCTTACATAAACTCTATTGCATTGATATCTTTAAAAAATTCTTGCATAAACTCTATTGTATTGATATCGTAAAAAAATTCTTACATAAACTCTATTGCATTAATATCGTAAAAAAATTCTTACATAAACTCTATTACATTGATATCGTAAAAAATTCTTACATAAACTCTATTGCATTAATATCGTAAAAAATTCTTACATAAACTCTATTGCATTGATATCGTAAAAAAAGTCTTACATAAACTCTATTGCATTTATATCGTAAAAAATTCTTACATAAACTCTATTGCATTGATATCGTAAAAAAATTCTTATATAAACTCTATTGCATTAATATCGTAAAAAATTCTTACATAAACTCTATTGCATTGATATCGTAAAAAAATTCTTACATAAACTCTTTTGCATTGATATCGTAAAAAAATTCTTACATAAACTCTATTGCATTGATATCGTAAAAAAAAATTCTTACATAAACTCTATTGCATTGATATCGTAAAAAAATTCTTACATAAACTCTATTGCATGGATATCTTTAAAAAATTCTTACATAAACTATATTGCATTGATATCGTAAAAAAATTCTTACATAAACTCTATTGCATTGATATCTTTAAAAAATTATTGCATAAACTCTATTGTATTGATATCGTAAAAAAATTCTTACATAAACTCTATTGCATTAATATCGTAAAAAAATTCTTACATAAACTCTATTGCATTGATATCGTAAAAAAATTCTTACATAAACTCTATTGCATTGATATCGTAAAAAAATTCTTACATAAACTCTATTGCATTGATACTGCAAAAAAATTCTTACATAAACTCTATTGCATTGATATCGTAAAAAATTCTTACATAAACTCTATTGCATTGATATTGTAAAAAAATTCTTACATAAACTCTATTGCATTGATATCGTAAAAAATTCTTACATAAACTCTATTGCATTGATATCTTTAAAAAATCCTTACATACACTCTATTGCATTGATATCGTAAAAAAATTCTTGCATAAACTCTATTGCATTGATATCGTAAATAAATTCGTACATAAACTCTATTGCATTGATATCGTAAAAAAATTCTTACATAAACTCTATTGCATTGATATCGTAAAAAAATTCTTACATAAACTCTATTGCATTGATATCGTAAAAAAATTCTTACATAAACTCTATTGCATTGATACCGTAAAAAATTCTTACATAAACTCTATTACATTGATATCGTAAAAAAATTCTTACATAAACTCTATTGCATTAATATCGTAAAAAATTCTTACATAAACTCTATTGCATTGATATCGTAAAAAAAGTCTTACATAAACTCTATTGCATTTATATCGTAAAAAATTCTTACATAAACTCTATTGCATTGATATCGTAAAAAAATTCTTATATAAACTCTATTGCATTGATATCGTAAAAAAATTCTTACATAAACTCTATTGCATTGATATTGTAAAAAAATTCTTACATAAACTCTATTGCATTAATATCGTAAAAAATTCTTACATAAACTCTATTGCATTGATATCGTAAAAAAATTCTTACATAAACTCTTTTGCATTGATATCGTAAAAAAATTCTTACATAAACTCTATTGCATTGATATCGTAAAAAAAATTCTTACATAAACTCTATTGCATTGATATCGTAAAAAAATTCTTACATAAACTCTATTGCATTGATATCGTAAAAAAATTCTTACATAAACTCTATTGCATGGATATCTTTAAAAAATTCTTACATAAACTCTATTGCATTGATATCGTAAAAAAATTCTTACATAAACTCTATTGCATTGATATCGTAAAAAAATTCTTACATAAACTCTATTGCATTGATATCTTTAAAAAATTCTTGCATAAACTCTATTGTATTGATATCGTAAAAAAATTCTTACATAAACTCTATTGCATTAATATCGTAAAAAAATTCTTACATAAACTCTATTGCATTGATATCGTAAAAAAATTCTTACATAAACTCTATTGCATTGATATCGTAAAAAAATTCTTACATAAACTCTATTGCATTGATACTGCAAAAAAATTCTTACATAAACTCTATTGCATTGATATCGTAAAAAATTCTTACATAAACTCTATTGCATTGATATTGTAAAAAAATTCTTACATAAACTCTATTGCATTGATATCGTAAATAAATTCGTACATAAACTCTATTGCATTGATATCGTAAAAAAATTCTTACATAAACTCTATTGCATTGATATCTTTAAAAAATTATTACATAAACTCTATTGCATTGATATCGTAAAAAAATTCTTACATAAACTCTATTGCATTGATATCGTAAAAAATTCTTACATAAACTCTATTGCATTGATATCTTTAAAAAATCCTTACATAAACTCTATTGCATTGATATCGTAAAAAAATTCTTACATAAACTCTATTGCATTGATATCGTAAAAAAATTCTTACATAAACTCTATTGCATTGATATCGTAAAAAAATTCTTCCATAAACTCTATTGCATTGATATCGTAAAAAAAATTCTTACATAAACTCTATTGCATTGATATCGTAAAAAAATTCTTACATAAACTCTATTGCATTGATACCGTAAAAAAATTCTTACATAAACTCTATTACATTGATATCGTAAAAAATTCTTACATAAACTCTATTGCATTAATATCGTAAAAAATTCTTACATAAACTCTATTGCATTGATATCGTAAAAAAAGTCTTACATAAACTCTATTGCATTTATATCGTAAAAAATTCTTACATAAACTCTATTGCATTGATATCGTAAAAAAATTCTTATATAAACTCTATTGCATTAATATCGTAAAAAATTCTTACATAAACTCTATTGCATTGATATCGTAAAAAAATTCTTACATAAACTCTTTTGCATTGATATCGTAAAAAAATTCTTACATAAACTCTATTGCATTGATATCGTAAAAAAAAATTCTTACATAAACTCTATTGCATTGATATCGTAAAAAGATTCTTACATAAACTCTATTGCATGGATATCTTTAAAAAATTCTTACATAAACTCTATTGCATTGATATCGTAAAAAAATTCTTACATAAACTCTATTGCATTGATATCTTTAAAAAATTATTGCATAAACTCTATTGTATTGATATCGTAAAAAAATTCTTACATAAACTCTATTGCATTAATATCGTAAAAAAATTCTTACATAAACTCTATTGCATTGATATCGTAAAAAAATTCTTACATAAACTCTATTGCATTGATATCGTAAAAAAATTCTTACATAAACTCTATTGCATTGATACTGCAAAAAAATTCTTACATAAACTCTATTGCATTGATATCGTAAAAAATTCTTACATAAACTCTATTGCATTGATATTGTAAAAAAATTCTTACATAAACTCTATTGCATTGATATCGTAAAAAATTCTTACATAAACTCTATTGCATTGATATCTTTAAAAAATCCTTACATAAACTCTATTGCATTGATATCGTAAAAAAATTCTTACATAAACTCTATTGCATTGATATCGTAAATAAATTCGTACATAAACTCTATTGCATTGATATCGTAAAAAAATTCTTACATAAACTCTATTGCATTGATATCGTAAAAAAAATTCTTACATAAACTCTATTGCATTGATATCGTAAAAAAATTCTTACATAAACTCTATTGCATTGATACCGTAAAAAAATTCTTACATAAACTCTATTACATTGATATCGTAAAAAAATTCTTACATAAACTCTATTGCATTAATATCGTAAAAAATTCTTACATAAACTCTATTGCATTGATATCGTAAAAAAAGTCTTACATAAACTCTATTGCATTTATATCGTAAAAAATTCTTACATAAACTCTATTGCATTGATATCGTAAAAAAATTCTTATATAAACTCTATTGCATTGATATCGTAAAAAAATTCTTACATAAACTCTATTGCATTGATATTGTAAAAAAATTCTTACATAAACTCTATTGCATTAATATCGTAAAAAATTCTTACATAAACTCTATTGCATTGATATCGTAAAAAAATTCTTACATAAACTCTTTTGCATTGATATCGTAAAAAAATTCTTACATAAACTCTATTGCATTGATATCGTAAAAAAAATTCTTACATAAACTCTATTGCATTGATATCGTAAAAAAATTCTTACATAAACTCTATTGCATGGATATCTTTAAAAAATTCTTACATAAACTCTATTGCATTGATATCGTAAAAAAATTCTTACATAAACTCTATTGCATTGATATCGTAAAAAAATTCTTACATAAACTCTATTGCATTGATATCTTTAAAAAATTCTTGCATAAACTCTATTGTATTGATATCGTAAAAAAATTCTTACATAAACTCTATTGCATTAATATCGTAAAAAAATTCTTACATAAACTCTATTGCATTGATATCGTAAAAAAATTCTTACATAAACTCTATTGCATTGATATCGTAAAAAAATTCTTACATAAACTCTATTGCATTGATACTGCAAAAAAATTCTTACATAAACTCTATTGCATTGATATCGTAAAAAATTCTTACATAAACTCTATTGCATTGATATTGTAAAAAAATTCTTACATAAACTCTATTGCATTGATATCGTAAATAAATTCGTACATAAACTCTATTGCATTGATATCGTAAAAAAATTCTTACATAAACTCTATTGCATTGATATCTTTAAAAAATTATTACATAAACTCTATTGCATTGATATTGTAAAAAAATTCTTACATAAACTCTATTGCATTGATATCGTAAAAAAATTCTTACATAAACTCTATTGCATTGATATCGTAAAAAAATTCTTACATAAACACTATTGCATTGATATCGTAAAAAATTCTTACATAAACTCTATTGCATTAATATCGTAAAAAAATAAAATCTATACTCCTATAAATTTGTTGGTGTGTGTATCTATTTATACTCATATTAAACCCCAGTTTTTTTATTTATTAAAAAAAAGACAATATAACCCTGTTATATATAGGTCATGGAATTGCATTCATCTGCAAAAGATCTAGTTAATTTGCATATTCGTTTGAACATTTATGTTAATTTACTCCCTATTTGATTTTTCGGTTTTCTTATGAGATGATCATCTTTACTAAACTATTACACGTAATTATATTCATGCAGATATTCTACATGATTTATACTTGCATAATATTTGCGTAAAAAGCTTATAGTAAACAAAAACGTCTTTCTATATATATATTTATGCATGCGTGTATATATTCGTTTTAAAATGTTGCCTACTAAACTCCTCCACCAGATTTTTAGGTTACAGACACGAGACTTAATATATAGGGTATTCGAACCCACGTGAAACTTTATATTTGAGTTTTAGCCGGGGAAAATCAGTACAAAAGTGTAAAAATGATAAAAAAGGGAGTTTACCAGATGAAGGTTGAACGGCGGCATTACGAATATGCACGCGTAACGTAATAGTTATTGTTTTAATTTTTAGCCTTGCAAAAATATGTTAACGTCAAAGTAAAAGGTAAATTCTAAGCTAAACGTTTTGGTTTCGATTCTCAGTGATGGCGCACGATTAATTTTTTTTTAACTTTTTAAGTCATTACTATATATTGGGTCCAATATAATATAATAATAAATACGAAATCTGCATTCATCAAAATATCATATTTAAGCGTATTTTATCACCGGGCAGTCTCCTAGTTTATACTACAGTTTGTTTAATATATATATATATATATATATATATATATATATATATATATATATATATATATATATATATATATATATATTTCTTCCATTTGCATCATCGGACAAATTGGCTCGGAGGCTAGTGCGTTGAACCGTTATTATTGTGAGTTATTGAAGTGTCCGAATTTCGAGATTGCTACATCCGGTTACACGGATGAGTTTCGAAGAGACAAAACATGTGTGCGTGGATTATGTAAATATACTTTGTTGTTCCCTGGAAAGGTCACTAAGGAAAAGCACAGGTACAAATATTAGTACGAAAGGTAAAATATATTGAAACAAAAACATAATATACAAAGAGAAACATTCGTAGCACGTATCGCCAAAATGGTGTACTACCTCTCGGTCTATTTCTACAATTCGAAAGACTTCATCTCTTGTATATAGTTGGTTGGTTGGTTGGTTTGTTTGTTGTTTTACGGCATATCAACCCTTTTCAGGTTATTTAATGCCGAATCCAGTGATTTTGAAGAAATTTTTTTTCATAGAATATATTTAGTTTTATTTGTTCAAGTCAGTTTCTATTTACAGCTAGTATATATATATATATATATATATATATATATATATATATATATATATATATACTAGCTGTACCCGGCCACGCGTTGCTGTGGTTCAGTTTGTTAAAATGGAACACATGTGAAAGTAGAGAAAAGTTTGATTCTTTTTTTCAAGAGAATGTACAAATTATTTTTTTTAACAGATGTTAAGAAAATAAACAGAAAAATACTTCCATCATTAATTATGCAAAAAAATAAATAAAATGTTGATTTAGTGTTTCAATATGCTTATAAATTACGATAAAACTTGCTGAGTATGCACTGTTTTACGGTTGTTGTAAAAATGGAACGGAAACTTAAATTTCGCTTTATTTTAATCTCTCTTAATTTTTTAATTGTGCCCCTCAAACGAATATTATCAAAACAGTAACATTCAACAATTGTACTTTATGTATATAAAACACAAAATATTTATTAAAAAAAAAATTAAAAAAAAAAAAGTTAATAACGAAAGGGAAATAATTCCATTTTTAAACGAAAAAGTCAGTTTACCTAACTTACTGTATTAATGCTATTTTTTTTTTAAGCAAGAAAAAAAAAAGATAAATATCCAGATACGCTACTACAGAACACCGACCACTCTAATTTGTTTTTGTATAGGTAATTGAGGTCGCTGACAACGAATCTGATAGTCAAACTTGGGGCAAATTTACCGTTTGCATGGTATTTACCCCTGAACCCACGAACTTCTTTCCACCATTTTGCACCTTCCGTTTATGCTACGCGCATGCACGCTGTAACATAAACGACGGCTTCACCAAGCAAACTACGTTGGGGGAAGGGTTTTTTTTTTCCAGGACATAGAATTTTCTAATTTTCAAAAATACATTATAGCGCTTTTTGGGTGGAAAATTTAAAATTAGCTGAAAAAGAAATAAAATAAGAAAAGGAAAGCACACCAAGTTGGAGTAGGGGGGGTAATTTATCTGTTTTTTTTGTTTTGTTTTTTTTACCTGGAACATCGAATTTTCAAATTTTCCGTAAGTAACGCACCGACATTTACTAATTAGAACACCATTTAACATTTTCAGAAGATTTTACTTTGTACATTGGGGGGGGCGGATGTGATGTTGGGGCGCGCGCGCACAGCATCACATCCACCCCCAAACAAATTAGAGTGGTCGGTGGGGTTTGTATTACTGTACACATAGATTCGAAAAAGTTGTCAAAAAACAAATATATAACAAATAAATGTTATCAAAGGCAAGATAAGTTACTTTTCTACCAAACTGGATATATTTTTCGTGTTTTTATTCAATGTAACATATTGGGTTTGTATTACTGTACACATAGATTCGAAAAAGTTGTCAAAAAACAAATATATAACAAATAAATGTTATCAAAAGCAAGATAAGTTACTTTTCTACCAAACTGGATATATTTTTCGTGTTTTTATTCAATGTAACATGTTTATTCAGCTCGAAAAACATACAATGTTTACCGATGTATTGGAACATTCAAGATGGCATCTGATTCTCTCTTTAACACGGTAAGTTTGGGAAAAGGTGTTATAAATAAAAACCCAGATAAAATACTGTTAAAAACTCGCTCAATACATGTTACCGTGACATAGGTTGACATATATTCGGCGGGTTTTTAATAGTATTTTGTATAGTTTTTTATTTATAACACCTTTTCCCAAACTTACCGTGTTAAAGAGAGAATCGGACGCCATCTTGAATTTTCGAATACATCGGTAAACACTGTATGTTTTTCGAGCTGAATAAATATGTTACATTGAATAAAAACCGAAAAATATATCCAGTTTGGCAGAAAAGTAACTTATCTTGCCTTTGATAACATTTATTTGTTATATATTTGTCCCCCCCCCAAACAAATTAGAGTGGTCGGTGTTCTGTAGTAGCGTATCTGGATATTTACCAAAATAAATATTTAGGTTTGGCTATAAATTCCTAAACTCATTTCACCCTAAATAATTTAGGTGACTGAAATAGGAATCTAATTGAATCTTTAATTTCCTGAATAGTATTCGATAATTCATTTTTCTTCGAGTTATATCGAATACATTAATACGGACTTTGGGGGCTTTTTTCGTAATGTTACTGTAAAAATTATGTTTTATTGTTACAAATTACGATGCTTTAAATAAAGCAAAAATAAATTCTTACGTTTTTTATTTACTACTGAAAACCATAACTTTAGTAAAGGTATTTTTTGTTTAAACAAAATAAAACATTTTTACTAAGAGTTAAGTAAAAATAATTAGTTCATTATATTCTGCGATCATTATTTGAAAAATACTGCAATTTTCATTAAAATTCGTTAATTTCCTGATTTTTGGTGAATTTTTAAGTAAAGGGAGGAGTCAAAATGTGTATACACTTTGAGCGTCGGCATTCATTTTGCGACCACGTGTGGTTAATTTAAATTAAAGTTCAATCACATGGTTACATTATCAATAATAATGTAAGTAAACCCATTGAAAATTTACCGATATTGTAAACACATTTTGTTTACATTAATCCTGTGGTGTTTTTTTAGTGATGCAATGTAGTACACTGAGATTTAAAAAAAAAAAACCGCGAGATCAGGAGAAAGAAATGTCCAGAGAATCGCTTTTACTGTACACATAGATTTGAAAAAGTTGTAAAAAAACAAATCCATATCAAAAAATGTTATCAAAGGCAAGATACGTTACTTTTCTACCTAACTGTATATATTTTTCGTGTTTTTATTCAATGTAACATGTTTATTCAGCTACAGTGTTTACCGATGTATTGGAACATTCAAGATAGTCTGATTCTCTCTTTAACACGGTAAGTTTGGGAAAAGATCTTATAAATAAAAAACCGGATAAAATACTGTTAAAAACTCGCTCAATACATGTTACTGTGACATAGGCTGACATATATTCGGCGGGTTTTTAATAGGATTTTGTATAGTTTTTTATTTATAACACCTTTTTCCAAACTTACCGTGTTAAAGAGGGTGTGAGACGCCATCTTGAATTTTCGAATACATTGGTAAATACTGTATGTTTTTCGAGCTGAATAAATATGTTACATTGAATAAAAACACGAAAAATATATCC
The DNA here is from genome assembly GCF_053919585.1 of Euprymna scolopes. NCBI lineage: Eukaryota > Metazoa > Mollusca > Cephalopoda > Sepiida > Sepiolidae > Euprymna > Euprymna scolopes. Next base: position 123,087,475 of record NC_136487.1, read on the forward strand.
AGTTTGACAGAAAAGTAACTTATCTTGCCTTTGATAACATTTATTTGTTATATATTTGTTTTTTGACAACTTTTTCGAATCTATGTGTACAGTAATACAAACCCAAACTTCGGAGGTTGGAATCCCCCCCCCCACCTAAAATGTACTTGGAAAAATCGATTTAATAGTGAGATTTAAGAATGGTTAGTCGAAATAAAGGTGAAAAACAAAACCAATAATCAATAAATAATTGTTACCAAAGGCAATAAATGCTACTTTTTTTTTTACTTACATTGAATATTTTCAAGCGCTTTTCTTTATTTCATAATAATCTAATGCGGGTGTGTGGGTGCCAAATACCTCCAGATTTTCTAGAATTTCCCGCTAGATTGTAAACGAAATCTCCAGATATAGCAGGAAAACCGCTAAATTGTAACACTGATCACGTGACAGGAAGCGGTAATAAATAATTGTCCCTAAATAAAAAAAATGGCCTCTCGGTACAAAGAAATCAACCTATTTATCATGTAAAAATTAAGTATAATGTTATAATTAAAAAGAAATATATAAAAACACACATGGATATAGTAAACATATTATACCAAAACGTGGAAGCCATCCGTCCAGTGGTTTTTTAGACAATTAATTCCGAACGAACCAACATTTACATTTATATATATATATATATATATATATATATATATATATATATATATATATATATATAACTACTTCATTTACTCACATAAAATTAATATAGGAAAGTATAAATATATGCGCAAACTTTAAGTATTTACTTAAAAAGTTCTCAATACGTAGGTAGAGCTAGTTAGTAAGTTATAAAATATATATGCTGATTAAGCTACACTGAATATTCCGCGTTTCATCCACTGAAGATTCCTAGACTGGATGAAACGCGGAATATTCAGTGTAACTTAATCGCCATATATATTTTATAACTTACTATATATATATATATATATATATATATACATATACATACAGAGAGAGAGAGAGAGAAAGGGAAAGAGAAAGAGAAAAGGAGAGAATAGTAATAATAAACAACTAGACAGTTTAAGACTCCCAGAATTAGCACTAGAATTACATAGGTATATTTCATAACAGGAAAAGCATTGATGAACAATAAATGGGACGGTAGGACAGTTAAGGATATCGAAAGGGGAGGGGAGGAGAGCACCCTAAAGGAGATAGAACCTAAAAGCGGAAGTCGAGAAATTACGTAACTTCCGCTAGAAAGAGCCGAGTTTTTATTGTTTTGTTTTTCTTTAGCCGCCGACAATCGACTCGAAAAGATGCAAAACGCTGTTCTGACCAGTCACGTAGCAAGGAGGTCGAGCACAGAAAGCTAACAGTCGGAGTACCTTCCCATCACTTTTTTTTTTGTCTCTCACCCTCTCTCGTATAGAGCCATTTCAGTTTTCTGTTTTTGTTTCCTGTAAATAAAACTGTTAAAACAAACCAGCCTCCACGAGGTTTTCTATCAAAAGCCGAGTTTAACAACGTAAGTAATAACCATACAAAATTCAGTGGCCTATAATGTCCATGCACTGGCGACTCTAAGCAGTATACTACTGTTGGACACGCCCCTCCATGGAATTAATCGACTATCTCATGACGTCACTTTCTGGTAACGTTACTTCCGGTATCGAGTACCGGTGCCTGGCAGTCTGAGATTGGCACGCGACCAAGCTGAGCGTGTGCAAACGTCCGACCGTTGAGCAATGGTATACTCAACTCACTTTTCCTGTAATTTATGTGAATACATGTTTCGTTCCTAAAAATCCTGTGTTCCTTTTGTTTATTACCATTTAACCCCATAACAACTACGCAGGGGGATTTAGACAATGTGGTTTAATTAATATAAAAACCAACTTATAGTACCTATTTACTATGCCTCCCCACGGGACAGAGTTAGACACCAGGGTCGTTTTTTAACGTGGAGAAAAGGTACAAAAAAAAAAATTGTCTCAGTCGTGAAGGATTTCTCCTCCACCGAAAGAGAACAAGAAATAGAATAGCATCTGAAGAACAGATGGTATTTATTTGCTCCCCCACTGAGCAAATTAGGCACAAGGCCGTTTTTAATGTGAGGTAAAAACCAGCTCCCCTAAAAGTAGGCAAAAAGGGGGCACTCTGGTTACCAAAAATAATAATTGTCCCAGTATAGAGGGTTTCCCCTCCATTGACTGGTACAAATTATCTTAAGTGCAGTATCTGCCGGAACAGATGGTGTTTATTTGCTCCCCCACTGAGCAAATTAGGCACAAGGCCGTTTTTAATGTGAGGTAAAAACCAGCTCCCCTAAAAGTAGGCAAAAAGGGGGCACTCTGGTTACCAAAAATAATAATTGTCCCAGTATAGAGGGCCTCCCCTCCATTGACCGGCACAAACCATCTTAAGTGCAGCATCTGCCGGAACAGATGGTATTTATTTGCTCCCCCACTGAGCAAATTAGGCACAAGGCCGTTTTTAATGTGAGGTAAAAACCAGCTCCCCTAAAAGGGGTCACTCTGGTTACCAAAAATAATAATTGTCCCAGTATAGAGGGTTTCCCCTCCATTGACTGGTACAAATTATCTTAAGTGCAGCATCTGCCGGAACAGATGGTGTTTATTTGCTCCCCCACTGAGCAAATTAGGCACAAGGCCGTTTTTAATGTGAGGTAAAAACCAGCTCCCCTAAAAGGGGTCACTCTGGTTACCAAAAATAATAATTGTCCCAGTATAGAGGGTTTCCCCTCCATGTACTGGTACAAATTATCTTAAGTGCAGTATCTGCCGGAACAGATACTACACTTTGATCTTGCCTGAAGGCCAAGAACCAACTTATAGTAGTCCAAAGTCCAAATAATTATAATCATACAAAAAAGAATAAAGAAGTACATAAGAACGTAAGACCAAAAAGAAACAACGTTAGAAAAGAATGGAAACCATCTCCAATTGATGACGAAAGAGATGACACCGGCCAAAGTTCGACATTTGCAAGGAAAACCGTGAGATACCAACATGGCGGCTAAGACGTCTGTTCATAATCTCAACGGAGAAAGCAAACAATTGACTGCCACCTGCCTAAATCAAAACATACGTCAATTCAATCGACGTCACACGCGAGATATAATATTAACTGACGTATCTGTTTACGTTAATTCCCAAATATTCCTTCTTTTTTTTCTTTTTTTTCACGTTAACTTAATCATCTTTATTTATTTATTTATACCTAGCGAAGTCCCTCTGTCCAGGTGTTGTCTGGGAAATTGAGGAGACCACGATTATTATTTACTGAGAAAATATATACGCCCTCTGGTTACATGATGTTTGAATGCCATAATGATAGCAGGATTCGGCGTCGGCCAACAAGTCCAAACGGACCCAAGTTTCGCTTCAGAAGGAGTGTTACCACTTTATACTCTTCTCTCATTCCCCCCTCTTTCCCCGACCTAAACCAGCTAGACTACTTCGTTTCCTCATACGCCGTGAACATTACCAACTTCCCATAACATCAAAGTCAGTCTAATCGCCGCTATCTGCCAAGTATCCGCCTAGCTGCCGCTGGCGTTGTGGGAAAAGAATGCTCCCAGTTCTAGACCCGTATCGAGGCAGTGATTGAGGCTGGAGAGGAGGATGAAATAAATATGGCGCCTCGTAAAGTGCGAGGTATTTTATTTATACTAGTGAGATCAAAAGTATAAAATATATGACTAGGATGGCATTAGCTAGCATCGAAACCAAAACATACAACTCTCCACCCTTATTAATTAGCCTCTGATCAACGCCTAGACGCATATATATATATATATATATATATATATATATATATATATATATATATATATATATATATACCCGAATACGATGTCCAGCATGTTAAAAATCTACTTTCTGTTGTAAAAATCTAAGTGATAAACATCTGAAGAAGTTGGTGGGGACTGGATATTTTTATGTAAACATAAATCGTAAAATTGACAACTCATCAATGAAACAGCTGTAATGGAAAAAATTCAGGAAACAAACGAAGGTTATAAAAAAGAAAACGTGTCTTTGAATTTTCAACAAATTTTGCACTATATGTATAATATATATATATATATATATATATATATATATATATATTTGTATTATTATTTCATTTTGATCTCAAACAAGACACAGTGCCACTTTGATGTAGGGGGATACTATCGAGGACATAAGTTGTAGGGATACTATGTAGGGAGTTGAGCAGCAAGATGTCTTTTCACATTATACTTGAACTTCTGCATGTCAATGCAGTAGGTAAAGTAGGAACCCGGAAGGGAATTCCAGAGTCTAGTCGTTGTGGGAAAGAAACTATTAGAGTAGACGGCTCTCTTATATCTCGGGATTTCTACTATGTAGGGGTGGAATTTTGCTGCTTGTCAAGTTTGTCAGGGGTATTTATGTTGATGGGTGTACCGGACCTTGTAGTTCGTCGGAGCATCTACCATTAAAATAATTGTAGCACAAGCAGAGAGATGAAACATTTCGTCGATGGGACAGAGGTTGGAGCCTAGATCCTGTCCTGGAGCGAGAGACTAGTGACAGATGCACGAGCCCAAATGTGACAATAGTATTCTATACATTGGCGAATGGTAGCCTTGCAGTGGTACAGGATACTTTCAGGCGGAATAGATTTCTAGCACGGTAGAGTGAGTCCACCTTCCTCGCAGCCGCCCTGGCAATGCTTTCAATATATCCGTTCCAACTCATATTCCCTGTGAACGTTAAGCTGAGGGATTTGAAAGACGTACTATCAGGTAACGAATATTTAGCCATAGCTATTAGTGGTTTAGATTGATTCTTGTAATTATTGAAGGAAACAAGCTTAGTCTTGGCAGCATTGAATGTGACCATCCATTTTTATCATTATTCCACTACTGATTGGGGATATTCCTCTAGTGTTTCTGCCATTTCCTTAGATATGTGTCCATTTGTTTTCCCCTCGTGCCTGTTATAGTGCGTGGTGTCATCATCTAATGTACCCATCCAGAGACAATTTTGTCAGGGAGGTCATTTATGAATATTAAGAATAATAAAGGTCCAAGGATCTACCCCTGGTGTACACCCGCAATTATATCATATTGTTTCGATGTACGACCGTCGATGACAACTTGGATTCTTCTCTTATTTTAGAAAGATTTAATTATGTTAAGTATTCGTCCAGTGATACCGTACGAGCTGATTTTCCTGAAAAGACCATCGTGCCATACCTTGTCAAGAGCCTTAGATATATCTAGGCCTACCGCACCACCCTCCCCTGTTTTTCCAGTGTATGGTATATACGTTTAGAGATTACAGTTAGGATATCTGTTGTAGAATGGGCTTGCCAAAATCCATTATGTTGGTCGGTAAGAAATTTCGCAGCTATAAGGCTTGGTTAATAAAAAATCAAATATTTTGGTGAAAAGCGTAAGTGGGCCAATGGAGCGGTAATTTAATGAGTCAGTTCTTTAACCAGATTTCCTTTAAACTGGTATCACAGAAACAGTTTTCCAGCAGTCAGGAAAGCAAGATTCGTTAAGATATTTGGTGTAAAGTTTGGAGAGGACTGGGGCAAACTCAGCGGAGCATTTTTTTAATAGCACAGCCGAGATGAGATCGGGTACAAATGCTTTTGAGGTGACTAGGCTACTTATATCATGCACCTTAGGAGGTGTAATTTTCAGATGATCTAGTGTGACGTCCCTGCTAGCTTAAATATAAATACTTTTGCAGTGTTAACAAAAGAACTACAATAATATCAGAGCGTCTCCATTTACGCTGAATATCGAAAGGATGACAACATCAATATATTACATATGAATCACCTGTGGAATTTCCACAGAACTCGCTATTATTTATTATTTTAATATCAAGCAACCGATAGCAAACACTTTTCATTATTTTATATGATTTTTTTTCTTTTTCTTTTTTTTTGTGATATTTTCTTCAAATCAATACAAATGTTTGGATTTTCATATAATAAAACCAATACACACAGCAAATTATTTCTTTATGACATTCTGTATTGGATTTAAGGCACTCAGTGTTTTGGCATTTTCTATCGTTTTCCATAAACTGCCCGAACTATTTCCACGATAGCACGGTCCATATACTGAATAAATACTATTTTTGTCCATAATGTCGGATAACTAATCTATCTTTTAAAAGCAATACTTTCAGTTTGAGATTTTTAATTCACTATGAAAAAAAAATAATAAATTAGAAAAATAACTACAGTAAATTCAGCTTGAAATCGGTCGATAATTTTCTATATGAACGCCTTGTAAAAATCTCCGCCTCCAATTTTCTCATATCTTGACCATCGTTTTTATCGCTGATTGGATGTTTGGGGGAGTCAAACGGAGTTCATCGCTGTTGAGATGTAATTTAATAGCAACACCTGTGGCGTGCGAATAAGATCGATATTATGAAGTATGATAATCTGATGATCATTAGTTATGTAGTAGTTATTGACATTTTAAAACATCAGTGTGCAAATTCGCCAGAGTTTAGTTGCATGTGTGTAAAACTTTTTTATATTAAACAAAACTTGAAACGAAGGAAAGCACACGTTCTTCTAATGAATGGGTACTCGCTGCATTTTTGAAGTCTTGGCAGTGTGTAAGTAAGAAACACATTAATTGATGAAAGTATTTTTTACATACGTGCGCGGTCTAGTATTTATTCTTTTATCGTTGTGTTTTCGTGTGTGCGCCGTTCCCTGTCTGACTGCTGATCGGCTGTTTCACTTAAATGAATAAAACTCATGCATGAAGCAAGCAATGGAGACTTGTTGCGGTTTCAAAGGTTTTATTATGGAGAGGAGTTTGTTTACGAGGAGTAAGCCTAAAAAGATACTAAAATTAAGTCCTTTGATAAAAGAGAGGCTGGTTTTAATTTCCGATGATTCGATTTATATACTTAGCCTTGAATATGGTCGAGGAACTTTCCAGGAAATTCACTTAGATTTCTACATTGCAAGGCACGTCTGGTCTGGTTGTTTCACCGACTTGAACAGACTCGAAACTCTGTCCTCCCACGCGGACACACGATCATTTCTTATGTTACCTGCTTCTGCGTGCTTTATTTCGGGAGCTGATATTTAAGCCCCTCGCTTCACTCACGCTAGTCGCAAAGGTTGGCTTGAAATCTAATTAATGAAACCCTCCAGAATGTAAATTAGTTAACATAAGTTCTACTCACTCGTATAGGGTCCCAATATAGATTTGCCCACAAAGCAAAGCAAAACATAAGGTCGATTTATTAACATATCTATATGCCTTCATTGTTTCGATTCTTCAGATTATTCTGCTTATATATATACACTAGCGGGTGGCGGGTGCCCGGTTTTTAATATATTTTAATTGGTTCAGATTTCGTGTATAAATATATATATATATATATATATATATATATAACTACTTAATTTACTCACATATAATTAATATACAAAAGTATAGATTTATGCGTAAACTTTAAGTATTTACTTCAAAAGTGCTCAATACGTAGGTAGAGCTAGTTAGTAATTTATAAAATATATACGGCGATTAAGCTACACTGAATATTCGGCGTTTTATCCACTCTAGGACTCCTCAGGCTTATGCGCTTTCATCCACTCTAGGACTCCTCAGGCTTATGCGCATGAGCCTGGGGAGTCCTAGAGTGGATGAAACGCCGAATATTCAGTGTAGCTTAATCGCCATATATATTTTATAAATTACTATATATAGTAGTTGGGCTCCACCAGCTAGAACTGAAGCAGAAAGTTAAACTGCAGCATTAAAAAATAGCTACGTTACCAGTTTACTAGCTAACAGGCATATGAACTGACTAAAACTAAACCAAGATAAATGTACAAAATGTATAACGTTTTTTTCACTTTGACCCCTTTTCGACCACTTTAAAAATCTATTTAAAACATAAAAGAACGGTCCATAACAAATCCAATCATTTGAGGCCCATAGCGCCACTCTGGGATTTTTAGTTTCGGGAGAAATAGAGTTTGAAAATATGGAAACAGACAGACAGACAGACATAGAGAAAGACATATATATATATATATATATATATATATATATATATATATATATATATATAGCCTTTTATATATTATAAGCGGTCGTAAACTACACTTAAATATGATATTTTAATTAGTCCAGATTTTGTATATATAATTAGAGTCGTGATGTTGTAAAAAGTAAAAAAAAAGATTCGGATGCAAACAGCTAGAATCGAAATCGAAAGCAAAACTGTAGCATTCAAAGCATATGACGTTACCACTGTGCCAACGTGACGCGTATATTAATTCATTAAAATTAAAAGCTAAGATGGATATACAACATGTTTAACGATTTTTTTTCATTCTAACTCATTTTAAAAACTAAAAATCTATTTTAACAGCTTATAGCTCTATAAAAGAACGATCGGCAAAAATCCAATCATGTAAGACACCTAGCGCCGCTCTGCAAGTTTTAGTTTCAGTTGAAAGAGTTTGAAAATATGGAAAAAGACAGAAAGACAGACTGACTGACATATAGCCATTTATATATATATATATATATATATATATATATATATATATATATATATATTAGCAAGAGTACCCGTCGTTTACTGGGTTCAAACACAGCCTACACAAAATGGACTCTGATTTATGGAAGTATGATAGGTTATGAAAAGAAAGGGTTGTAAAGAGATAGCTTCGAATTCGGGGGTATCAAAACCAAAGCAAAATATGATGAAAGTAAAAATAAAATAGATAAACCCCATAATTTATTATACCATACCTGTTCACACTGAAACACTTATCACAATATTCTGTGGATCTATATTAAAAACCTTGTTAAACTTTGTGACATATTTCCATCCTATGGAGGTCAGATGCGAACGAACAGCCCATAATTTTATTATACCATATTTCTTCAAACTGAAACATAATTATCAAAGTATACTTACGCAGATAGATATGAAAAGTCTTTATTAAAGTTTGTACCTATTTCCATTCTATGGAGGCCAGGCGCGAACGCAGATCCCACAATTTTATTATACCATCCCTATTTAAGTTAAAACATACTTACCAAAGTATTATTATGTACATCTATATCAAAACACTTGTAAACGTTCTTTTTAAATGTTTAAATTTTTTATTTCCATACCTTGTGAACCAGGCGCGTACGCAGACCCAACAATTTTAATGAATCATCATTATGTCAGATCAAACATACCCATTCCTGTGTCTCGATACATCTTCTATCATTATATGTGATCAGTTTTCTATTATAGTAAACCATATAGGAGCCTATTCGTGACCAGACACACACACAGACGTTCAGCTTTATATATATATATATATATATATATATATATATATATATATATATATATATATATATATATATATTAGTGAGATAATTAGACCTGGAGTCTAAAGCGCAAAGTTTATTTTAATGTATTTATATTTAAAAAAATTCAAAATTCAATATGATCGCATATGCATTGACGTACTTTAAAACAAATTCTCTAAGGATTATCCGCGTTACTTACTGCAATAGTGCTAGTTTATTTTGGTGTCTTAAACTTCTTCCTCGCCTCTTTCTTTTTTTTTGCTGATGATCATATTCGAAAACATAATTATTGTCAATGCTTATTCTCAATTTTAATAAAATGAATAACGTTTCCGAAACGATCGTACACTCAATTTGATTTTGTTTGTTTTTCCTTTTGAAGTTAATTCATTACTTACAATTATCAATCTTTATACTCAATATATATATATATATATATATATATATATATATATATATAAGACATATATATATATATATATATATATATATATATATATATAAGATATTCGGATATGTATATATTTCGGTAAAAGTTTACACCAAACATTGGATAGCACGAGGGGCTTGCAATAAGTAATGCGCCTGACCTTCCAGTTGTCTGATCTAGCTGAAATTTTGCATGTGCAATGGTTTAGTTTCAGTTGAAAGAGTTTGAAAATATGGAAACAGGCAGAAAGACATATTATCTCTACGGGTTATGTTGCAAATTACAGCTCTGAACTAATTGTGGTTTCTGTTTTACAGGTGTTTGAACTGAATCAGGTGTGAAATGGAGCCTGTTGAATGTCGAGCAGTGATCCGGTTTTTGTATTTGAACGGACACACACCACAGGACACTTTTGATGAAATGAAATAAACTTATGATGATAATGCCCTATCATATGACCTTGTAAAACTCTGGCATCGTGAATTCAAACAGGCCGGAAGTCTATGGAAACAGTTCCCAGACCTGGTCGCCCACCTTTTTCATTGATGAGGCATCTGTTCGTCAAGTTGAGGCTGCTATTTTGGAAGATCGGCGCATTACTATTCGCCAAATAGCCCAGTATGTCAAGATTAGTACAGGGTCTGTGGAAACTATCATTCATGACCATTTGCATATGCATAAGGTGTCTGCCAGATGGATTCCCAGGTTGCTCACACCATTCCAGAAGCGAGAACGCGTCGAGTGCTCGAGGATGAATTTGGAGATGTGCCAAGAAGATGAGTCAAAGTGTTTCAAAAGACTGATTACACAGGATCAAACCTGGGTCCATCACTATGATCCAGAGACCAACTCCCAGTGAATGCAGCGGAAGCACTTGGACTCATCACCTGCAAAGAAGGCAAGGCTGCAGCCCTCCGCTGGCAAGGTCATGCTCACAGTCTTCTGTGACCAGGACGGAGTAGTGGCAAAGGGTACCACAATTACAGGAGCCTATTATGTTTCACTTTTGAGGAAATTAAAGGAAGCTATCAAAATGAAGCGGCGACGCAAGATCAGCAAAGGTATCTTCCTCCTGCAGGACAACGCTCTGGTCCACAACACGCATGTCGCCAGATCAGAAGCACGGACGTGTGGTTATGAAATCTATCCCCATCCTCCCTACTTCCCTGACCTTGCACCCTCTGACTTTCACCTCTTCCCAACCATGAAAGCGTTTCCCAGATAATGCAGCCTTGGTTTCTGAAATCACGTCGTGGTTGGTCGACCAACCTGGGGTGTTCTACAAAAACGGTCTTCAGAGCTGCATCAAACAATGGGAGAAATGCATAATTCTGGGTGGTTCCTATTTAGAGAAAGACTAAAACTGTGCCAAGTTTCGTTGCTCTAGTGCTATTGGAAGTGGGTCAGGGGCATTACTTATTGCACGCCCCTCGTAATCTATGTTCATAATTGTTTTGTTCTTACACATATAAACAAATGAACTACACCGAAAGGAAGAGAGGACTACAGAGAAAGATAGATGAGGATATTAATGAAATAAATTGATAAGTTTTATTACCATCTTTATTATTTGTCTTATTTTTAGTATTATTTTGATTCTACTGTTTTTATCTTGAGTGTAATTTTAAGGCGATGTAACCTCTGACTTGCTTCAGCTGTGTCTTGTCGCACGTGGGAATCTTTCTGTCGAATAAAACTTGCTTATCAGATGATTGACCAATTTTTATGATTTCAGGTTCAAATGACCAGCTACAGCAGTAATTGGAATACACCCTACTAAAGCCTGATTGTCACTGCTGGTGAATTTCAAAAATGCAACCTGTGCGTAAGGACACTTTAAAAGAACGATATGCAATAAAATTCTATTTTAAACTTAATAAAAAATTCCATAAAACCTTACGGAATCCTTCAGTTAGATTTGGGGCCATCTTGCATGAATCTAGCATCAGTTTTTGAGTGGCGTAAAAGATTCAAGAAAGGCTAGGAATATGTGAGAGATGATAAAAGGTAAGGAAGTCAGAACACCAAAGTTGACTGGCCAAATAAAGAAGGATTATCGGTGTTTATAGAGACAATAAATGAACGGTTTGAGGTCGTTCTTGGAACTTTACACACAATTATTCGCAATAAACTAAAGATGCGGAAGATTTGTGTGAAGTTTGTCGCAAGGGTAACTCCATCCTAGTCATGTGTGTATTATCAATAAAAGTATCCATACGAAAAAATCTGGAAACTTAGTTAAAGTAGAACAAAAATAAAATTTTGATTTGATGTTCAGTGTTTTTTTTTTTTTATGAGCAGTTGCACGACGGTCTAGTGAATATCCAGAATTAAATGACGTGCGGTCCCCAGTCGTTTGTATATTCTCGTCAGGGGAGATAACGGTGTTAGGTGTTTGCAGTTCTTACAGGAAGGTGTCGACACCCTCCTGCAGACAGCGCCTGATATTTCCAGATGGTTATCCATTTGGTTCAGGCCAGGCACAAGATCGTTTTACTTCGGCGATTTAATATGTTACTTATTTTTAAAGCAAAGTCAGTAAACCATCATAAACAAACAAATAACATCATTTAAAAAAGCGAAACCAAAAATGAATGTAAAAAAACGCCCGGATAATGTGGAGTTGGTACAAGTATTTTTTGAACACGCAAATAAAAGTTTGTAAAGAAATACCTTTGTCAACTTATGAAAAAGGCATTGCTTGCCAAAATTTCAAAAACATGTTCCATTTGAAACGATCTAGATGACCACAGCACTTGCATGCATACGCATTCATTTAATCTCGGCAAAATGGTTTGTCAAACTTTTAAGTTATCTCTCTCAAAACTTTGCGTTACTAAAAATGGCGACACTCAGAGGAGAAGTAGCTCGACGTATCTACCATGTTAGATATCGAAATATGGATTCTAACCAGTCTCAAAGACTTACTTCTCGCTCAGTTACCTGTCAAATATTGTATGTAGGTGTGTAGGATTGGATGCGCGCACTTGTTCGCCTGGAGTGGAGTGGATGGGTAACGAATGGTGTGTGTGTGTGTGTGTGTGTGTGTGTGTGTGTGTGTGTGTGTGTGTGTGTGTGTGTGTGTGTGTGCGTGTGTGTGCGTGCTGCAGCCGCGCGCACATGCGAGAGACTGAAACACATCTGTAGACGGAAAAAAAAAAAAAAAAGAAACGCTGTTACTTCGATCGGAAGTAGTTTTCCGTTATTCAATCGTGTTGCGTGCGTCGCTATTCCCCCACTTGTTTCTGCTTCTTTCTCTTCCACCCCTCTCTGTCTCCCAATCGAACTTTCTCACCTCCCACCTTTCACTCGCCTTCTTTTCTCCCTCCTCTCTCTTCACAGTCGATCCTTCAATGATTTTATTTTTGCTTTCAGTCAACATTTCTTCAGCTGGTTGTGATTTTTGCTGTTGTTGTTGTTGTTGTTGTTGTTGCTGTTGTTGTTGTTGTACATAAGCTCTTTAACCAAACTGGGAGAGTTGTGTTGGTATTTCTGTTAAAGCTATAAGAAAAATCTTCATTCTCTTGTCACAAATAATAATAAGAAGAAGAAGAAGAAGAAGAAGAAGAAGAAGATGATGATGATGATGATGATGATGATGATGATGATGATGATGGGTGCGAAGAGGGGTGGAACCTTGTGGAGACTTATTGCCACCCAAATTCAAGTGAAGACCAATGGTCGCCACCAATGAGAAATCAATGGTAAACAGCCTTTGTGATAATGCAAACTAGTTTGCAAAGATTATCGAAAAAGTTGGTGAATAGTGGAAATCTGGGGAGACGTGTTCTCACCCAGACACCAGGGAATACCACAGCATTTACGCCCGGCGTTGCTCGGGTGTTTGGAGGTGTATGTTGAGCAAAATAAAAAAGGCGATCAATTATTTTAACTTTGACCCCTATTATGACCCCTTAATATTTACTGTTTGGGGCTCACATCAGGTTATTACGTTAGATCCATGTCCAACGGGCCTATATCTAAAATTTCAAGCGTTTAGGCCAAAATTCTCGGAGGAGGTTGGTAGAGTTCTCAAAGGTCAAATAGTTGAACTTTGACCCCTTAATAGCCAAATATCTGGCCGAAAACCGATCACATCGATTTCCCCAAATCTCAGTAGCCTGTATATCAAATTTCGAGTCTTTAGGCGTAGGGGAATGTACACAGACAGACAGACACACAGACAGACACACGGACACGTTCACTTATATATAATTCTAGTGATGAGGTTTATCATCGAAATATTGATGTAAAACAAATAAATATTTGTTTATGTTGCATAAAATTGCATTGTAATTTGGCTTATAAACATATTATTTCATATTTTAATTTTTAAACAACGCTTATATCAGAGAAAACATAGCTTTGACTTTCTTAATACATGTGTTATATTTTAGTTATTAGCATATATAGGTAACGTTTATTGATATTTGTAAATAAGGGAATGTAACACCTTATTTTTAATTTTCTTCTTTTGAAGATTGTAACGTTGTGTATGAAGCAGCAAAACCAGCTGCCAACATTGCCCTTCTTTTTATTGAAACCAACCGAGAGCTCTTTTTAGTATCCTCGTGGTTCTCTTAAGTGCCATTGTCTGAATCTCTTTTGCACCTGGTTCACCAGGAACATTAGTTTCAGCTTCAGGTTAACATATGGCGTTTTAAATGAATTTTCTCTGAAAATGCTTACCCACAAACCTCACATGAATGAGGCTTTTCACTTTTTTTTCTGTATTTTTTTTTTTTAATTTTCTTCCTCTAAATATTGTAATGCTGAGTATGGAGCAAACAAACAAGCTGCCAACATCGCCCTGCTTTTTATTGAAACCAACCGAGAGCTCTTTTTAGTATCCTCGCTGTTTCTTTATCGTGTAACACATGAAAAAGATTAGATATAACGTATGACGTTACAACTTCGAACATTTTTTAAACGCGTTTTAGGTAGCAAGCTTTCGTATCTCAATAAATTTGTCTTAACGTAGAGCTATTCTTATACTAACTTTTTGATGAGTTGAAACGCATTTTTTTCTTAATACATTTAATTCAATATTATTTTATCAAATGTTAATTGTTAGTAACGTTGAACATATTTTCATGGCTCCGTATTATAAATTCAAAATAGCTGATTGCATGTAAAGAAATTCTTAGTTCGTTTTAAGAACTGGGCTCTATGTAAATCGAATGATAAAGGTTTTTCTTTTGTCTGTTTGCTTAAGGATTTTCTTGAGGAGCGATCTTTTGGTTTTCTGGTGAGCTGCATAGATTCTGGTTATTACATGTTTATTATTCTGTTGTTTGATTCTGTGCGAAACAATTGTCAGATGTCATTGATAATTATAATTAGGGAATCTTCGTTGTAATTTAACATAGCATTATTTACTTAAATTTCTACTATTGGATGTATGTGGATAAAAACTGGAAAAAACTATATATATATATATATATATATATATATATATATATATATATATACAGAGGGTAACTATATATTGTCTCCCTAAAGAAAACAACAATACAGTTTATTTTAAAACTTTTATTGAAACTTTATTATGTAGTAGAGCTGACATCTATTCAATGTAGTCGCCTTCAGCCTCAATCATCGGAACTTGGAGCATGCCTTTTATACAAACGCCGGCAGAAGCTCGACGAATACTCGGCGATCAGTTTTGCTTTAGTATTGTGGGAGGTCATGTTGGTGATGTAAACGAAGTAGTCCATCAGGTTCAGGTCGGAGAAGAGTACAAAGTCGTAGCACTCCTGAAGTCAAGCCTGGGTCTCTTTGGGCTTGTGGGTCAGCGCCGAAACCTGCTGTCAAACCACACTCTTCAGTACATCCGTTAATGTTGTCTTTCAAGCCGACGAAATGTGAGGTGATATGATGTGGCCCTTACTTGAAACCACACCATAGACCATAACCGTGGCCGGAAACTTTGTTTTCATCACCTTGGGCGCGTCCCTGTTATTCGTGGCAATCCAGCGATGCATTTTGAGGGTGCTGGCAATAGTCCTGTTGTCATAACTTGGATCGGTAGAGAGCATGAGTTGTACAGCGGTGCATCGCTGATCTCGCTCTTTGAACATTGTGTCCCTTGCAGACATGATAGAAGATTATCGCGCTTGGGATTTGTACACAAGAAAATGGTCTGCAACAAAAAGTGAAAACCTGTTTTCATTAAACTGAAATGGAATCATGTCGCCTATTCTAGCGCGACGATTTTATCGTTCCACCTTGTATATCTCCTATATAATAAAATGACTGTAGAAATTCTCCTTTAAACCAAAGTATCGTAGGTTTGCAACAACAGATGCCACATATAAAATCAACACATCTCGTCTAATAGCCACTATCTTATGTAGCTTTCGAACACAATTATAGATACATTTAGTCGTTATAATAAAATGCTACATTGCATCCAATGTCAACATCTTTCCAGGAAAAAGTTTCTATTTTTCTCGCGGAATATTTAGTTCTAAAATTGCTATTAGTTGGCATCGGGTCCAGTTCTACAATTTCCACAGATTCTGTGATGACACCGATTGTAACTGCCCCATAGATGCATAGTCTTTCCGATTTCTGATCCATAAATAATAACAGCTCCCCTACAAATTCCGGCTATTCTAATTGGCTGCGCTCTGATAATTTTTATATTCCAGAAACCAATTCTACGCTTCATAAACGAACGGTTATTAAAAGTACAATATGGCGTACCTAACAGATATATTACTTCGCACACTGTCAAGTTCGTTTCATGCTTAAGTCATTACTGTCTTTGTGTGTGTGTGTGTGTGTGTGTGTGTGTGTGTATGTATGTATGTGTGTGTGTATGTATGTGTGTGTGTGTCGCACTTTACAATTCGCTGGGCATTTGCTTGAGACATGTTTGAAACTTCTTCATGTTTATAAACATAAACAAGTCTCAAAATATTGTGTATCTACAATTATCGAGAACATAAACAAAAACATGCGTCGCTAATGGTTCTTATTACAGTCTCTGCATGGGTTTGTTTGTGTGTTTATGTATGTGTTTACCCCCCATCCCCACCCCCAAAAAACTTGTTTTTAAATCAATTGAAA
Organism: Euprymna scolopes; assembly: GCF_053919585.1. Taxonomy (NCBI): domain Eukaryota; kingdom Metazoa; phylum Mollusca; class Cephalopoda; order Sepiida; family Sepiolidae; genus Euprymna; species Euprymna scolopes. Next base: position 123,104,316 of record NC_136487.1, read on the forward strand.
AAAATATAGTGTATAAATTCATTACCGACTCCAACTTTTCGTGGAGCTACAGCAACGCGTGGACGGGTACAGCTAATATATATATATATATATATATATATATATATATATATATATATATATATATATATTGGTCAAGATCAAAGTGTAGTATCTGTTCTCCAGATGTTGCACTTCTATTTCTTGTTCTCTTTCAGTGGAGGAGAAATCCTTCACGACTGAGACAATTTTTATTTTTGTACCTTTTCTCCACGTTAAAAAACGACACTGGTGTCTAACTCTGTCCCGTGGGGAGGCATAGTAAATAGGTACATTCCACCATTGCTTTGCTTAATTATTGACGGGTTTGATGTTTTAATTCCAAGTCGTTCGTACTCAAGAATGCGCAATGCACAATTAGGCGATTACGTATCTTGGAAATAACCGAAACAGGTGCCTAATACTAAAGCGTCTAGTCGCGAATGCCTTACATACGAAATTTTCAACATGATCTAACTCAACAAATAAGAGTCTTTTAATATATTTATTTATTTTTATTTCGGACTATTATTCTCATCTTTATTAGTTGTTTTTTTTTATCTTTTATTGGTTTTGTTTATTCACAACGTTTCGGCCAACTATTCCTCTGGCCTTCGTCAGGTGGTAACCGCGACGGATAGGAACTTCGAATCTCTTAACTGCATTCTCAGCCATCACTTCCATCTGTAGTTGTTGTCGTCTCACCATATTTTGGCCAAGTAAACCTCTGGCACGCTTTGGGTGGGATTGAAACCGCTATCTTCAGACAATGTTCATCTAGAACAGTAGAGATTCGACGTCTCTATCAACTGCGCCACGGGCCCCGAAGGGCGATCAAGGTCGGATTCTTTGATTTTATAAATCCACGTTTATTTATCTGATCTTCTATAATCGGGTCCGTACCGATTGGTATATATATATATATATATATATATATATATATATATATATATATATATATATATATATATATATATATATATATATATATATATATATTATTCCTTAATTGGAATTCATTTTTGAGATGAGCATTACATATTAATTTATTTTTATTTCGGACTATTATTCTCATCTTTATTAGTTGTTGTTTTTGATCAATTTCGAAGTTCCTACCCGTCGCGGTTACCACCTGACGAAGGCCAGAGGAATAGTTTGCCGAAACGTTGTGAATAAACAAAACCAATAAAAGATCAAAAACAACAACTAATAAAGATGAGAATAATAGTCCGAAATAAAAATAAATTAATATATAATTCTCATCTCAAAAATGAATTCCAATTAAGGAATGATATATATATATATATATATATATATATATATATATATATATATATATATATGTATATATATATATATATATATATATATATATCTTAACATAGTTGAGGTTATTACGCAGAATGACAGTTTAAAAAAAAATGACCGAAAATGGCTAAAAAAAAATAAGTGCTAGCTTTGTTCTAGTGATAGATGTGGTCATACAGATAACTTTTTTTTATATATATTAAGCGTATTTATCATAGATTATTTTATTTTTCAACGTTTTATTCAATATATGTCGTGTGCATCTATTATCCGGTCGATTTTATCATTTTCTGATATTTTTATCATAACTCAATCCTTGTGCGTCTTTATATGAGAATGCTGTTTTTATTCTTATGTTCGTAGCTTACATTTTTATAACCTCCTCCCCCCTTTCTTTAAGATTGTTTGTCACATTTTCTTTTCAAAGTGTCTATTTCATACAGATTCCATATGTCTTCATTCGAGATGAAAGAATAACGAAATTGATACGTACAATAAATATCTATATATCTATGACAGTGAGAATGTGTGCGAGGACACTTCTTAACCTATATATTCAACGAATTTTTTATCTACAGACTTGAAATTTGGTATATAGAGTATTCAGACACGCTGCAAATTCTTAATCGGTTTTCATCCGGAAATAAAGAGCTGCTAAGTGGTTCAATTGAGTGATTGGATATTTATCTGTTTTCAACAACGGTTGTGAAACATGACAGCTTTCTTATGTTAAGTATAAGTTGGTTTGAAAACACTTTTTAAAGATCATGTTAAGCTGGTCTAATCGTTATCGTGTTTGGTTCAACGCCAGGCGACATGCAAGTCTTCTATAAAAATTATAATGTGTGTGTGAGGCACTTCTCAACCTATATACTCAACGAATTTTTATCTACACACTTGCAATTTAGTATATAGAATATTCAAATATGTGGAAAACTTTTAAATCCGTTTCATATTTGCTAACTGTTTGCTAACTGTTTCACGACTGCGTATGCGCTACTCGTTCATCTTATGTTAGAATAAAAAGGTTTCAATGCACCATCTGGAGGTCGTGTTCAGGTGGGTTAATAGTTATCGTACTTTACTCACTGTCTTTAAGTTTTAGTTTCGATCTCAGCTCGAGTATTTTTCCCCCTTACAAGAAGTGAACTATTTTGAAAAAAAAACATAATACTCAATTTCACATGTCTCATTTTCCCCCGTTTTTTATGTTATTTTTAAGGAATGTTACGTTACGTTTAATACCGGGCAACGCCGGATCATCTTCTAATCTAGTCTTATCTTATCTATATAACGAATTTTTTTATCTATAGACTTGGAATTTGGTATTCAGTGTACCCAAACACGTAAAAAAAACTTTTTCTTCTGTTTTCATCCGGAAAAAGGGTTGCTAAGGAGTCATTTTTTTTTTAAAAAAACCTAGTACGTGGAAGGCCACCTGATTTTCATCGGTTTCTAACTGTTTCACGACTGCGCCTGCGCGATCGTGAAATATATCAGCTTCCTTATGTTAAGTATGAGGTGGTTTAAAAAACACACTTTATAAGTCATGTCAAGCTGATGTAATATATATCTTGCTTGTCTCACTGTATTAAGGTTTGGGTTTCGATCTCAGCCGAAGCATTTTTTTTTATTTACAAGAAAGAAGTGAAATCCTTACAAAAAACTTAATACTCGCATGCACGTGTGTCAGTTTCTTTACGTGTTTTTCTTTTGCATATTTTTTAAAGGAATTTTACGTAACGTTTTATACATACGGTATTTCTGTTTATAATAAATAAGAATTCAGTATTAATTTAAATATTATATTTATGCGTATTTGACAACTGGGAAACACCGGGCGGTTTACTAGTCTTCTAAAAAAAGAGAGAATGTGTGTGTGAGAACTCTTCTCAACCTATACAGTCAACGAATTTTTGAAATCTGGTGTATAGGTTATTCAGACACGTGGAAAACTTTTTAAGCGGTTTTTATCTGGAAAGAAGAGATGCTAGGATAGAAGAGATGCTACGATAGAAGGGATGCTAGGATAAACGGGATGCAAGGAGGTCAAAACTGAAAAATTGGTACTAGAAGGCGCTGGGTTTTTCTTCTGTTTGTTTATTGTTTCGATCTCAGCTCGAGTTTTGTTTTTTTTACTCACAAGAAGTGTACGGTTTAGTGCACGTGTCTCAGTTTCTTTCCTATTTTTTTACTTCATTTTTTAAAAGGAAGTTCACGTTACGTTTAATATTATCTTATCTTATATTTTATATTTTTGAAATAAGTGACGATAAAGATTTCCAACAGACGATCGAATGAAGAAGTGACTAAATAAAACAAACTCTTTATTTTTTACTTTTTGTTTACTTTTTATTTTTAACCTGAAGGTTAAAAAAAAGTAAACAAAACAAAGTTGGTTTTTACTTTGGTCATTTCGTTATTTGATTGTCAGTTGCAAATCTTTAATGTTATGTTATATATATATATATACATATATATATATATATATATATATATATATATATATATATATATATATATATATATATATATATGTCTAAAGAAGCTTTGTATAAAAATGTAAAAATATAAATAAAGAATGCAGTTTTAATTCCCGGAAAAAACAAACAAACTAAATTATCAAATTTGGTTGACCGATCAGTTTGCACCAGAAGTATCCGAATGAGGACTGAACGTGACATGTCAGGTGTTTCGGTTTTAGTAGGCTGAGTTAGGCATAGTTTAAGTTGAGTGCTAGAAGCAATATTGGTTTTACACGTGTCCCCCATAAGAGGGCGACGGTCTCTAAATGGATGCAGAGAAACGCTATAAGTTTGAGAGAGTCGATTTCGCTTCATGCTGCAGAAGACGAGATGCCTGGAAGTGAAACAAACCAATATATAAAAAACGTACATCGTCTTGTGTCTGTCTGAATCGTTTCTTTAAAATAGACCCCAGGCAGCAACCAAAAGACAGAAGAACCCGCACAGCACAGGTGTGTCGTTATAAATGTATTGTGAATGATATGTAATACACACAAGCACCCATAACACATAGTCACAGGCCGTTGAGACATTTAGGACGCGATGACAACAGTCTGTTAAATAAAGAGTTAGATGACACACATTTTATAACATAGATATGAAAAATGTGAGTGGAACGAAAAGGCAGGGAGATATATATATATATATATATATATATATATATATATATATATATATATATATAAATGGAAAGGAAAGAGAAAGAGTTATATATATAATATAAATCCCACCTGTCTGTTTAAATGTATGTTTGTATGTCTGCCTAAAACTTTCGACAGAGGCAACGGATTTTTATGAGATCCGTATCGTTTTCGATACGACAAATATCGAAACATTGGCTAAAAACATTACTTCCTTCACCCTCAACTTGGCACTTTTTCTACAAAGAGGGGTCGCTTTTTTCGCCGATATTTTGGAAAGTCATCCCCTCTTTTCGATTGACTAGCCTTAATTTAAAACCTACGTCACTTCCGGTTTGGCGATGGGCGCAACAGCAAAGATGTCACGATGTTTTTTTTTCACTTTTTTTTCCTACTTCGTGGTACAGGTTCAAGCCTGCCTACCTACTACCGCTTTTGTTTTTGCTCAACACACCTCCAAAACCCCCGGGAAACGCCGAGCACTCAGGCTAGTATTAAATGGGATAGTACTTGATATGAGAAAACTGATAATGGCTTCAAAAGAGAGAGAGAGAAAAAAAGGTTGAATATATAAAAAAAAAAAGAACTGGATATGAAAAGGAAAATAGTGAGTGAAAGGAGGGGAAAGATAAAGTGTTACATAGTAAAAAGAAGAGAGTGGGGTTAAGAGACCGAGAAAAAGAGAGACGCATTATAATAGAAAAAGAGAGACATGGCTCGTCTTGGCCACCTACTTCTACCGGATCAAAATGGTTGTCGCAAAGTCAGCGTTCAGAAACATTAATATCATTTCATTTAATACATTTTAATCAAATGAATCGATTCATTCGCTGATATTTGTGTTCTCACTTGAATATCAAATAATGGAGCAAATAATGGTGAGGTGGGGTGAACAAACCATAGAGAGGCACAAAAGGTCACTTTTTCTTTGACCTCCATGTCAATATGATTTTGCTTCATAAGACAAAAGATGTTTTCAAAAGTAAAGAAAAACGTGTCTGGGTGCCATCAGCTAGAATCGAAACTGAAAGTAAAACTGTAGCATTCAAAGTTGGTGACGTAACCACTGTACCAACGTGATACGCATCTAAACTACTTAAAAATTAAAAATAAATTAAGATGAATGTACAAAATTTATAACGCTTTTTTTTAAAAAAATTTGATCCATTTTTTTATCCCTTAAAAACTATTTTAATCATAAAAGAACAGCCCGTAAAAAAATCCAATCATTTGAGGCCCCTGGCGCCGTTCTGCGACTTTTAGTTTCGCTGGAGATAGAGTTTGAAAATATGGAGACAAACTGACAGACAGACATATACCGTTTAATGCATTAGATTATCAATGTAAAGTTTCGCTGATTACTTTCTTTGGTGATGAATCGCTAAGCGTCGAAATTACTACGAATTTATTCCTAAACAATTACAATAACGATCATATATTATTATTATTATTATTATTATTATTATTATTATTATTATTATTATTATAAGGATATTTGAAAACGAAACTACATCAAGGGCAGATCACTCTCATATCCGTGTCCAGGATTGCAAAGTTAGCGTTTTTAAAGCTTAATTTCGCAAAATTGGCCTTCGTTTTGAAGCACCGTTACCTTTAAAAGTTGTATTTGTCCCTTTTTAAAGCGTAACGTACGGACTAACTAAATAAGTAATAAACAGAATATTATATAAATGATGTTATATAATAGCTAAAATCAAACTGAGATTCATCTTTCCAAATTGAGTGCTAATTCATTACAGAATTAAGTAGTCCGTCCTTTAATAACAATATTTAACGGAGTAGTTTGTATGTTACTCGAAATTTCGCAACAAATGGTTTGCGTATGGGAGATTTTGTCGTATTTTGAATTAGGTGACGATTTATGGATTTTACTCGGTAAATTATTCAAAATAAATACGTGTTGTTTGTTGTTTGGGAAAGCACGTGTACACTTAAAAACAGAAGTTGCTAAAAAAAATAAGTAAATTATAAACTGGAACAGGATTACATGATTTCGACAGGCGATGACGTTTTGTACTTTTCCCTCTCCCACGTTAGAAAGGCTTTCCCACGCAGAAGTTCTATAGAAACCCCCACTCTCCTCAGTGATTTACTTCTACTTGTGCAGTTGCCATTGCTCAATGGCAGCATGCATGCAATAATCTTCATTAGTTCTGTGTCTGCAGATATTAGGCAGAAAAGTTATATACATATTTACATGTCTTCAGATATACTTCAGTTGGAGATATTCCGACAGGTGGCGTGTTGCATGTCTTACTGGAGGCAACATAGGCATCTTGCCTATTTGGTGGTCGTTGCAGAACTCTCCCGGTATTGGTGATTGATATCTTTATATATCTCACTCACCCACCTATGTTAATTAGTGGGCGTCTCCACAACAATTAGCTTGACATGCACTAAAAGTGATTCTCCTCAAAAGTCACACTAGTTAACTCAATCACTGCTTACTGTCCCTATTATGTTTGCATTAGAAGCATTCATATTTGGAACACCAGTATTAGGTAAATAATGGAACTCTACGTCGCATGTATACAATTGATTGTCTGGAACAGTAAACCCAGTTACAAACGAACCCTCACACACAAGAGCAGTAAAATATGAAATAAACAACGCCATCTCGAAGCTATACGGTCGGATGAAAATAGTTATTCACACGAATGCTGATCATACTTAATTCTCAACCCAAAGCTGAAGAGCCATCACTCAAAACGACAAGATATTACATGGGAAACCATCAGGGATCTCATCAGAGATGCCCCATGGAAAATATATTTTCTCTTCCTTTAGAACAGTGCGCAAATGAGACCACTAAATGGTTCAAAGCGGCAATTGAAGCTCATGTTCCAACGCGGAATTTTTATACTGCAAATTTATGCGATATAAATCCAGTACAAACAGACAAAAAGTTTATAGAAGCTATAGTAATTGTAAGAAAGAAATAGCGACAGCTAAGCGAGAATATACCGAAGCCACCAGAAAACGCATCGAAGCGCAGAAATTAGGAACTCGTGATTTCTGGAAAATCTACAAGAGTGTAGTAAATAATGGGCAATCAACAATACTATCTAACAATAATGACGTTTTTGCAGGGCAACGGAGGTTTACATGCTTGCCGGTCGGTTTGCTTCAAACTCTACATTGTACCCAGCAAATCACCCCCTCTCTGATTTTCCTTTGCGGACTGACACCACACTAGATGATCTGAAAATCACTCCGTCTCTGGTTCAGGATATCATTAAAAAAACATAGACATCGCAAAAGCGTGTGGGCCAGATCTCATCCCGGATGTACTATTAAAATGCTCCGCTAAGGTTGCTCTAGTCCTTTCCAAACTTTACAACAGAGTCATTAACAAATCTTGCTTTCTTGACTGCTGCGAAACTGCTTCGGTGGTACCAGTTAACAAGAATTTTGGTGAAAGAACTGACCCATTAAATTATCTCCTCATTACCCTCCTCCCTCTTTTCGGCAAAATATTTGAGTCCGTAATTAATCAAGTTCTTGTCCATAACCTTACAGATACTCAACTTCTGATCGACCAACAATATGAATTTAGGCAAGCTCGTTCTTCAGTAGATATCCTAACTGTAATCTCTTAACGTATACACCATACACTGGACAAAGTAGAGGAGGGGAGGGCATTAGCCCTATATATATCTAAGGCTTTGACAGGGTATGGCACGATGGTCTTCTCAGGAAAATCAGATCATACGGTATAACAGGACAACACTGAACATAATTAAATTCTTAAATAAGAGAAGAAACCAGGTTGTCCTCAATGGTTGTACATCTAAACAATATATTATAAATGCGGGTGTACCTCAGGGGTAGATGTATGGACCTTTATTATTCCTAATATGCATCAATGACCTCCCTTTTAAAATTGTCTCTGAGGAGGGTATATTTGCTGATGACGCCACGCTCTATAACAGGCACGAAGGGAAAGCGAATGAACGCATATCTATAGCAATAGCAGAAATATTAGAGGAACACTTCCAATCTGTAGTGAAATGGGGACAAAAATGGATGGTCACATTCAATACTGCCAATACTATGCTTGTTTGCTTCAATAATTACAACACACCTTCTCAACTATCAATAACTATGGTTAAAGATACATTAGCTTAAAGTATGTTGTACAAACGTATCGGCTTAACGTTCACAGAAAAAATGAGTTGCAGCAGATACATTGAGAGCATTGCCAAGGCTGCTGCAAGTAAGGCGGGCTCTCTCTACCGTGTTAGAAAGCTACTTACGTCTGAGAATATTCTGTACCTCTATAAGACACCAGACACCATTCACCCATGTATGGAGTATTCTTGTCACATTTGGCCTGGTACATCTGCTACTAGTTTCTCTCTCCTTTACAGGGTTCAAAAGAGAGTCGCCAAACGATATATATATATATATATATATATATATATATATATATATATATATATATATATATATCCATTTCCAGAAATCATATCAGTGTCGAATTTGGACTCGAAACGAACTCACAAGTTATAAAAAATGTCTAACAACGAACTAATTCAAACAACCTCGCATGTTGAATAAAAAACTAATGAATAATGTTAGAAATGTTTATCGTTACTTACAAAAAGTAATTCTATTTTCACTCTAGATTATTATTTTTTTAAATTTTTTTATTTAACGAAGAGTGTTAATTATTTTTTTTTTAACGAGGAAAGTATGAAAAGGGATCTTCATCTATTTCTTGTAGTAAAGGTTTTGTCCCCACAGATTGGATTAATATTTTTTTTCTCGTAGATACGTAAAAAAAAAGAGAAAAAATAGAACAGATTTCAAAATTGGTTAAATCACTTTGAAACAACACCAACAATTCAAACACCAACAACAAAAGAGGTTTGAAAAATTTATTCAAAAGAAAAAAAGAAAAGGAATTACTTTTAGAAGAGATATTGTCTAGAAGCACAAAATCACCAGGTTCGAGAATTTTATTTAGCTGAATTAATCTCAAATTGTCTATCGGAATTTAAATACGACTCAAGTTCACGTTTACAGTTTATTTTCATAGGTTTGAAACCATATTTATAAACAGATATGAACAATGGTCGGACGAAGAAAAAATAACAAAAGCTAAGAACACAAGAAAATAAGAATATAATTTACACACCCACCCCCCAAAAAAAAAAGAAAACAGAGGACATATACTTTAGTGAAACAAATGAAATGTTATCGAACATTTTCGACAAAAGAGACAGTTTATGCCATACGCTATATGAATGTTTGAATATCGAAAAAATGTCACGTATACTGGTACGGTGAATGCACAACATGAGACATTTTAAAATGTTTACTTTTTGTCCAAGTTTGTCAAGTGATGAAGAAATTAGAGCATGAATTCTTAGTAGTATGGAACGTGGCCCAAACGTTATGTTGCAAAAGGTAACGGAGGAATTTCAGCGTCTGATCTATAATATAAATCTGACCTGTCTGTTTAAATGTATGTATGTATGTATTTCTAAAACTTTCGACAGAGGCGAAGGATTTTCACGAGATCGATATTATTTTGAAGCTCAGTCCTCCGAATGAAGAATATCGAAAAAAATTGGCAAAAACATTAATTCCTTCATCTTTAACTGGGCAATTTTCTACAGGAAGAATTCGCTTTTTTCGCCGATATTTTCGAAAGGCATCGCCTCTTTTCGATTTTCTAGCCTGATTTAAATCTACGTCATTTCCGCTTTGGCAATGAGTGCAACAGTTAACGCGTCTCATTTTTTTTAAACTTTATTTTCCTCCTTCGCAGTACGGGTTCGAGTCTACCTACCCCTTACCACTGTTTCTTTGTTTTGTTTTGTTTTTGCTCTTTGCGCTCGCAATTTTCCTTTCTTTTTTATTTGCTCCACCAACACTCTTACACCTACCTAGCAAATCATAAAAAAGATAATAATAGTATTGATGAGAAAAGCATATTACGGGTAAAGACAGTAAGGTAAAAGTCAAATCCAAATAATAAAAGAAATATTATATGCGGTCCTGGATATTACCTTAAATTATAGCCAATGGTGAGGCCCCAGCTTGCGGGATTTGGGGAGAGTGGAGCCACCCTTTTATTGCCATTGCTCCCAGGTCCACTCTGACCCGGAGTGGTAGTACCTGTTAGGGTCCCAACTATGGGTTAAATAGAAACCGACTTGAAAACAAAAATATTTTCTATTAAAATTTTTTTTCTTCAAAATCTTTGGACTCGGCATTAAATAACCTGAAAAGGGTTGATATGCCGCACAACAAAGACAACTAACGAAATATTATATGCAATGTATGTAATGTAGACCGAAAAATCAGAGTAATCGCTGACTTTTCGACTTGGTTGAATGACTCTTTACAAGACCATGCATATTCTATTTTATATCTAGGAGAGATATCCACCAAAATTAAACGAAATTATGTTTCGATCCGAATAAGAAAATCATTGTAGGGACGGATGTTAGCAATGAAAGTGTAGGTGCCATACTGCTTCACAAATGTGAGGATGGACCAACATAGCTAGAGAACGTTACTGCCCGCGGGACGAAATTACAAATTGAAAAAGAGAGTTAAGCAATGATTAACGCCGTAAAAAAAGTTTCAGTTTTTTTTATACGGAAGAAAGTTTATTCTGCAAACAGACTACAAACCGTTGATAACAATTTTTGGTTCCAAAAATAGTATACAAACTCACATGGCTACAACGTTGGGGCGAAATTTCAAACTGATATATATATATATATATATATATATATATATATATATATATATATATATATATATATATAACGTAAAAAAATAGGTCACATCGATGGGTTTTCAAGATTGATACCTAAATATTCGAAACCATTCGAAGAAACTTTACTAGCGGCACTAAGAGATAAAGTGAATTGTCAAGTCTGTTATGCGATGCAATTAGATAACGTCCAATCAGGCTGGAGACATGAAAGCAGCGGAAAATGGTAAGTTCATTAGTAAAATGAAAACGCAAGTTTTGTGAAACGAGAAAAATATAAAAGGAAAATAGTGTATTCTTTTTTTTCTATATGTGACCGAGTATTGATATACATCGATAGATTAGTACTGTTGGTAGAAGTGGGTTTATAAAGAATTCTAAGCGGGCCATCCTGGTATTTCACGCATGAAATCGTTAATGCGTGGTTTCCACGTATTGATCTAGGATTAACCAAGTCGTAGAAAGGATGGTGAAACAATGTAGAGGATGCTAACTTGTAACAATGTATCCGCCGTTGATGATTCAACCATGACCACATGGCCAAAGACGGACGCTCCATGTCGATTGCATATCAATTACTCCAGGCCATAAATGGATCATATTACTGGAGCATAGTTAACAGTTTCACAAAGTAGCCAAAAATTGTAAAGTGAAGACACCAGACATCAACAAATACGATAAATGCACTTTTTTCTACGAAATATTTAGATCGTTTTGGACTACCGAAAACTTTACTCAGCGACAATGGAATCCAGTTCACGGGCAAAGAATTCTACGCACGTGATAACGCTAGTTTACCTTCCAAACTTCCAACGGAATGGCAGTAAAATTAGTGGACATATTCAAACAAGCTCTGGCGAAGAATCAAAGCGTGGACACAAATGAAAGAAGCATTCAGTCTTACTACATTTCCAGCTATGGTATACTTGAAATATCTTCTCAATTATTAAATCATTTCTCTCAGATAAGTTCATAAGAGTAGCAGTTGATGGACAGAACTCAGAAGTTCATAGTAATAATGCTGGAGTCCTTCAGGAGTCCATTCTGGGTCACACTCTCTCCCTGATTCACATCAATGATCTTCCAAATTACATCCTATGATCATTCGTAGACATTTATGCTGACGACACTACCATCTATGACAGCACACCAAATACTGTAAACGACCAAGTTCTCTCTGATTCTCTCTCCTCTGATCTAGAACGTGTGGTACAATGGGGAAAAATGGATGTTTACTTTGAATGCATCTAAAACCAAGCTTCCAGTTTTAACTGCTCTGATCCCTGTCTGGCATCAATTTAAATGAATGGTTCTCATCTTGGAGAGGCTCCCTATTTTGATAAGATTCTGGGTTTGACCTTTTCTTCTGATCTAAAATGGAACACGTACACCAAATCAGTCGCCAAGGTCGTTGGAAAAATGGTGGGATCCTTCTACCGTTCCAGTAGATATCTCACTGCTGATGCAATTCTCTACCTATATATAGGCCAAGAACATCCAACAATGGAATATTGTTGCCACATCTGGGCAGGGGGTGATTATCCTGCCTTGACAAAGTTCAAAATAGACTTCGTAGATAGTAGGGGATGCCCATTTTCTCTTCCCTACAAGCTCTTTCTCACAGAAGAGACGTTGCGAGCTTGTCTCTGCTTTATCGTTAATTTTATGGCAGGTGCTCGGTTGAGCTCCAATCTATGTCCCCCTTCACCAAACATTTATGAGAAACACTCGTCTAGCTGAAAACACTATCAATAACTTCCCCCACTCTTTATCTGTGCCTGAGCCTAAACGTAGATTCCATGAACAAAGCTTCCCTTTTTCCTGCTTTCCAGCTGACTACAATATGGTCGTCTTCAAGTCCAACGTAAACAAGTTCTTGATGAGCCGTTCCCCTTAAGTAATCGACTTTACCTAATTTACAGTACTAGCTATTACGATATTGTCCCATTGACTACTGTACACTCTTTAACCTCATCCTCGAGTGGCCTCTGGTCCTTGATAACTGGTGACTTTTTCGTAAAAGAATAAGTTATACATGACATAAGAGAAAACAAATTTCCATGCAAAAGACATTCGAATCAGTAGAGACCTATGCACACTAAAGAGATCACGAAAAGGACTAAAGAGATATTTATGGAAATACTTTATGCCTCTTTGAAATTCTTGTCTTGATAAGTCAGAATTTTCCAAAGGTGGTATCCCCGAATTCAAGGCCTGAAATAGCAGTAGGTAAAAGGTTACTGCAGTAAGGCTTGAGTCTTTTATCCTGCAGTATTGTGATTGGCTGCTTAAGCCATAAATTCCAGAGACCGTGGAAAGGTACACAAGCTTCACATGAAAAACATGAAAAACTCTGCTTCAACTCCGATACTCGTCAATACTACAACATACCAGATTCATTACTCGGACTGAAGGAACATCGCTCAGCTACTTCAAACGATATATATCTCTTTCTCTGGATTATATCATTGACAATTGTCGAAATCCAAATTAACCTGTCTACAACATTTGCAATTAATTTTGCGTTATTTCAACAGGGATTTGAGTGGCAATAAGCTCTATCCCAAGGTCTACGTACTGTCCTCACATTTCAGCGAAGGTATGAGTGTTTTTCTTTCCTCAACTTTTTCATTCGCCTTGGCTCTTCACAGGTTATATGGTATCAGCCGAGGCTAATGTCATTCTGTTTTAAGGGGTGAGGGGTGCACCGTTTGTAGATTTCTAGCAGTTTCAATATTGTTGTTATTCACTTACTAGTAGTTCTCGCACAGAGTATTACCAGTGATCACTCACTGTTGTGTTCCCTGGAGTTTGACTGATAAAAAGTTATCCTAGATTTTCAGTATTCTCCGCCTCTCTCAAGATTCAGTGGAGTTGACTTCTCGCTGGCAACGGTCATTGGGTTTGGGTTGCAAAAAGCCCCATCTATGCCCTAGTGTACTCCACACTTTTTCCAGTGGCAGTCTAATTATTATTATTATTATTATTATTATTATTATTATTATTATTATTATTATTATTATTCTTTTTATTTTTATTTATTATCTTTATTATTATTTTTTATCTTATTAATATTACTATAATTATCATTATTATTTTATTATTATTATTGGCTCACATGGAGCTTTCACACAAGTCAACAAACGATCTGATTGGAAACCTGTGGTGTTCTCTGGAAGCTGAGTGACAACAAGTCTCCCCAGACGTTCAGCTCTCCCCCCCTCCTTCGATAGCATTTGCAAATAAATTTGCATCATCACAACAGCCTCTTACCATTGATTTCTCGCTGGTAGTGGCCATTATTTTACACTGGAATTTGAGTGGCACTAAGCCTCCCCAAGATACCAGTTCTCTTCACACTTGTTCCCTCAGTCTTCCCATCCTCCTTGACCCTTCTTGGCTCTTTGGTATCACTTTTCTATTGGGGGAACGGTGGTGAAACAATGGAGGGGATGCATGATGGGGGTGTAGCTTCGGTGTTCTCCATTCCCTGTAACACTTATTCGTTATATTGTCTTGTGTTATTCTCCGCATTCAAGGGTTTTCCTTAGTATTTCAGCCGTTTTCATTATCGTTAGGCGTTGTATTTTTGCAGCTGTTCCTCTGATTCCAATTTCTGCCATTCTTTTTTCCAGGTCTTTCAAAATTGTTCCTAGTGCTCCTACTATTATCGGTACTATTTTGATTTTCTTCATAATCCAAATCCCTTTTAATTCTCTGGCTAGCTCTGTGTATTTGCTTCGTTTCTCCTTTTCTTTCATACTCACCCTGTGGTCAGCTTGGATAGCAAAGTCTACGATTTGGCAGGATTTTCTTTCTTGTTAATTATTACATCTGGTCTTCTTACTTGGATGGGTTTGTCCGCCTGTATGTCCATGCCCCATAGGATTTTGTAGTTCTCGTTTTCGCGTGCTGTTGCTGGTTTATGCTTGTACCATTTATCTGTACGGTCAAAATGCAGCCGTTTGCACAATTCCCAGTGCACCGCTCTCCCCACTTGGTCATGCCTGTTTTTGTATTCCTTTTGGGTCAGTTTGCTGCATTCACCTACTATATGGCTTATCGTTTCGACTCTTTGTCCACAGAGTCTGCATTTGATGTTTTCTTGTGTTTTATCCATCCTTGCTTTGATATGGTTGGTTCTTATCGAGTTATCTTGTGCTGCGGTTATTAGAGATTTAATTTCTCGGTTTATATGTCCTTTTCGCATCCATGTCCAGGTGTTTTCGTTATTCTCATCTTTTGTCATTCTTAGGAATCTTCCTTGGAGTTGTTTCTCTTCCCATTTCTCTTTTCTCCTTTTGTCTTATAATTCTCTCTTTTCTGTTTTGTTGGTTTTCTCCGTGTCTCTCGTTGCCATAATTATCCTTTCAGTGCTTTGCATCATGTATTTTTCTAGTTCTTTTTTGTGTCCTTCACACAGTCATCTATAGAGATCAGTCCTCTCCTGCCGTCTTTCCTTTTCACGTAGAGTCTGTTAATATCTTCCTTTGGGTGTAGTGCATTATGCATGGTCATGAGTTTCCTGGTTTTCTGGTCGAGCTGTAGTTCTTCTTTTGTCCACCCTATAAACGGTCAAGAGTATCTTACTAGTGATACTGCTCATGTATTTATACCTTTTACTAGGTTTCTACTATATAATTTAGTTTCCATGAATTTTCTTGTTCCCCTGAAGTATTTCTTTCCAATTTTCTCTTTCATTTCTGTTGCTCTGATGGTGTCCACTTCCAGAATTCCCAAGTATTTATAGTCGTCTTGTTCTCCTAGTGCCCTAATTTCTGTTTGGTTGGGTAGTTCCATGTCTTCTGTCGTTTCCAGTTTTCCTTTTTTTATAACTAGTAGTGCGTACTTTTCCATTCCAAATTCCATTTGGATATCTTGGCTGAAGATCCTGATAATGTTAATTAGTGTCTCTAGCTCCTTTTCGATCCTTGCAAAAAGTTTCAAATCGTCCGTGTACATCAAGTGGTTCATTTTTTCCTCCGTATTGGAGAACTTGTATCCGGCTTGGCACTTTCTCAGAATACTATTCAAGGGCATCATGGCTATGATGAACAGCAATGGTGATAATGAGTCTCCTTGGAAGATGCCTCTTTGTATTTTAATTTCTGTTATGCGTTGTCCATCAGCTGTCAGTTCCAGTCTCCATGTTTTCATTGCATTTTCTATTACATTGGTGATCTCGCTTGGTATTTCATACATTTTTAGCCATTCTCTTATCCATGCCTGGGGGATCCTGTCGTACGCTTTTTTGTAGTCGATCCAGGCCATGGTTAAATTTTTCCATCCTCCTCCTTTTTACCTCCTTTAGAATCTTTTGATCAACATATAGCAGATCATGTGTTCCTCTTTTTCCTTTTTGGCATCCTTTCTGTTCCTCGGGGATGAAATCACGGTTATTCAGTAAGTGGTAGATTTGTTCCCTGAGTTGTGCTGTCAGTATCTTCCACATGGTGGGTAAGCACGTGATTGGCCTATAATTGCTGGGGACGGCTTCTTTCTCCGTGTCCTTCTGTAGCAGTGTGGTTCTACTTTTTGTCATTCAGTCTGGTATGTTTGCTTTCTCTATACAACTTCTCAGGTTTTGGGCTAGCCTTTCGTGTAAGGTTGTGAATTTTTTGAATCAGTATGCATGTATCTCGTCGTGCCCTAGTGCTCTCCAGTTTGCCATTTTTCCTATGGTTTTCTTTAGTGTTTCCTTGCTAATTTCATTCACTGTTCCTTCTTCGATTTGTTGTAAGTCTTCTTTCATGTCTTTCAGCCATTCGGCCTTTACTATTATGATCTCGTCGCTCTTCCCATATGTTACTCCAGTAGTGTTTTGTTTCTGTCGGATTTGGTTGTTCTGTTTTTGTTTTTCCTCCGTTCACATTTTGGTAGAATTGGCGTTCATTAGTTTCAAATGTTCTGTTTTGTTTGCATTGTTCAGATTTATATTTATATCGTCTCAATCTCGCTTCTTTTGCTTTTATTTTTTGGTCCAGTTCTTCATGTTTCTTGTTTAGCCTCTCCCTGCCAGTTACATTTCCAACATTCCGCTTTCTCCACATTGCTTTCTTCCTGTTGATCATTTTGGCTTCTTTTTTATGTTTGTGTATTTGGGTTTCTAGTCTTATTTCCCATCCAGGTTTTGTCGGTCTGTTTGTCCCCAGTTGTTTTTCTGATTTGAGATTCATACTTACCATTTTTGCCGCCCGCGTAAATTAGGTTGTTTAAGTCTGTGATTGTATTTGTTGGGATGTGTGGGAGGAGCTTGTTAACCTTCTCTGTTTATGTTTTTAATTTCTTCTGCTCTTGGTTCTTTAACGATGGGAGTTTTGTTTTTTCCTCGTTCATGAACTGTGTTATTTTATTTATTTCATTTGCTTCATTCTCTGTTAGTTCTGTTTCATTGTTCTCGGTTTCAACGTATGTCCTGGGCCTTTGTTTTTTTATTTGTGAGGCTTCAACTCGTCGGGTTTTTCTACGGGCAGTGCCGTTGGGGAGTGTTTCTTGTTCAGTTTCATCATTTATTTTTCGCTGAATTTCTGCTAGTTCTAGTTTAGAGAGCCAACCTTTCTTGGGTATCAGTCTTGCTTGGTCCGCAATACTTTGTTCTGTCGTTTGGTGGTCACTGGAGAGGTCCCATAGTTCTTTCATTCGTTTCCGATAGCCTCCATATCTCATTATTATTATTATTATTATTATTATTAGTAGTAGTAGTAGTAGTAGTAGTAGTAGTATAATTATTATTATTATTATTATTATTATTATTATTATTATTATTACGCTGTTTTATTCTATTGTTTACATTCTTTGTTTCTATGTCTAAATATTTCAAAAATAATTATTTCTGTTATCCTCTTTCGATTTCTCTCTTCCGTTGCATAATTGTACTTGGACAAAAGAGTACACGCTGATGCGCGAATGTGTGAAGATAAATATTGTGCAAAGTGACATCAACTGGTGTTATATAAAAGTCAACACGTGAAAGTAGACAAAACACCATCGCATTTTGAAGTTGAACAGGTAAAACATCGATGGATAATAATTTCAAGCCGAGAACAATCGATGGACTATCATATTCTAATAGACACATTTTGTGTTGCCAAACAGAAACAGGAGAGAATGATGAATTATAGAGAGCAGAAAGTGAATCTTGATTTTACTTTCAGCAACATCGTAACTGTTATTTGCCCTTCATTCCTCCCATTCTATGAATTAGGTTTCTGACAGGGGGGGGGGATTGCTGTTTTCTGGGTTGGAGTCGTATTAACATTCTTTGCTATTTCTTACCTTGAAGTAGGGTTATGTTCTTACATAAAGTAGATTCGTGCATTGTCTGGGGCGAATTCCATATATATATATATATATATATATATATATATATATATATATATATATATATATATATAGTCATCCACATACAGCACTGTTTCGCTGTATCACATCTCATCAGTGCGATTAGACAGGCAACTACCTCAAGCCAGGATCGAAATCTGACCGCCCAAACGGCAGTCAAAGCTTATAACCATTACACTATAGAGCTGCTGCTGTGCGGGTAATGAATTAACGATGTTTTGACATCGTCCAAATGCCACAGCTCGATTTGTTGACACAAAGAGCATCGCTTAATATGCTAATGGCAGTTTGTATATCACTTTCCAATATGCTCAACCCAAGATAGGGAGATATGTATGTCAGAATAATGAGATAACTTAGATCACAAATTATTAAATTTTGTGATATCAAGTCTTCTAAAATGTTGTTTTTTTTTGGGGGGGGGTAATATTTTAATATAAAACAATCCCAGCCAAATATAAATTGCTCATAGATAGAACAAATAAAAAAATATATAGATTTTTTGTTTTTTTGTTTTAATACTAGTGCAGTTATTGATCCGTGCTGAAATAATAACGTTATTATTTAGAAAGCCATTCTTAACATGGGGAGTGGGTGTTTTGTACATATTCTGTACTTTAACCTTACAATTTAATAAAAACAGATATCCTAAAAATTCAATTAGACTTGAAAATACTATTTAAAAAATAGCGTGGATCAATAAGTACACTAGCACCGTTTTTTTTTTTATATTTAAATTTCATTCAGAAAACTACAATCTTTAAAAATAAAATTTTATTATTTAAACAAAGAATACAATATTCAAAGTAATTCTCTTAATCCATATATTTTCGATGCAGGCTCATCCCCTTAGAGGAAGTCATTAGCAAAATATTAATCTGGTTTGATATAATTTTGCTGTTCAGCACATACATAGAAAATATGTATGTGCTTAATACAAAAATTATATCAAACCAGATTAATATTTTGCTAATGACTTTCAATGTGAGGAGATGAGCTTACATCAAAAATCTATGAATTAAGGAAATTACTTTGAATATTGTATTCTTTGTTCAAATAATAGTTTAATCTGGGAAAAAATAATTAGAAAAAGATTAGAGAGATCAGGCTATTTTTAAGTGGGCTGCCCTGTATATATTTATATACATATATATATATATATATATATATATATATATATATATATATGTGTGTGTGTGTGTGTGTGTGTGTGTGTGTGCGTGTATGTGTGTGTGTATGTATAAATAAATATATATATATGTATAATTTATTATTAATTGTTCCAATATTTTTTGCAATTCTTACATAGATCTGCTTACTAGGTGATATTTGCCCAGCACATGCACTACTTTTTATTCTTACTTCACATTGTTCTTCTCTTGTCATAGTTTTTAAATCTATGCCCATTAGTTCTTCTTTCAAATCCAACGAAAATTAGGGTCAATACACTACAAAAAGTTGGGATCCATACACTACAAACGTTGAGATCAATGCACTACAAAAGTTGGGATCAATACACTACAAAAGTTGGGATCAATACACTACAAAAAGTTGGAATCAATACACTACAAAGTTAGAGTCAATACACTTCAAAAGTTGGGATCAATATACTACATAAATTTAGGATCAATAGACAACGAAAAGTGGGGCTCAATACACTACAAAAGTTGGGATCAACCCACTACAACTGTTCAGAACAATACACTACAAAAAACTTGGGATCAATACACTAAAAAAAGTTGGGATATATACACTAAAAACGTTGGGATCATTGCACTACAAAATTTGGGATTAATACACTACAAAAATTGGGATCAATACACTACAAAAAGTTGGGATCAATATACTACAAAAATACAATAATTCGAAAATATTTTAAAATCTACCTTGAAATTGTGATCAATTTACTTATTTATATATTTTAACTGGTCCATCATGATAAAAGTATCTACTAATAGACCGGTAGACTGAGATTCAATCCTAGACTTTCTCATAACAAAGACTCAAAAATGGTAATTGATGACACCTTGCTTAACAGTTAGCACAATAAGGGAAAAACTAAGAGCAATTGGATCAATCATCAATCATGATATTGGAATGGCGCTTTCTCCTACATTTCGGTGTAGCAATTAATGAAAAGGTAGCCTCTGGGTCGCCCTCAACTACAGTCTATCACTTATGTTAACGTTAATATAGAGGGATATCAATTTATTCACTTGCTTATTGTTATTATTATTTCAAGTTTGTTTAAACCTATGCCGGCATTGACCTTTGCTTTAAAATGTAGGCAATGGTTATTTTCTTATAATCCACTGTATTTTATTGAAAAAGTAGGTGGCTAATACTATATGATGAATGTAGAAATTTTTTATTAAAGAGGAATATTTGATATTACCATTAAAGTGAGCGATGTTATTCTGGTATATTCAATTTTTTCTGCGAACAAATTGAATCGTTCAGGGTTGTTTGTGGTTGATCTTACTTAACCCAATTTACGCGCATATAAAAAACGCCTTTCTTCTTCCACAAAGCATCATCATCATCATCATCTTCTTCTTCTTCTTCTTCTTCTTCTTTCTTCGTCTTTTTTCTTCCACAAAGCATCATCATCATCATCATCTTCTTCTTCTTCTTCTTCTTCTTCTTCTTCTTCTTTCTTCGTCTTTTTTCTTCCACTCATCATCATCATCATCATCATCATCATCTTCTTCTTCTTCTTCTTTTTCTTTCTTCGTCTTTCTTCTTCCACAAAGCGTAATCATCATCATCATCATCATTATCTTCTTCTTCTTCTTCTTCTTCTTTCCTTCATGAGTTGAACATGGTAAATAATTCCCATCTGGTGTCTGCAACTTCGTAAACCATCACTTACTGTTGTGTACGCCTTCCAGCTGCAACCTTTCATGGACAATCATTTAGTCGATTCGCGAACGCCTCAAAAATGGAATTATTTCGATTTTAAATTTAAAAAAATAATCAAGCTAGAATGCCTCCGTTTTCTAGCAAAATTTCCATGAACAATCCACGCCGACATCCACCAAAACATACCGTTTGAAGAAACGTTAATAATTCTACAGAGGGTTGTCGCACTTTCGTTTTTAAATTCAAATCTGTTTTTTTGTTGTTTTTTTTAGGTTTTGTTCTGTAATCTACAGTTTTTCTCATATATATATATATATATATATATATATATCATAAGTAATACACGAAGTTACAAGATGGAAATCGTATATATATATATATATATATATATATATATATATATATCATAAGTAATACACGAAGTTACAAGATGGAAATCGTATATATATATATATATATATATATATATATATATATATATATGTATCATAAGTAATACACGAAGTTACAAGATGGAAATCGTATATATATACAAATATTTGTAAACAAACAAGCAGCTCGAGCACTGTAAAAAGCGATGGACGAATGTTTATTTAATGGACATTTGATGAAATCGTTTACGAGTACCAATCCATGGTCCAGTTGTTAGAACTGCCGACTATCAACGCAATGGTTGACTATAAAAATGTAAAAAAAAATCATGGTGATTCCCATTTTAATTGGAACGCTTCCGACCGTAACGAAAAGCGGTCATAAATGCCTTAATTAAATTGAAGAGACAATTTCTTTTATCATATTGCAAAAGGTCTGCCTGTTAAGAAATTGTTGTGGCTGAACTAACCTGTGTTACTTACTCATAGACTATTCCACACTCAATAAATACCGGAAGACCGAGCCGTAAGGTGGAAAATCGATATCCGGTGGAGCAACCTATGTCGTGCGACGCTTAGACGAGCTACGCACCTTTTTGTATGTTTTTGTAATAAATGTTGTTACTTTATTCTGGCGTTCTGTTTTCTTTATGACCCCGTAACAAGAATATAATAATGGCGATGAAGAATTTCGAACTCAAAAAGGACACTCAAATTTCAAATAGGTTCATATAACAAAGATCTAAAAGAACCCATGGCAGAAAAGCTGAGTTAAATCAGCGAGTGTTCTAAAAAACACTGACGAAAAACCCCAAACGAACACGAATTCATGGAAACCAAGTAAGTACATTGACATAAAAGAAAACAACGAAACTGCCACCGAGGGCATGTAAGACATTGTCTCTCCAAATCTGATTAATTATGGGCATGAAATTTGTGCCTACATTAAAGATAGCTTTCCGTGTGGTAGGGACATCTCCAGAGAAGACCCTAAATTCCCTATACGTGCTTTTGGATTGCACCTGCTCACAGCACTGCGTTTTTATTTGCCCTATATCTCCCCATGACACCGAAGTTACTATCTTTAAGAGCATATCTGAGAAAAGTTACCATTGCTCATCCTTCGGCTAACATTCACGTTTGTGTAGACTTCAGTTTTCACAATGTGGAATGGTTATCCCGCTTAAACAAGACAAAAGATGAGGAGAGGTTGTGTCACGATTTCTCCATTGCTTATGGCCCAACTCAGATTGTCCGCGAACCCACAAGTGGGCCCGACACTGATGGTCAGTATGCAAGACTCCTAGACCTTTTTCTTACAACTTTGTCTGGGCTATGTTCGTTTTCCGTTTTGTACCCACTGGGATTTTGCGATCACTTAATTGTCTCCGTTAAGATAAAAACACAATGTAATAAGTCCTCCGACATACCTCTCCATCATACAGTATATCGATACTCTATGGTTGACTGGGATAGCTTTCCTACATTTATATCAGAAATACCTCTTCGTTCAATGTTTAAAAAGAATGTGTCCTCCATAGTATCAAACCTGACGGAATGGTTAATGGTAGGTATAGATCGTTTCATAGCCTCCAAAAAAATCCAGTAATAACTTAACAACCAGCCGTGATGCTCTTCAGAATCACTATTTCCAACTAGGATTTAAAAAGTTGCTACCAAGGTAGACTATACAAAGGAGAACTTCTACGGTACCACTCATAAAGTAATTTAAGCATTTTAGAAATAATGTTTCGTTTTGGAAACTTAGAAAGATAATACAGAGAATCAGCAATGTTATCCAGAGACCAAAATTCATACACAAAAGGCATGTAAACCAGATACGCAAACGTATGAATAAGTTCCAAGAGTTACCTTAGGAATAAATAGAGGCTATTGAAACCGTCTATCACACATTTGATATTGAACCTTCCCAAATCACACCAGAACCACAACGTTCCGGCATTCATAGTTCACTTAAAGAGAAAAAAATACTGATGTACTGTTTGGAGTTATCAACTTGGAAGGGGTGTTGTCGCGGAACTAACCTGTTTTACCTACTCATGGACTATTCTACACTCCAAAAATACCGGAAAACCAAGCTGTAAGCTGGAAAGTCGATTTCCGATGGACCACACTAGGTCGTCTGTCGGTTAAACGAACTACCCACTTTTTTTGTATGTTTTTGTATAACATTTTCTTACCTTATTCTGGCGTTCTGTTTTCCTTATAACCATTTAACAGGGCTATAATAGAAAGATAAAAGGGTTTAGGTACAGCTTGAATATTTAAAGTCAAAGGAATTAATCTGGTGTTCAAAAAAACAAGGTCGACAGCCATTAGTCGCATGCTCTCGTGTAATGAATGAATGCGAGAATGTATGATTGACATGAAATTCTTAAAGATGAACTGAAATGACCGAAAAATGGGCTGAAATGAGTTAAATAAATAAAAAGTAAATGATTTAAAATGACTATAATGAAGTTAAGGATGATTTGAATGCTTAAAAACTAATTGGAACCCTTCAAACACAACTTGAATGATCTGGAGAACGACTTGAATGGCTTTGAGACTGACTGGTTGTAATGTGGGTGATTATTTAACATTAAATTACTACAGAAAAGTGATCCCCCACTTTATATCACAAAGTTACAAACATAAGAACAGCATGTAGTAAGAACAGCTACTACACTTTGATCTTGGCCAAAAGGCCAAGAAAATGGTATTTATTTGCTCCCCACCGAGAAAATAAGGCACAAGGCCGATTTTTAATGTGATGAGTGAAGGGGAAATGGGGACCAGCTCCCCGGGGAGTAGGGGAGCTGGATAGTGACAATTGGTATGAAGGATTGTCCCTACATTGACCAAGGTTTTATTTTTTTATTTTTTTTTTACACATTGGTCACCACTTATCAAGGCCCGGAAGCCACTCAGGGATAAGGGTTATTGCAAGTACATTACGTTAGTGTGGAGATTTGATGAAGTGTTTACTTAAGGAGGCGGTTCATTAGGAATTTGTTAACGTTGGACTTTAAGACATCCAAGTTGTAGTCAGGTGGGAAGCAGGCAAACGGAACAGAGTTCCACAGGCGCGCACTTCTAAGAAAGAAGCTTTGTGCATGGGATCTACGTTTTGATTTAGGCACAGATAAAGAGTGGGGGGAATTTTGGACAGTGGATTCGGTGTTTTTTGTGAAAGATTGGCGAGGGGGAACCAGAGATTGGAGTTCAGACGAGCACCTGCATGGAAATAACGATAAAACAAGGACAGGTTCGAAACGTCTCTTCTGTGGGAGAGAGGTTGCAAGGTAGAGAAAAGGGCATCCCCCACTAAGCCACGAAGTCTATTTTGTACTCTGTCAAGGCAGGATAGGCTGTTTTTAGCAGCTCCTGCCCAGATATGGCAGCAGTATTCCATCCTTGGACGCGCTTGGCTTTTATATAGATAGAGAATTGCATCAGTAGTGAGATATCTTCTGGAGTGGTAGAAGGATCCCACCATCTTTCCAGCGACCCTGGCAACAGTACGTGTTCCATTTCAGATCAGGAGTAAAGGTCAAACCCAGAAGCTTGTCAAAAAACGGGGCCTCTCCCAGACGAGAGCCATCCATCCCAATTGATGCCAGATGGGGATCAGAGCGTTGATGATGTAAGGATAGGAGTTTGGTTTTAGATGCATTAAATTATATGTGGGGTTGGTATTTATTTGCTCCCCCATCGAGCAAATTAGGCACAAGGCCGATTTTTAATGTGAGAAGTGAAGGGGAAATGGGAACCAGCTCCCCGAAGAGTAGGGGAGCTGGATAGTGACAATTGGTATGAAGGCTTGCACCTACATTGACCAAGGTCTTATATGTGGGGCTGTCCCCACATATGGTCTTTGCTTGCAGTATCTGCCGAAACAGATACTACACTTTGATCTTGGTCAAAAGGCCAAGAAAAGGGGATTTATTTGCTCCCCCACCGAGCAAAATAGGCACAAGGCCGATTTTTAATGTTAGAAGTGAAAGGGAAATAGGAACCAACTCCCCGGGGAGTAGGGGAGCTGGATAGTGACAATTGGTATGAAGGGTTTCCCCTACATTGACCAAGGTCTTATATGTGAGGTTGCCACCACATATGGTTGCTTGCAGTATCTGCCGAAACAGATACTAGACTTTGAACTTAGTCAAAAGGCCAAGAAAACTTAAAAGGCTAAGAACAGCATCTATTAACAACAGACCTTTGATCTTAACCAAAAAGGCCAAGCAGAAAAGTGTTACGGACAAACCGACAGACCGACCGACTTACGGATCGACGGAGTTTCTTATAGAGTCACTTGCAGGTGACTAAAAATTTCCAACTAAGAACATCTAAAATTGGAGAGTACTATAAAATAATATTAACGATAAAAAATAAGACAAAGGAGAAGAAAAAGAAGAAACAGCATCCATCGTTAAAATGAATGCTACTTGTAAGAACAGAAGAAAGATTGGCGGGAAACAGCACAGCTCACTAAATTGCCTACTAAAACAGAATCGAAACGAAAGGAACCGATGATCATTTACCTGAGCATTTTCGTAATTGGTGAGAGTTAATATCACAGAATGAGTAAATAAATAAAGGAGGCCTTTATTATCATAGAATCGATTAAGTACAGTTCTTGGTGAATGATTAGGGAGAGTTAGTAGATTTCCTCGGATGAATGAAATATATTCCTACCTCCTACGTATATCTTGTTTTGGAGAGTCAATTTACTCGGAAGTACTGTAAGAAATTCTTAACTTGAATCAACTAAGAATTTTAAAGAAGTTTATACTTACAGAAAGCGTGACCATGTTGTAATTATGCGTGGCGTCTGTGTTTATAGTGCTATGATATTTGACTAGAGAGGGAAAAAATTTACTGTATGTAGATAGATTAGTAGATACAAGATTACTGAATAGTATTATGGCCGTTCCAAAGGCAAAGCCTCCTACATTTTTAACCCAAAACGTGTAATAGCTACAAAGACGGGATTGCTACTATTAAAACTAGCAACCATCTGTATTTCGGCACTTATTTTTCTACATAGTCACCATTATTCTCAATGCACTTTTGCATGAAATTCAATGGCGTATCTCTGTTTCTAACGCTCGTCCATGACAGGAGTTACTTACTTAGCGTTTCACACTGTCAGTATCTCCAACAGAGAGATGAAACGTGCAGGTTACGAATGTATGGGTTCAGTCATTATAACAATGCAATTTACAATCCTCTCTGATACATTTTGGCGGAATGAAAAATAGGAGGCATTACTTTTGGAACGCACTTCGTAATTATAAAAGCTGGCTCAAATACAAAGACATATATTTTCTTTACTAAATAGCTTAAATACTTATACAATGGCTCAAATGTAAACCAATGCGGTTTTCTGTTGAATTGATCAAATAAAACAAACAATAGTAGTATTAAATGTTTGAATCGTGGCAATTATTGGAGAAACCATTTCAATTCCGGTGGAGGAATAATCAAATTAATTGATGGATGAAAAAATCGCTTTTGCTTTTAGGTTCGATCGCTTTTTTTTCTCTCCCGCCAAATTTAACTCTACACTTTGTACATCTGCTGCCATGTTTATACACGGGCTGAAGTCTATCATAACAAAACGCAATGCATAAATGTTTACCGAATTGCCAATTTACCTTGTGGCACCATCAATCATTGTCGTTAAGCTATAAGAACTTAGGCTCTCTCAGACACGAAGACGGCACAGTAAAATATAAGCAAAAATAAAAAAGCAACGCCGGGTTTAAATTCTTTTAAATCTATCATGAGAGCATTTCGCACAAAACATGCCTTTTATTACCCTTTTTCTTCGAACTCAATTCAGACTTGCTTGTTGCAAGAACATGTTTCTGAGTACGTTTTTGTTTTGCAAATATACAGGGTACCTTAAATAAAACAGGAGATTCAGCACAATGTATATACAAGTACATGTGCAATTGTAAGAAAGGGAAAACGGCTGTTTATACCAGAAGCATGACACATAGAAAGACGCAATAAAATTCAGCCCAATACCAACGAAAACGTTAGTAAGATTCTAACGATTGGGACAAAGGTAATTTATAGTAGACAATAAAACGCACATGTACAACGATTAGACATGCTACAGTAATACGCTAATGAAGCAAATGCATATTCACCTACACACACCACCACAGACACACACACATACATATATATATATATAGATAGATAGATAGAGAGAGAGAGAGAGAGTAGGGCATGAAAAAATATATGACAATTAAAGGTCACAGAATATTCTGCGTTTCATTCTCATTTTCAGGCTTATGTGTAAAGAATGAAACGCAGAATATTCTGTGTAGCTTAATTGCCATATATTTTTATGACTTATTACCTAGCTCTACCTATGTATTGAGCACTACTGAAGTAAATACTGAAGTTTTATGCATAAAATTATAACTTCATATATTAATTTATGTGATTAAATGAAGTAATCATATATATATATATATGTATTTATGTACGTGTATATATATATATATATATATATATATATATATATATATATATATGCCACATTAATAGACACACGAGAATTTATTGTTATCAGAAAGTGTTTTTTTTTTTATTGGTCACAATCCGTTCGGCCCACAGTGTTAACATATAAAAATATAACTGCTAATCAAATTATAATTTGTACAACTTGGGCTTCATCAGCGCGTAGAAAAAAAAAACAATATTCAGATTTTTTTTGTCAACAACATACATATAAAGTTTCAAGCGGGATTTTTCTGCATTTTTAGATTGAACACACATACTTTAAAATGCAGTAATAACTTGAATTTCGTAGTAGTTGACAGACAGTCCATTTTCGTCTATTGCACGTGGTTTTTCTTCTTCTACTTCTTGAGGACTGAAACAATGGTACGCAATTTTGTGAGCAATAAAAGAAAAACTTTCCGAAAAATGAGTAAAGGCTTGTGTGCCTATCCCTATTAACGTGGTATTTTAAAAGAAAAATATTTATAGCTCTAGTACTGCACTGTTGAGCTATCTAATTGAGAACTTTATGCTATTTATTTATATGTAATCACCAGCATAGTTAAATTACATATAAACATATAAACTTTATATATATATATATATATATATATATATATATAACTACTTCATTTACTCACATAAAATTAATATACGAAAGTATAAATTTATGCGTAAACTTTAAGTATTTACTTCAAAAGTGCTCAATACATAGGTAGAGCTAGTTAGTAATTTATGAAATATATATGGCGATTAAGCTACACTGAATATTCGGCGTTTCATCAACTCTAGGATTCTTAAGGCTTATGCGCAAATTCTGTGGTTGTTTATCGTTTTTATATGGTCCTCTACTATTGAGGATTTTAGTTAGCCAATCAACTTTCTAGTATCCACCTCGCCCCTTCCTATCAGGCAATGGCCATGCATTTTATCGAACAAAGGATCTGTTTTAAAACTAGGTTAGTGGTTTAAGGCTGACATTTTCTTCTTTTTTTGTTAGTTTATATATAAATATACATATGTGTACATACATATATGCACATATACATACATATATATATACATACATATATGTGTGATCGTTTATGTATATTCATGTTTATTTAATTTATTTATTTATTTGTTTATTTTCTATTGTTTTTGTTAATTTTAAAACTATTTTGTATCGCCATCCTAGAGTAAATTTTATTTTGTGAACACAGTTATTTGCTATTTCTCTTCTACAGTTTGATAGATGTTGGGGTTCTTTAAAGTACAAGATAGCAAATTTTTCATGAAGGCATATACTACATGGGCCGTCTAAATGCTTACACGTGGTAGCTTGTCTTATTATTTTCCATTCGACTACTGGTGAATGTCCGCTTTCTTTGAGTTCCCAGTATTTATTCGCTAGTGTTGTTTTTATACGGTGTTTTTTATTGTTGAATGTACTTTTGTGGTCATAGTATCGGGTTTTGAAATCTAAGGAAGTCATGCCTACATAATATTTCTTGTTATTCGTGTTTTCTTTCGCAAATATTGTTGCTTGATAGACTACGCTTTTTGTTAGACATTTATTTTGAACTGGGCAAAGTGTGCGGTGTCTACAGTTGCATTTATCTTGTTCGTTATTAGTATTTTTATTTATAGTATGGTTGTTCTTGTCCGGGGTTGGTATTATTATTATTATTATTATTATTATTATTATTATTATTATTATTATTATTATTATTATTATTATTTCTGCTAGTGTTAGTTTTATTTTTGTCATGGTGTCTACTTTTTTATTGTTTATTTTGTTGTTGTTTACATTGTTTTTATTTAGTATTTTGTTATTATGTGCTTTGATTATCATCTCTAAATTTTCGCAACAACTGTAGGATAACTTTAAGGTATTTTTATTGAAGATTTTGTGTAAGGGGTTGGTTGTAGGAAAGTGTTTTACAATAAGATCTAGAAATTTCTTGCCAAGTTTTGTTTTTAACATTTGATTGTATGGGGCCGTATACCAAATTATAGTTCTTTTTCTTCTATTTTTAATTTTATTATTGTTATTGGTGTTTTGTTGCTTATATTTGATATCGATATTTTTGTATCCACTATTTTTAGGGTTGTTTCGTAGATATTGGTTGATCTGTTAAATGCATTTTCATCGCTTGAGTTATTACTGAGTCTACTTACGATCGAGTTAGGAATGTGTTTTATAATTGATGGTGGGTTATTGGACTTAGGGTTTACGTAAATTGGAGTAGCGTTATCTTTTAAGTATGGTTCATATGTGTTTTTATCTAAGTTTAACGTTACGTCCAGGAAGTTTGTTATTTTTATGTTAGCTGATATGTCTGCTTTTAGGCCTAATTTTTTCATTTCCTTGTGTATGATGTTCTTAAAGTTTTCTCCCTTGACTTTGTTGGAGGTTTTTATTATAGCTAGTCCGTCATCTCTATATAGGCCGATATCCGTAGTATCGAATATGCTTGTGAAGGTATATAGAATGAATAATCCCACAAGATCTGATGCCTCTGCAGAATCCCTGGCACCCATCGCCAAATCAAACGAATTTTTCATTTTACTTTTTATCCATTGGATATTGTTATTTATTAGAACTGATTTTATACATTTTTTTAATGATGTTGATTTCTTCCGAGGATATATCAGTGTATGCCTCGGCAAATTCTAGGGCAATGTTAAAAAAGTTCTTCGGATATCGAGGGATAAAAGTCTATGATGTCAAACTGTATAAACGTACATTTATCTTTGTTTTCTATATTTTTAAACCAGGTGATTGCTTCGGTAGTATTTGCCCACTGGTTTAGTTCTAGGTTTTGTTAGATTTGTTTGTTTACTCTAGAAAGTATTGTTTTGCTAATTCTACCTATTTCTGGTTTAGTTGGGTTTATCAGGCGGGTGCTTGGATTATTATTAAAGTCCCATTTGTGGTCTTTAAGCGGAATGTATGCCTCTCTAGGTTTCAATTTTTAATTTATCGGTAATTTGTTTACTTTCAGTATTCATTATATCTATGTAGTCGTATTCGTTTGTGTCTAGTTTTTTGTAGTTTTTTTTTGTAATGTTTTCTTTGATTAGTTTGTTATATTCTTGCTTATCTATTTTATAAAAGTTTCTGGTTTTATCTGCTTTTATAAAGATTTTATTAGAGTTGTTTATGTTTCTAACGATTTTGTGTAGTTTCCGTTGGAAATTGGTAGGTTGATTGTGGAATTCTAAGTTTTTAATTACGTTTAAAAGGTCATTTTCAAAGTTTATCAAAAGGTCTACTGTTTTCGCATTTTTAAGGGTTTAAACAAATTTAGCTTATGTACCTTGGATAATGTCGAGTCATTATTAATTCGCTGTCCGCATATAGGCAGCCCTATGGGCAACGTTTAGAAACTCTGTTGTTTGGGCGATCTGGTTTCGATCCTGGCTTGAGGTAGTTGCTTGTCTAGCCGCATTGATGACCGGCGAAACAGTACTGTATGTGGACTATATATATATATATATATATATATATATATATATATATATATATATATATATATATATATATATATTCTCCTATAAATTTTTTTGGGGGGGTTATTCATATTAAACCCCCTTTTTACTTCTATTTATTTAAAAAAAATACAACTGTTATACATATAGATCGTGGATTTGCATTCACTAGCAAAGGATCTAACTTGCATATGCTGTTAAACGCTCATTTTAATTAATTCCCTAATTAGCTCTTCGGTTTTCGTATAGGATGATCATCTTTAGTTAACTATTACGTGTAATTATATTCATGCAGATATTTTAAATGATTTATACTTGCGTAATATTTGCGTAAAAAGTTTATAGTAAACACAAAATTATTTCCATATATATTTATGTATACGCATATATTTTGTTTGCAAAACTTTGTCTACCAAACTCCTCCGTCAGTTTTTGGTATACGGACATGAAACTTTATATATAAGATATTCGTACCTATGCGAAACTTTATAATCAGGTTTTCGACCGGGAAAATCCGTGCAAAATTGTGAACATTTTTTTAAAAAAATGAAATTTTCCAGGCTAAGATCGAACGCCGGCATTACGAATATTCAGGCATAACGTAGTAGCTTTTAGTTCATATTTTAATTTTTAACCTTGCAACGAGCATGTCTTTATAGCTCAGTCATGAATGGCAGAGGAAAAATAAATCTTAAGCTAAACGTTTGGGTTTAGATTTTCGGTTGCGGAGTCATTTATTTTTTTTTTACTTTTTAAATCATTACTATATATTGGGTCCAATATAATCCTGTATATAATATTTTGATTGCAAACATTTTCCTCTGTATCAAATTACCGTATGTTTGCAACAACAGATTCCACATACAAATTTATTGTCTAGACTACTAGCGACTATATTATGTAACTTTACAACTTCATTATAGAAAGGCCTATAATAAAATCCCACAATTCATCCTAGGAGAGAAATCATCACTATTGCCAATACCATTAGAGAAAGTAGTTTCTATTTTCCCCCTAATTCATAACTGCTCTCATCGCCCCCATTCTACGCCGTGTAAAATTATACACATATAGACTGGTATTGCCCCGTTACCCTTATTAAATTAATCATGAACTCATACAAATAACATTCACATCCGATTCGCAGAATCAAAAAATAATGATTTCTCCCTTTGCAAATTCCGCCCTTTCTTATTTGATGCAAGCTGTAATTCTCTTATTCCAGATTTTAAACTTTTAACAAAAAAACGAACATGTAATATACACAACATGACGTCTGCAAGACAAGCATTACACCAAATCGTTACACCAACGTTACGCGTAAATTGTTTACTTCTTGACCACTCATATATATTTAAACAATTTCGTATTATAATTTATTGACAGCGATGAGTCTGTTGATTTACGAACACAATAAAAACGCAAATCAACATCACTGCCAATACTGCTCAAATCGGGAATCACCAACTTCCTAAAATCATCGGTGACTACAAACCGGGATACCTATATAGAACCGACAAAATCCATAAACTCAACTCTCCTCTCCGACCTATCATTTAATAAGTCACCATCCCAATCTATTCACGAACAAAAGACTTACATGGCATCATCAGCTTATACCTAACCAGTAAAATCCACACAAGAGCTCCTACAAATCCTTTAATCTAAACTACCCGACAACAAAATAATCGCTTCTCTTTATGTTGAAAGCTTTTTACAAACGTTCCCGTCAGTAGAACCATTGATATAATCCTTTACAACATATACAAAAACCTATCCCTTCCTCCCCTTAAAATTAACCGAAAAATAAACCTGATACTCAGCAATATGAATAAACGATATCTTCCTCCTTGCTAATATCAACTAACAAATCCTTACACTTAAGAACCTTCTCAAAGACAGCTCTGTACTCAAATTTACTGTAGAATTAAACCTACCTGCTATAATTCTTGCCTTCTAAATGTCAAGAGCGAATGCCCCCACCGTTACCAAATAGCCATTATCAAAAGCTCCTCAACCGCGAAAAACTTATCTCTTTCAAAAAAAAAGAAAATCTCATTGAACTAAAAAATATTAAACAAGTCCTCATCAACAACGGATTCCTAAATTATATATAATACGAAAAATTGAAAAAAAAAAGTATTACAAAACAGAAGATTTCAATGTCTGTTTAAAATGAATTCTATAATTAGCTTTTCGGTTTTCTATAAAAGTGAGGACAATTCTCAACCTATATACTCAATGAAGTTTTTATCTACACATCTGAAATTTGATATATGAAGTATGTAGACATGTGAAAAAAGTTTTAATCGGGTTCCATCCGGAAAAGAGGCTGTTACAGGATCAAAATTGAAAAATTTGTACTTGGGAGTCATCGGATTTTGTTCTGTTTGTCAACAGTTACTCGGGGTTTGAAAACACTTTCTGAAGTTCGTGTCAAGTTGGTCCAATGGTTATCGCACTTGACTTTCGGTTTGGGTTCTAATCTCAGCTCGAGTATTTGTTTTTTACTTACAAGAAGTGAACTGTTTGAAAAAAAAACAAAAAACAGCATAATATTCGCATGCACCTATCTATGTTCCTTTCCGGTTTTTTTGTTTTTTTTTCAGTTTTGTTAAAGAAATTAAAGGTTACGTTTAACACCAGGCAACTTCGGGTACATATTTTAGTATTTATATAATTTACAATTCAATTTGCAAATTTGATTCTTTTTTATGGAAATTGTTTCAGACAAGGTATGAGGCACTTGATGTAAAGAGATAAAAATACTACTTAAAGTAGACGGCGATTAATGTTAGATGGGCCAAGAAAACAGTAATAATTCTCACTTTGTCAGAAATATCGCACATAGAATGTGAGGACTAAAGGACAAAAATAAGTAATTCAAAAGTCATGAGGCCGCCGAAAGTAAACCCAAGATTTACTTCCTATTCTTGGTTAGGTATAGAAGGGGGTTAAAGAAAAGAAATGTATATTTCAAAGCAAAAACTGATAAAATAAATAAACACATTGTCTATTTACGTTGTTTATGGGTGTTGGACGGACCGCACACTCCACAATATTATTCTAAAAAAATATACCAATACAACATCAATATTATCATTTGATACTTTGAAGTTTTATTTAAGTTGTCTTTCATTTTTTATACATATTTTATTATTTTTTATTTTTCTTGTACCCTCGGACAGAGAGATAAAGCTAAGCTGAAAGGAGCTGTCTAAAGATATAGGCATTTGACCGCGCAAATATTGAGGTTGATTTAAAAATAGACACTATTCGCGATATTTTCGTTTGGAGTGAGGGGAGGGGATTGAAAGGACTCTATTTCGTCAGCTGTCAGATGAACCACGTGAAGATTGTTAGTAAATTACCTGAGAGGGGAAAATATCGTTTTCTATAGTTTTTTTTTTTTTACAGACATAAAGACAAAACAAGAGACGACAAAAATAGAAGAAATATAAAAACTAAAAACACGCTGAAACCCAAAACAGAATTGGAAAAGAAGAATCAAATTGGCAGATATTGACCGTCTGATTGTCCTTAAATATGGCGGACATGATAAAAGATATATACAAAATTCACACACACATTTACACACAAAAATAAACTTCTATATAAAGTTTTACTCTTATTTGAAAAAGTGATGTCAAATCCTAATGAAAAAGATAGAAAAAAACATACGAGAGGGTAAAGAAAAGGAGTTATTGGAATTAAACTTGGGGAGGGGCGAACTTTCTTGTACAAAATTCTCTGAACATGTTTATCCATTTTCTTTTCTGTTTTTGTTACTCTACAGAGAGATGTTTTTACCTATACGAGTTGTGTGAATTTTGGAATTGGTCAGAATTAAGCGTCAGTTTGGCTATGTAACGAAACTTTTGACTAATAAACTCTACCCTCCATGTAAGAATATATATATATATATATATATATATATATATATATATATATATATATATATACTAGCACTTAAGCCAGGCGGTGCCCGGGTGTTTGGATGTGTGTGTTAAGCAAAAAAAAAAATAGTGGTAAGTGGTAGTAGGAAAGCAGGCTCGAACCCGTATCGCAGATGAGGAAAAGAACGGGGTAAAACCTAACGTTTATGCTGTTACGACCACCGCCAAAACGGAAGCGACATTTTCTAAAATTAAGGATAGACAATCTAAAGGAGAGGATAACTTTAAAAAATATCGGCGAAAAAAAGTGACCCCCCCCCCTGTAGAAAAGTGCCTAATTGAAGGGGAAGATATTAAATCTTTTAGCCAATTTTTCGATATTTGTCGCATGAAAGACCGAACTTTAAAACGATACTGATCTTGGTAAAATCCGTCGCCTCTATAGAGTTATTGCGTAGGGAAATGTACACAGACACACAGATACACAGACACATACAGACACTTTCACTTTTATATATATATATATATAGATAGGAGATATATATATACATACATACATATATATATATATACATCTGTTATCTTTTAGCGATATTAAGAGCAATTTGGCCATTTACCACTGAGCTACAAACCCTATCAAATATTATGTAAGATTTTCTCGCTTTAAATAGATATGTTGTCTTTATTTTTAGCCATATTAACAGTTTGAAATGCTGTTTTCTATTTAATCTAGCTTACATAAGCAGTGAGAGAATTACCTGTCCTTTGTTTTTGTATATAAATATGTTGTTCCTTTTATTGACGAGACGTATTCATTTATATATATATATATATATATATATATATATATATATATATATATATATATATATATATATATATATATATATATATATATATCATACTGGGCACTCACAGCTCGCACGCAATCATTATTGGTACTATATATAAAAACCTGCCAGCCCTACTCGCACTAATACTCATACATCCCTCTTGAAAATGTCTTCTTTGAAAGACAAAACGCAACACCGCGCAACATCTTCGATCTACATACGGAACTAATATCAGTTCTTTCGATCACCGCACAAAAAAGATCATCAGAAAAATTGAAAAAGTTAAAGAATTTAGGAAAACTCGTCCCGGGAAAACTCGTCTCGGGAAAACTCGTCTCCGGATAACTCGTCTCCGGAAAACTCGTCCCCTTTCGCTAGGTAGGTAAACTGGTCCCTTATTGAATAAATATCGATTGAAAACGTGACGCCGTAATTGTAGCCGTGAAAAAATAAAAAAAAAATGGACCGCGTCAGCAGGCGCTGACTTTTACTATCAAGGCATGAACGCTCTCGTTTATCGCCAACATAAGGGTACTAAGAATAGTGGTGACTATGTTGAAAAATGAATTTAGGAAAACTCGTTCCGGGAAAACTCGTCTCCGGAAAACTCGTCTCCGGAAAACTCGACCCCTTTCGCTAGGTAGGAAAACTGGCCCCGTATTGAATAAATATCGATTGAAAACACATTTTATGATCGTTCTTGAAGGAGATATTGTTTTTTTTAAAATAGACTATAGCCCCTCATAATATTTTAAAAAATATATTTTTACTTGTTTAATGTTTTTTTTCTTTTTAAAATAAAATCGATTTTCTAAGTGTCCGTTTTCTACCTGACTGGCTAAGTTCTTAGTGGTTTCACTTATTTTAATCCGTTTATTATGTTCATAAACGAGACCGCATTTTTTTATATTAATATAAAAGAATTTACTTATTTACTGTTGTTTATAAAATGGGTAAAATCGATTTTTCTTCCTCGCCGACTATGTTGTTTGTTGTTTAATTTATTTGGAATCGTTTATTCGGTAAAGAAAAAAAAAACACAGAAAACAAACAAAAAACATGTCGAGAGTTACGTGAAAACGAGAAATAATGTCCGGTATATCACATCTTAGGGGTCTTGATAATCGCTAAAAAATAGAAAATTAAAGAAATTACTGAGGGAGATTTGGTTTTAAAAAGAAAATAATAAATTTTAATATTTTTTAAAATATAATTTACAGAGAGAGGGAGGGTAAAAAAAACTATATCTCCCCCCGAAAAACAACCAGTTTTCCTACCTAGCGAAAGGGGACGAGTTTTCCGGGGTCGAGTTTTCCGGGTACGAGTTTTCCGGAGACGAGTCTTCCGGAGACGAGTTTTCCCGGGACGAGTTTTCCTAAATTCAAATAAACTGCATTCTTCTAAAGGTTATCTAGCGAATTTTCGCAAAGTTTCAAGTTTTATTTTGTTTATTTTACGTAGATACAATAAATTTAGATCTTCTTTTAATGTTATCATGATCTATAGAGGTTAGTTTTACTAATAGTTTGAAAGGAATAAATATTTATCAGCAATGAAAAATTAACATAATAAAATATCAAAATAATCGGTTTTGGAATCGGAAATTAGGCACAAATTTTTCCGATTCCGATAACGATTTCGATACCCTGAAAACTATCGATTTTTTCCGATTCCCGATTTCGATTCCGATTAATCAGTACAACACTAATATATATATATATATATATATATATATATATATATATATATATATATATATATATATATCTGAACAGTTTCATGGTAAACAACTGATGATCCCTTAAAAATAAATTATCTCTGGTACTATAGTGAATTCGACAGAGCAAGTTGATGCAGTGAGTGAAGGTGATTGAATGACTTAGTGACTAAATGGTTTTCTAACGAATGATAAAACTATTTTTTGTATAGTTTTAAAAGTTAAAAACTCTCAAGACTATATATATATATATATATATATATATATATATATATATATATATATACATATATATACCTCCGATTTTTATTCTAGCCGAATGGATTAGAGGAGAAATCAAATTGCATTGCTATGATTACTGAAGTTGTACACTCATAACCGGAACGTTTAATCTCTCTGTTGTAGATATTGACGATGTGGGGCTCTAAGAAAGCAACTACCTCTATAGATGTGCATCACTGGTTGAGATATCTTATTAAATTCCTGGCAAAACTGCATTAATAAGGGTGTTGATTATTTCGTGAAATAAATACTGAAGCAGTAAATGGCACTCGTTTTAATTAGTACTACTTCCGTCTTTGTAGCTATTCAACATTTCTGAGTTAAAAATATAAATAGTACTTTTTTGAGAGATCGATAGTGCGACTTCGTCCATGCTTGTCTTACGGCCACCGATCCGAAAAATAAAATAGACAATGGGAAGCCTCACCCAAACTGTTGCACACATTTTTCCTTGACTAAGAGATTTTATTCTCGAAAATGCTAGATTATGAACATCTACTCGTACCATCCTGTATGCCGCATAATGTTGGTAAATAAATCTATTACAATTGTCCTTATTCTTGTGTACACTGATTCGTGTTTACGGTGTTTCCCACAAGTTGCATTGTAATAGCCTTAACTCTTCCGTATATATATATATATATATATATATATATATATATATATATATATATATATATATATATATCCTCTAAATATGAAGTTAGGAAGAACGACCACGTGCTGATTTGTATTTATTTTTAATAAACAAATATTTATTTATTTCAAATTTCAAATTTTCGGCTTATAACAAAGACCTATCAGTTAAAAAAAAAAAAAAAAAAACAATACAGTACATTTTTTTCTTTTCTTTTTCTTGCTTGCCATTGTGTTGTTTGATACAGTTTGTTTGTCGAAGATGGTGATTGTGTATTGTCCAGTCCAGTGGGTAGCGCCCGTTCACGCGCAAATGTGTAGCATTAGTAGGGCTTTGTTATAAGCCGAAAATTTGAGACATTAAGTAAATAAATAAATTAATATTTCTTTAAAATAAATACAAATCATCACGTGGTCGTTCCTTCTAATTTCATATTTTTTTACTTTCATTTTCTCTGTTCTTCTAAAAGGTAGATCACTACTAATACTACACATTTGCGCGTAAACGGTCGCTACCCATTGTACAATTGGTCGCTCTTTCTAATCTTATATTTTGAATTTCAGCGTCTTACTTCCACTTGTTCAGACCGCTGAAGGACAAATTACGTGGGCAGTATTTCCCCGACCGTGACGCCGTAATTGTAGCCGTGAAAAAATAAAAAAATGGACCGCGTTAGCAGGCGCTGACTTTTACTATCAAGGCATGAACGCTCTCGTTTATCGCCAACATAAGGGTACTTAGAATAGTGGTGACTATGTTGAAAAATTAATTTAGGAAAACTCGTCCCGGGAAAACTCGTCTCCGGAAAACTCGTCTCCGGAAAACTCGACCCCGAAAAACTCGACCCCTTTCGCTAGGTAGGAAAACTGGTCCCGTATTGAATAAATATCGATTGAAAACACATTTTATGATCGTTCTTGAAGGAGATATTGTTTTTTTTTTTAATAGACTATAGCCCCTCATAATATTTTTTTAAAAATATTTTTACTTGTTTAATGTTTTTTTTTCTTTTTAAAATAAAATCAATTTTCTAAGTGTCCGTTTTCTACCTAACTGGCTAAGTTCTTAGTGGTTTCACTTATTTTAAAGCGTTTACTATGTTCATAAACGAGACCGCATTTCTTTTTATATTAATATAAAAGAATTTACTTATTTACTGTTGTTTATAAAATGGGTAAAATCGATTTTTCTACCTCGCCGACTATGTTGTTTGTTGTTTAATTTATTTGGAATCGTTTATTCGGTAAAGAAAAAGAAAACACAGAAAACAAACAAAAAACATGTCGAGAGTTACGTGAAAACGAGAAATAATGTCCGGTATATCACATCTTAGGGGTCTTGATAATCGCTAAAAAATAAAAAAATTAAAGAAATTACTGAGGGAGATTTGGTTTTAAAAAGAAAATAATAAATTTTAATATTTTTTAAAATATAATTTAGAGAGAGTGGGGGTAAAAACTATATCTCCCTCCGAAAAACAACAAACAAAAAATGAAATTAAAAAGATTCTTGATAAACGATAGCGGAGTTTTCAATAAAATTGAGTAATAAATTTATTTAGTGATTACTTTTTCTCTTAATGATTGATTTTAGAATTTTAAAGTAAAAATTAAAAAAATTAAAAATGAGTTACGAGAGATTGTTAGCACATGACATCTCTCTCGCCAAAAAAATATTTCGCTTTTAATTTATTAGTTAATTTTTGCAAAAGTTGACAGGACGACAATAAATGTTGATATTTGATAAAATTATAATTTTAAATAACGCATGAATGCATTTGGTATTTGGAGAGAAAACAAAAACATAACAACGAAAAAACTATCATAATTAAAAAAACAAAACAAAAAAGCAACGAAGAATCGAATTGCTCCCTGTTTTTTAATTTTTTGGTTTTGTTTTTTATTATTGTTTTTATGACTCCAAAAAACATCGTTAAAATAAGAACAAAAAAATTTGTAATGAACTTTGTATGAACATAATAAACGCTTTAAAATAAGTGAAACCACCAAGAACTTAGCCAGTTAGGTAGAAAACGGACACTTTAGAAAATCAATT
Source organism: Euprymna scolopes (assembly GCF_053919585.1). NCBI lineage: Eukaryota > Metazoa > Mollusca > Cephalopoda > Sepiida > Sepiolidae > Euprymna > Euprymna scolopes. The sequence goes on from NC_136487.1 coordinate 123,145,552, forward strand.
TTATTTAAAAAAAAAATAAAAAAAAGCATTAAACAAGTAAAAATATTTTTTAAAAATATTATGGGGGGGCTATAGTCTATTTTAAAAAACAATATCTTCTTCAAGAACGATCATAAAATGTGTTTTCAATCGATATTTATTCAATAAGGGACCAGTTTTCCTACCTAGCGAAAGGGGACGAGTTTTCCGGGGTCGAGTTTTCCGGAGATGAGTTTTCCGGATACGAGTTTTCCGGAGACGAGTTTTCCCGGGACGAGTTTTCCGGGCACCACAAAAAATATATCCTGGAGCACAAGAGGTTACTCATTTTAATAGTACAACCCCCGTCTTCGTTGCGTTTCAGCTTTTTCAATAAAATAATAGACAGCATTACTTTTGGAGCGGCTCTCGTGGGAAAGAGGATCCTCGCAACAACGTGCGTAAAGTCGAGAGAGGAAGGTAATATGCATTCTGAATGGAAAATATACATGGTCTACAGCGATCATTTCAAATTATATTGCAAATATTGACGAATTATAACTACGTATTTTTAATTTGCCTGTCGCTCGCCAAACATCCAAACTATCGAAAAGTGATTGACAACCGCACCTGAAATTTAGACACTTCATATATTAATTGCTAAACTTAATTGAGGATTTACACAGAAAATGATGTAAAAACGTACCAAAAGGAAAATAATGTTATTTAAAACATCGACAACGCTAATAAAGGTGCGTTCACTTAAAAAGTAATGAATATTTTGATTTAAAACCGATCGTATCGAATGGAAATATTAAATTAAGTCTGATACGCAGTAACAGTGATAGTTATCTTCGTTGGGAAATTTAATTTAATTCACTACGACGACGATGATTTCGAATACAAGTGCTTTCGAACTGTCTCCTGAAAGCTAACCATAAATAGTGTAACCTCGGTTTTCGAAAAATTACACTTGTCAACAACAAGTTTCTTGTCTGTGTTTTCAGATGGTTAAGGACCAATCCATAAACGCACATTGGCTTTGTTCAAACAGGTCAAGTTGTTGAGTTATAGCCACATGTCATTTTTTTTTGTTTTGTTTTGTTTTGTTTTTTACGTTTTTATTCACATGTATGTATCTGTGGCACATTTTAGAAGGTGTTGGTGTGTGTGGGGGGGGGCTAATATGCCATGTTTTGGTTGGAAATGATTATTTTGATGACAAGAAGTATCCAGGTACGATAGTTCTGGGCGATTATGTCGAAGAAGGATCAGTTTGAAGTTATATAACCTCGAAATCTTAAAATAAAATTGGTGCACAGTATACATGAAAGAACGGACCGGACTGTGCGGGATGAATTGGTGCCTTGCAAAATAAGGAACGTTACCAACGACTCTCTGGTGGATACAGAATACTCTTCCTACCGCTGGACATCAAGCTCTGCTTTACAAGCAGTTCATTAAGGTTCTTGGCAAAGATGGTGACTGCTTCACTTACTTGTATCAGACTTTTTTCCAGGATTGACCATGGAGAAGTTGAAAGCTGGCATTTTTTGACAGTCCTCAGATCCGGCAGCTCATCAGAAATCCAGAGTTCGAAAATCCAATGAACGAAGTGGAACTGGAAGTATGGAAGGCATTTCTTCTGATAGTGAAGAACTGTCTTGGCAACAATAAACCCTGGAACTACGCAGAATGTGTCAATAACATTTTGAATGCTTTCAGAAATCTGGGCTGCAAGATGAGCGTTAGGATGCACTACCTATTTTCACGTATTTTCCTGAAAACCTAGGAAAGATTCCATCAGGACAGGAAAGAGATGGAGATCAGATATCACGGTAGCTGGGATGCAGTCATCATGGCTGAGTACTGTTTGAATCTAAAGCGAGATCCTCCTGCTGCTGAGAATTCCATGAGTTCAAAGATACGGAAGTTCACTCCTTGAAGTTTCAACAATGATGAAGCAACATCGAATTTATGTGTACTTACCTTCATCAATGTCCGCCATTCAATTGACAATAATCGATGTTCATATCAGGTAATCAATATATGTTGTTAACAAAACACTTTTTCTCTTAAAAACATATTTAGGATAACTGTTCCGAAATGGTGTTTGCGTCCTGTTTATTATTTATTTATCTGTTCGTTTACTTATCGTTTTCTTTTTATTGTTTCTTTTACTTCTAAGAGTACTTTTACTAAGGTACTTTTAAGTGTCTGTGTGTTCTTATCAAAGTTCTTACTGATGTGGGTGTGTGTATGCTCTTATTTCTTGACTTGAAAGGTCTCGACGTGTACGTGCAAATACATAATCGTACATACCTGTTTGTCTTGGCCAGCCGATGATATCTTCTTTTCGCTGGGCTGCCATCTCGTGGGGAGTGGTACTTACTGCTTCAGACGCATCGATAACACAAGATGGATTTGAAGCTTCAATTCTTTTTTTATTAAAAGGCAAGCCTATATCTGGACCCCGGTTTCCGCAGAGAGACCCTAATCTCCTATCTGTTCCATCTGCAGACCAAAACCAACTCTCCCATGTCGTCGTCAACCATAAGCCTACCCACAATTCAGTATCACCCCTAATTTCCGGTACACGTAACCCCTAATTTCCGGTGCATTCTGTCTAGGTTGACAAAAGTTGACTTGAGTTTGACAGATGTTAAACCCAACCTTTTGTGACCCCACTAAACTCGCTGATTGGAATCAAAAATATGCTTACATAACTTACTATTTCTACAAATTACCTATATAGCATTTAAGCTGGGATTCCCAATACTACATAACAAAAATCAGCTGATAATGCCACAAAAATGTAATCGATTTTGTCACAAGATTTGATTTTTTTTTTTACAATCAACTTAGCAAAATAAAAAAATAAATAAATAAAATAAAACATCGGTTGGTGGACAGAAACGGGTGCCACTTCCTGGTTTAGCAGTGCAAAAATGCCCCCAAATCAATTGTAGAAATCTAAACCACATTAAAAAAGTAAAACATTTTTTTTCAAGTGATAATTGGGTTTGATAAAAGCTATTCTAAAACATGATAATTGGGTTTTATTAAAAGCTATTATAAAATGTTCAAAAACGAAATCATGTTTTCTCATGAACAACCATATAAGAGATTCGTTCTGATATAGAGAAATTTTACGGTATATAATGACTTAATATATGAAATGATGACGCATTAGTGATATTATTGTTTTCAATACTATGATGTGCAATATACATTACTGTGTACCCGGATAGAAGAGACCCTAATATAAGAAAAACCTATATAAGAGATATTTTTTCTGATCCCAAATTAGACCCTGTGTTACTGTACAGTGTAAGCCGGATAAAAGAATGCTGGATATAAGTTTAACCCGAATATAAGAGAGCGTAGGGATCTGATAAATTTCTTATATCCGGGTGGCACTGTATATTTAAAGAAAGTGAAAAGTAGTCGATGGCTTAACTTTTAGCAACCTCGTAATTCTCGCTTACCTTATTTAGTTCTTTAGTCCTCGTATTCGATGAGAATGCTTGTGACAAATGAGGAAGAATTACTTTTTTCTGTGTCGGCATCTATCAGTTTATCACATACCGTTGCTTAGTGTTTTTATCTTGAAGTAGTGTCTTTACCTGTTTACATCATGTGGCTTCGTGCACTGTCTGATGCGATCTCCACAAAAAGATAAAAATGAAATATCACTTTTTAAAAAATATTTATTCTCGCTGAACCTTTTTAAGAATTAAGACTATTTTAGTCTATTTTGACTATTTAACTATATACGTTGAATTTTTTTTTTTCATTTCATCAGCCAATAAACAATATAGTTGTTAAGAAAAACAGATTAAAAAATAAAAACAGATTAGTTTTAAGATCCCAGAGTGGTAGCGGTCGTTATGATTCGATTCGATGCGTGGTTCGGGAATTGAAATTTTCTCACAAAATGGACGTTTTACGACCTTAATTTTTCTTTTTGAAATCTCTGTCGTTTCAGTTTCGAAAACTTTCATGAATTGTGGTTTGATTGTTCATCCATTTCATTTTTACATACTTTACATTTTTTTCTTTTTGGTCCCCCAAAGGAAGGTGGATCTGTAAATTCACTGTAAATTCACTCTCGTCCGTTCGTCTGTCCGCACTTTTCTCAATAACTATGCCTTGAAATTTTTTGAAATTTTGCTCAAACATTAAACATGATGTGAGTAAAAAAAGTAACAGAACGGATTTTCCGGGAAAACTCCGGTTGCCCCCTGGGGGTGCGTTTCAGGTTAAAATGGCCAAAATTAACACTTTTGTGCTTATAAAAAAAAAAACTGATGCCTTGGATTTTTATAAAACTTCATGAAAAGTTGTAACTAACTGATTTCTATATAATTTTGTTTGTCTATACTTCGCAATGACTCTTGGGTGTGCCGAGGGGCTCTTTTAGGGCTAATAAAAACACTCCATTTTTGGGACTATTTTACCATATTTGTCCAAATTTTTCTGTGTATGTCTATTTATTAGCAGTTTTGCATGGTGCTGAACTCAAATTTAAATATTTTAAGGACTTTGGGGGCTAAATGGGGGCGGGGGCAAATGATGGATTTAGTCATTTCTTTTTCTGCATGGTGCAGAACTCAAATTTCCATATGTTGAGGTCTAAAACTGCACCGTATGTTCATTTTCACAGGGATTTAATGTCCCCTGGAGACTTTTTGGGTTAAATGTTGGGCGGGGGGAGCAAATGCTGAACTTGATAAAAATTTTTATGCCCTGTTCACTGTGCACTCACGGGGGACCATGCATGCTTCAGTTCTCTCTCTCTCTCTCTCTCTCTCTCTCTATCCATCTATTTATCTATCTATCTTCTGTATATCATTTCACTGATCTTCCTTATTAAACTGGAATGCGATATCTGATGCAAAAAATATCTTTGTTATGAGGGTGGGGGGGCTTTTTCATATCTGGAAATCATACAAATCATACCCAAATGTCATACGAACTAACTAAAGCCGATCTTTCTAACGTATGGAACTATCACAGAAGTGAAAAGGTAGATTCAAATAAAATAAAAGCTGTCAAATCAAACCATTAATTCTGACTACCCTGTTTTTATCTGTTATTATTGTACCAGATTATTTGTAACATTGTTTTGTAAAGTAATACTTAACTAGAAAGGATGCCCGGCGTAGCCCGGTCGTAAAATACGCTTAAACATATTTTAATTCATGCAGATTTCGTATATATTATTATAGAACCAATTTTCTATTGATTCTTAGATATTATACAGTTGTGGTTTCAAACATAAAAATATATATCCATATGACTTGGGTCATCAGCTTGAATCGAAACCGAAACAATAACTTATGAAAAAAAGCAATATATATATATATATATATATATATATATATATATATATATATATATATTCTTCTCACACGAAAGCACAGGACACAAAATGTTTTCTATTATAATGCATCTATCTAACTAACTAATAAGTGGTTCTGCTTGCGAGGGGGGGATTAGCTGGATCTTCAATTTCTATTCTTTGTCGATGTTTTAAATTTTAATCTATTTTTTTCTCGTTATGCAACCTGTAAAAAATTTTGACACGTATTTCTTTTAATTTTAAGATTTCAGGTGAAAATTTTATAACCTACTTACGTAGGATATAGTTTAGTTCCTTCGACTATAACCTATATACTTTAGTTCCTACAGCTATAATTGAAACCGAAACCAAAACTTATGAAGAATTCTTAGTAAAATTATTTACAAAAAAAAAAAAATAGATGACTTGAGTGCAATCAGCTATAATCGAAACCGCAACCAAAACTTATGAAGAAATCTTGGTAAAATAATTTATAACTAGAAATAGAAAGTCATCTTCGATTATAGAAATCTCACCTGTCTATTTAAATGTATTTAAATGTATGTATATATGTGTGTGTATGTATGTATGTATGTATGTCTACCTAAACCTTTCAACAGAGGCGACGGATTTTCACAAGATTGGTATCAGTTTTGAAGATCGACCCTTCGGACGACAAATATCGAAAAATTGGCCCAAAACATTAATTCCTTCACCCTGAACTAGCCACTTTTCTACAGGGACGGATCGCTTTTATCGCTGATGTTTTCGAAATTTATCCCCTCTTTTCGATTGTCTAGCATAATTTAAACTACCTCACCTCCGGTTTTGTGATGGACGCAACAGCAAAGACGTCCCTTTTTTCTTGTTCTTTTCCTTTTTCGTATGGGTTCGAGCCTGTCCTCCTAGTACCACTTTTTTTTTTTTTTTTGCTCAACACACGCCTCAAAACACCCGGGCAACACCGGGCACACAGGCTAGTGCGTATATAAAAAGATAAAATATATAGTTAACTTCTGAATGTATATCTGCCCATGCGACGACTTACGTCTGTGAAATGTCATTTTTTTCCAATTTTGATTGTTTAGCAGATATTTTTACTGGGTAAACACCAAACAAAATTTGTTTCACATGTCAAAATCCGCTATATATCATGTTTCAAGTATGCAGATCAAAAGTTAATTGTGGAGTTTGGTAAAGACCGTTCCTCACACATAGAGACAAGGTGACACACACACACACACACACACACACACACACACACACACACACATATATATATATATATATATATATATATATATATACTGAAAAACCTCCTGGTGTTGATCGGTCATAAAATACGCTTAATATGATATTTTACTTTCTAAAGATTTTCTGTTTATTATTATACAGTCTATCGATTATTATATTGTAGCCAATAAATAGATAGATATATAAATTGGATTCCTTCGATCACAATATGCTAATTGTTTTCTACTGCTTCCCCTTATCAATCGCAAAAAAAAATAAGAAAAGAAAAAAAATCATCGTTTAGCTAACGAAAATGATTCAGAACAAAAAAAAAGAATATTTATTGAGTTTAAAATTCTCGGATTTGACGTTTCTATGATTTAATCTCTGTCGATTCACTCTCGTTATCAATTGCACCTGCAGACGCGCCTCAGGAGGCAGAAAAGAACATATGTGCTCTGCTGATCGTCGGAGAAGACATTTATCTAAATCAAATTTTGTTACTTTTCTTTCTTTCGGTGATTTGATCTGAACTGACTCTCAGTTTAAACGTTAGCACATATTTACACAAACGCGTAGAAGATGCATTGCCCCGTATTAAATACACGTGTGCTCGTTTCAGCATCACATGGTAATAGTAATTGTGTGTTAGGGTGCATCGTTTAATTTATATCACGTATCACGACTCTGATCGACTTTCTGCCAACTATTCAAAGCCCACCAAACTGCTACAAAGAATTTCGAAGGTATTGGCCGATTGTTCAATTCACCATATAAAAGATGTCATCAATTTAAGGTAAAGATCTACTCTATCTCATTAAATAATAACGCATATATATAAAAGTGTCAAATGCTGATACTTCCGTTGCCTTAATGATGCAATGGATTTGGATGACTTGACAAAAAATAATGATAATTCCAAGTAGCCTCGAAAATAACCATACACCGGATCAGTGATGATTTGAATTCTACGAACACTACCAATAAAAAAAATAATGCTGTGATACAATTTATATGGTTACCTTTAATCATTATATACATATTTTCAGTTCACCAACGTTTCATTATATATATATATATACAATTTACTAACGTTTAATTATATATATATATGTGTGTGTGTGTGCGTGTGTGTCTTTCCAATTTACTAACGTTCCATTATATATGTATTTCCAATTCACCAACGTTTCATTATATATATTTCCAATTTACCAACGTTTAATTATATATATATATATATATATATATATATATATATATATATATATATATATATATATATATATATATATACAGTGATGATCATATTTATTGGCACGGTAAAATAAAAGTTAAATTTTGTCTAATAAATTCTAAAAAAGGGATTAAATTAAAGAAAATAACAAAGTATATTATGTATTTTTAACTGGCCTTTCCGATGCAGCAATCGGATTTTAGAAAAAATAAATAACAAAGGAACAACAAACATAATTGCAAAGAACCCTTGTTCAAAATTATTGGCACGATTTATTTAATAATCAATTGTATAGCCTTTGGCCTTGATTACCTTCCTCAGTCGCTTTTCATAGTTTACAACCAAGTTGTTGCACTCTTCAGTAGTAATTTTAGCCCACTCTTCCTGACAATAATCCTCCAATTGAATAAGATTCTTAGGCTTCCTTTGCATTACCCTCAATTTTAATGTTCTCCATAAATTTTCAATTGGATTAAGGTCTGGGCTTTGTGATGGCCACTCCAAAACATTAATATGATTGTCCTCAAGCCATTTCTTAGTCAGTTTAGCCGAATGCTTTGGGTCATTATCTTGCATGAACCACCAACGACGACCAAGTGAGAGCTCTTTAGCAGAGTCTTTCAAGTTTTCATCCAATATTTTAACATAATCTTCCTTTTTTATGCTACCTGTGACCTTAACAAGTCGCCCTGGTCCAGAGGCAACAAAGGATCCCCAAAACATCAAACTGCCTCCACCGTGCTTCACTGTGGGTATGGTGTTCTTAGGCAGGAAAGCTTCGCCAGATTTTCTGTAAATATAAGACACTTTATTATGGTCAAATAACTCTATTTTCGTTTCGTCAGTCCATAGAACACGTTTCCAGAATGCAACATCTTTATCAATATGACGTTTTGCAAAGGCTAGCCTTGCTTTCAGGTGCATAGGCTTCAATAAGGGAGTCTTTCTCGGACGACATGCTTTTAAACCAGCTCTCTTCAAAACTCTACCAACTGTATGTCGAGATACATTCACTCCAGAGGTGCTCTGTTCATCAACAATCTCCCCAACAGAGATCCTTGGGTTTTGTTTTACTTGTCGAACAATTTTCCGTTCATCTCTTGGGGAAAGAATCCTTTTTCTCCCTCTACCCTCTAAACTCATAACGTGGCCTTGCGATTTGAACTTGTTTATTATGGCTCTAACAGTGGATTTGGGAAGGTTTAGCTTCTTTGAAATCTTATCATAGCCCTCCCCATTGGTATGGCATGCTACAACAAGCTTCCTGACGTTTTCGCTGTGTTCCTTAGTTTTAACCATGGCGATTGAAAATTATAATTTAGTCACTTATAATAGTTTAAATAAATCGCTATCTAAAAATTATCTGAAAAAAATTATTCACTGAATTAGCGTTAAACAAGCATAATATGGCTATAAAAAAGTTCAGAAAGCACGTAAACCGGAAATTGATTGATATTATACTGATACTAAAAGAAAAACAAAGCCGTGCCAGAATTTTGAACAAGGGTTTTTTGCAATTATGTTTGTTGGTCCTTTGTTATTTATTTTTTCTAAAATCCGATTGCTGCATCGGAAAGGCCAGTTAAAAATACATAAAATTATATCTTCGTATATTAATTTTGTGATATATATATTAAAGATCTTCATAGTTTTTTTTAATAACTTTGGACTCTCCATAATAGTTTAACCAAACAAGAAAACAGCTAACTTCTTAGATATCTCACTTAATCTTAACTCTGAAACATACAGCTTATACCATCAGCCAAACCTCACACTATTAAATGTGCATAATTTTTCAAAGCACCCTAATTCAATAATTGAATCCATAATACCTCCAATCTCTACCAGAATCTCGAGGCTTTCAGCTGACAAAAAGACCTTTCTTCAAAACTCCATGTTTTATAAATTCGAGTTATACGGAAAAGATAAAATGTAAGCAGAAAAACCAAGAAACTCGCCGCTTACCCTCAGTAATTACGCATATGTCCAGAACTAAAATAAATCACAAATTTTCAAGTAATAGCAATAATAATGGCAACCATACTAACCACAAGAGCACTAACATAAACAGATCTTCCACTAGAAAAAGAACGAGGAGAAAGAATAATATTTGGTTTAGTCCCCCTTTTAGCTCCAATTTAAAAACTAGTATCCCCAAGGAATTCTTTAATATTGTTGAAAATTCTTTTAGTTACCCGAATAGGTATAGCACTTTATTTAACAAAACTTCTATCAAGATATCATACGCTACCATGCATAATTTAGCCCAGACAATCATAACCTCTAATAACAAGAAAATTAAAGATTTATTCATGTACTGTAACTGCGATACCATCTAAATCCCTCCAAAGAAACGCCACTAATCTTTCCCAACAGCCAATATTTCGTCAAACAAATGGTAATGAAGTAATAATATCCCCACCCATTCCATCATTTCCTATCCTAACCTTAATAACAATCTAATATTAAATACAAACAACAGTATCCACAATGCACCCAAAACATACACATACATCGGATCCACTTCTACTTTAATAAAGCAGAGAATCTCTAACCACACATCATCTTTTAGCAATAAAAACACAAATAGTAACCAGGGGACTTCTTTGGCTACTTTAATTAAAATCTTAAATCTAAGAATATTCGCTTCTCAATTAATTGGAGTATTATATGTAAATCGCAATCTTACACCTCTGGATATAATATTGTAACCTCTGTCTTTCTGAGGCAGGTAGGATAATAACGTCTCCTCAATCTAAAAATGTAATCAATACAAAGAGTGAGCTGATTTTCTAATGCAAGCATAGGGCAAAATACAAGTATTGCAATTTTGAATTACATAGTCCCTCTGTTAAAATTTAAAATATAAATACATTAGGATTTTTTTTTTACAACTATACATTCGTATTATTGTAGTTTTTCAGCCTATACTACCGGACTTTATCATCTTGTTTTACCTAGTTTATTGCTTTTATCTTGAGAATTATAGAAATAATCAATACTGCTATCGGCTGTTATTATGTTATTTTATTTTTTTACATATTAAGATAGATAGTACTCCTAAATTATGCATATTTCTATGTATGTGTATATTTTTATATTTATATATTTATGTATTTGTTTATTTGTATATATATATGTATATATATATATATTTATATATATATATATATATATATATATATATATATATATATATACTCATATATCTCATAACCATATATATATATAACTATAACCATAATTTTTTTTTCTTTTATCAATACATTTTCAATTATTAACTTTCTCTCACTAGTTATTTCTTTATTTATTTAGACTATTTTTAACATCAGATTTTTCGAGTTTCGATACTTACCGGATGAATTTCTGTACAAAACATATCTAAGATATATAAATTAGCTTTGTGTGAAATTTGTAAAAAGATTGGCTCAGCTGTTTCGGAATCTATGAGGAAGGAACTCACACACACAGACAACGTGACTGTCTCATAATAGTATTGTATATACAGTGGCTCCATAAAGAATGTTCCCACTTGTCATTTTTTTCAAAAACCGCAAATTTAAGCTAAATTGAATGTAACTGTTTAAATAATCTACAGGGTGGTCAAAAAGTCAGGTAACATGTTAAAGGTAGAAAAAACAATATGATCCATTATAATCTCTATTCGTTTAATATTATTTGTTTAAATATTTGAGTGTAATATATAAACTTTAATTTTAAATCTAGATTGCTTTTTAAATTTTAAATCTGTATTGCTAATATCGTTTTTCTTTAAAATGTTACCTGACTTTTTGACCACCCTGTATACCGCATTTGATTTGCCTTTTATTCCTCTATAATTCTACCTATTCATATCTGACTTTTAACTAAAGAAAATATTGTTTACGCCAATTTAAAAAATATATATAACTTTCAACAGGACAGCTTTGTTTTCGAGAAAATGAATGATGCTTTCCGTATGATCCCGCTTCCAGCGTTTATCTTTATGCTAGAGTGAAACTCTTGAATGCCACACAGGTCATCGTTAATAAAATTCACAGTCCTTTCTGCAATTCAACCATAATTGGTATAAATATATTGTAGTCAATATCTGACTTGTTCAATAATTTTCAGTCATGGATGAAGAACACTTTTTGTTTTAGAGCCGTTCAATTAGTAGCACATTAAGAGACTGCGTACAAAATTGTCAATACCTTAAAGACATGCCTCTGATAATCAGCTCGGATACACATTTGATACACACCTCTAACACGCGCCTCTTACACACACCTCTGATCCATCTATGTTTCCGTTCAGTCTTGAAAGACAAAGGATACTCCTTAGGGACAGTAGCGCCCGTAATTGTGAGGCAAGGGTTGCGCAATCATCAACCACACCTCTCTTGAATCGGCACTGTTTGAGTCCAGTGGCAAGGACAAGACCAGGACGACTGGAAACCATGCCAAGATAAGCAGAGAGCATATACAGCATCTGAAAGCCCCAAATGGTCACCCATTTAGTACTGACTAGGTTCAACGTTGCTTAACTTCGGTGATCCAGCAAGAACCGGTGTGTCAACGTAATTAAGCCGTATGCCTCTGATACTCATCTCTGATACATACAATTGATACACACCTCTAACACAAACACCTCTAACGTACACACCTCTTACACACATCTCTGATACTCAGCTCAGGTACACCATTGATGCACACCTCTAACACGCACCTCTTACACACATCTCTGATACTCAGCTCTGATACACACCTCTTACATACACCTCTAACACATACATCTGATACTCATCTTTGATACACACCTCTAATACAGACCTCTTACACACACCTCTAACGTACCTTTGACACACACCTGTAATGTTTATCCTTGATATACACTTCTAACACACACACACACACACACCTCTTATAGACATTTCCGATACAAACCTTTGATATACACCTTAACACACCTCTTACACACATCTCCGATAATCATGTCTGACATCCACCTCTGATACACATCTCTGACCAGCACCTCCGATATACACATCTGATACACATTATCTTTGAGATAATCCAATAACAAGAATATATAGGATTAAAGTACGCTAAGTGTGAAACCAACTTATTCCACTGATGAAACGAGCACCAAAGTGTCCACGCAAATTGTGACTCGAATTTATTCGTACTACATATGCTTAGATTGGAGTAATAATTTTGAACGTTATAAACGATTCGTTATGTGTCATATTTAAGAAGGTGTTATTCATATTATTATTTTATTTCAATAATTTAGCAATTTTAAGTTAATTAAATGGTATAACACGGTCCAACGCTATAAGTGCAGTGCACCTTAATACAAAATTATATAACCATTGGATTCTTAGTCATTGATTAACCGTGGATCTTAATAAAAAGTCGATTACTGATTCGATCACAGACTGTGCGCAATAGTAATTAATCCGTGCGTCATTAACAATGAATCATTAATTCATCATCAATTTTACTCGAGAAAAATACGTTTGATCTCTGCTTAAGGATTTGTTGCTTACTGCATCCTGAATATATTCATAAATTACATATCTATATATCTATAAAAGTGAAAATGTATGTGTGTGTGTATGTGTGTGTGTGTACATTTCCCTACCAATTTACTCTGTCAATTTTCGGTCTAGAGACTCGAGATTTGACATAAGGAGTATTGAGATTTGGGTAAATCTTCTAAATCGGTTTTCGGCCAGAAATTTGCTGTTAAGGGGTGAAAGTTCAACGATTTGATCTTTGAATACTCTACCAAACTGCTCCGCCAATTTTCGGTCTAAACACTCGAAATTTTAAATGTAGATGAATTGAACATGGGTCAGATTTTTTAATTTGATTTGAGCCCCCCCTCCAAATAAATGTTAAGTGGTTAAAATTGGGGTCAAAGTTTTTTTAAAAAATTGACCTCTGCGGTCTCTACCAAATTACTCAGCCAATTTCTGGTCTAACATTTGAAATGATACATAAAGCGTATTACAATATAGGGCAAGTTATGAACAGTATATAGGGTTCGAGCAACGCTGGGTGTAACTGCTAGTTATACTATAAAATATATTGTGTAGCAATAATTAGATACGGAGTGCGTAAAAGTAAGTTTAAATTGAAATTTATATGATATATAGTGCAAAATTATAAATAAATTATATTTATTTATTGCTGAAACGAAATGGGGGTTTACACAATTGGGCTATTGCAACAAAGAAGCCGTCATTTTAACGACTCATCACGAAATACTGTAATTGTACATTTTAACTTATAATATTTCATCTTTTAGACTTGTGATGCTTACCGGCCTTGATGATTGTTTCTTCGGGTTGTTCGGTGCAGATAGTAAAGCCACCACAGCACAAACCATTAACAAACCTTCATCCGCATCACTCGCGGTCAGCCTCTCTTCTGAGCCATTCTTAAATCCCTATGATGCGTTTATACGGTATATATCACGTTTGACACACCGGTTCCCGTCAGATCACCGAAGTTAAGCAACAATGAGCCTGGCCAGTGCCATATGGGTGACTATTTGGGACTTCCAGGTGCTGTATGTGCTCTCCGCAACCCTTGTCCACCGGACTCCAGCAGTGCTGATTCAAGAGAGGTGTGGTTGGAGATTGCGAAACCCTTGCCACACAATTACTATTACAAGAACAGAGGCATGGATGATGCGTTTGTATTTTTGTAGCCGTGACATGGCAGCCAAAATTTCCATCTTCTCTTTTCCATCTCCTTGTCTTTTCCTTTTCCCTCTCCAAAACGTTATTTTAATCGACACATAAGATTATAACATATCTAATATTTGTATAATATAATATAATTGTATAACATAATATAATATAATTGTATAACATATTTTTTTAAAAAGCCAAATTCGGTGCTGTGTGAGCGAATGAAAAACAATATAAAATAGATGTTTAGGTCGACTTCCGATCATCTTCAGTGAATTATAGCTATAAATTTATTGCCTTATTGTCACGTTATATTGACGAACACTGTCGTTGAATGGCTAATGTCTTATTTTACGAACAGCGCGCCAAAAGTAATGCTTCTTATTTTAATTTCGCCCGAATGGACCAGAGGGATCACAAATTGCTAATTGTTATGAAAACTGAACTTATGCATTCATGACCTGAAAGTTTCGTCTCTCTGTTGCAGACATTGACATTGTGAGACTCTAAAAAAGCAATCCCTGTCATCGGCGTCCATCAGAAGCATAGGTGTGACATTGAATTTTGGCAAATGTGCATTGAGAATGCTGGTGGTTTAGAATAAAAAATAAATTCTGAAACACAAAGGTCGTTCGTTTTAAGACTTCCGTCTTTGTAGCTCTTCAACTTATTGAGTTTAAACAAAACTATGGGGCTTTACCTTTGTAACGACCTTCGTATGACAAAGCGCGCTCCGGACACCCCTGCACAGCCATCATTCATCGCTGATAAAAAAATGCATTGAGAATGGTTGTGACTATGTAAGAAAAAATAATCGTTTGTTTTAATAGTACCGCTCCCGTCTTCGTAGCTCCTCAACTTTCTTAGTTAAAAAAAAAGCAGGTTTTCCTTTAGAAACGACCCTCGTATGCGTAGAGATGGTGCTGATATGATTGCAATTGGTATTTGTCGTTATAGCTCGACAATTAAATAAGGAGAAAAATACGTTTTTTTATAATTCACTGAATATCAACAGGGCTGACAGTAATATTTTATTTATACTTTTTTATATATTATTTAAAACTCTTTCATTCATGGCTTCTTGCACAAAGATTGGTTTTCTTGAACGAAATTGTAATTAAAATCACTTTAGATTGATATTCTTTCTCCATATGCATATATATATATATATATATATATATATATATATATATATATATATATATATATGCATATAAAAGTGAACGTATCTGTATGTGAGTGTGTCTGTGAATGTGTGTGTGTGTACATTTCCCTACGCAATAACTCTGTCAATTTTTAGTCTACAGACTCGAAATTTGATATACAGGATACTGAGATTTGGGAAAATCTACGTGATCGGGTTTCGGACAAAGATTTCGCTGTTAAGGGGTCAAAGTTCAACGATTTGACCTTTGAGAACTCTACCAAACTCCTCCGACAATTTTGGGTCCACACACTTGACATTTTAGATATTCGTTCCTTGGACAGGAATCTAACTTAATAACTTGATTTGAGATAAAACAATAAACATTAAGGGGTCATAATAGGGGTCAAAGTTTTTAAAATTACCGTTTTTTTTCTTTGTTTTTATTATTAAACGTAACATTCAATTTCTTTAAAAAGATGAAGTAAAAAAAAAAACGCAAAGAAATGAGACATGTGCGTGCGAGTATTATGTTTTTCCTAAACAGTTCACATACTGTAAGTAAAAAAATACTCGTGCTGAGATCGAAACAAAAACCTTAAGACAGTGAGTCAAGAACGATAACCATCAGGCCAACTTGATACGTATTACAATGAGGTTCTAAACAGCGAATTGATGGAAACAACACGATCAACTAGTCAAACGAACTGAAACAAAAGCGGCAATGAATAGATCAGATAATTATTTTTTTTATCGTAGTGCTATTGTACTGTTTATATTTCAGAGTTCTACAGAAATCTATAATATAAATCTCACCTGTCTGTTTAAATGTATGTATTTATGTATGTATATATATTTGCCTAAAACTTTCGACAGAGGCGACGGATTTTCACAAGGTTGGTATCATTTTGAAGCGCAACCCTTCGGACGACAAATATCGAAAAACTGGCTAAAAACATTAATTCCTTCATCCTTACAGTTAGGGATTGCTTTTTTCGCTGAAGTTTTCGAAAGTCATCCACTCTTTTCAATTGTCTAGCCTTAATATAAACCTACGTAACTTCCGGTTTGACGATGGGCGCTAAAGCAAAGACGTTACGTTTTTGTTTTGTTTTTTTTTTGTTTTTTTGTTTTTTTCACGTTCCTTGCCTACTTTGCGCTATCGGTTGTATTGACTTCGCTTAATTTCAACGTTCCGAACCTCTGGTCGGACGTGGAAGACATCGGCAAACACATTACCTTTTTTTCCTCCTTCGCGTTACATGTTCCAGACTTCCTACAACCACTTTTTTTCTCTCTCTCTCCACTAGAACTGCTTACTTTTGTCGCCCCCTCCCCCGCTACTACCAATTTATTTTTTTTATCTCCCCATATCCGGGGAATCCTGCTACTATACAACTTTTTAACGCCTTTTAATTACCCCCCCCGGTGGTCCGTACTACACCTCCACTCACCTGGGTACTCCCGCTAGTCTAATATATAAAACTCAAAATGTGTTTGTGTGTGTTTGTATGTCTCGCAAAAACTTTCAACACACGCGACAGATCCTCACAAAATCGGGATCGTTACAAAGGCTGTCTCCCGGACGACAAATATCCAAAAATTCGCCCAAAACATGAATTACTTCACCCTAACTCGGCCGTTTTTTTACAAGGAGTAGTCGCTTTTTTCGTCGACATTTCGAACGCCATCGTCTGCGTTCGATTAACTACCCTTAATTCCAACGCTCGCGACTTCCGGTTTCGCAATAGACGCATCAACTAAGATGTTACTTTTTTTCACCTTCTTTTCCTTCTTTGCGTTACACATTCGAGCCTGTCTACCTACTACCACTTTTTTAATACCGCTCTCCACACCAGCTGCCTACTGTTGTTTTGATTCCCCCTCCCCCGCTACTATCACTTTTTAAAACATCTCTCTGCACCGGGGTTCCCTTACTGTATCACCTCTATACACCCGGGTAACGCCAGGTCCCTCGCTAATATTCTATAAAATGCACGTCGTAATTTCTTGTCTTCATTCTATTGTTTTGAGGCAAATATATGTTTCTGTTTTGACGAACAACAGAATATTTACACATGTTAAAGCATACAATTACAATGGTTGTGACAATTCTATTTTTTTTAAAACAATCTGCCTGAAAACATGTCTACGGAAGATTATTCGTGGATTTATGCTTGTCTATCATTTATACGTGTTGCGAAATATCAATACATTCTGAGTTATTTCATGTTAGAAATTATACAGTGTAAACTGATAATATATGAAAAATGCAAACACCAAATATTATTACTTGTATGGTTTAAAACATGGGCTTTATGTTGTACTGTCTGGATTATTCGGATAACTGATCTCATATTAGGTGTTATTCTCACAATGGTTTCGATCGATGTAACCTCCGATCTTCTTCAAATGTATCTTGTCGAAATCGGTAATTTTTACGTCGAACTCGGAAATCTTTCTATTGAACTCGGCAGTTTTTCTGTCAAACTCGGGAATCTTTCGGTCGAATCCGGCAATATTTACGTCGAACTCGGGAATCTGCACGGAATTTTGAACAGAACTCTTTATTCTATCCACAGTACTAGAATACTCTTGTTCCGTCAACCATGTCCAAATAAAAGTCATAAGTAAGGATGTGACAACAGCATATTCTTTTCATTGTTTTGACTCTTGAGTATATATCCGTTCATATCTTATATGTTTTTATATAGACTTGTGTGGTTCTCGGTTTATTGACTATGTCTTACTGTGTCGGATATATACTTAAGAGTCAAAATGAAAAGATATTCTGCTGTTTGAACTTTTGGGAATTATAATCGAGAAAAATAGGAGTCATGAACTGAGAAAGAACTGAGTGGCATTTATAAATGTTGATTAAAAAAGATCTTGTGTTATTATGGTAAATTGTGGAAAAAATTTCGAAGTGTATGTTGAAAAAGAGACTTAATGATTCTAATTGAACTCTCTGATTTTTATTGACATTTTTGTGAACTCTTGTATGAAAAAAGGGAGGAGAACCCTCGTCTTGAAGGCAGCTATCAGCCTATATGCATGCCCTGAGTAATACCGCGTAAATATGCTGCGATTGTGCGTTAAAGGTTAATTTAATCCCGGACAGCGGCAAGTGACCTATAAAAAGGGACGACTTTATTGTGTTTGATAATTTTATTTTTTTTGTTTGGGGCAATGACAGATATTTTTCTTGTTTGGGGCAATGACAGAAACATATTTGTTATTGTTTAAAGCAATGACAGGAAATGTCAGAATAAGGAGAGATGACATTCGTCTGGCCTGAGGAACCCCGGCTCGGACGTTCTGGGTTTCTGAGTAGAGAAATTGACAGGGCTTGACCCTTTGAGGTCGTGTGAAAAGGATTTCATTTTTTTGTCCCAGATTTACAAACTGCGGACGAATTGCTGAGATGCACACACAAAAAATGTATCTGGGGATTTCCCAGAAAGCGTCTCGGACCCTGATGGTTTTATCAGATCGCCAGACCCACCCCGTCACCTTAGTATAAGAACGGGTACTCGGGTCAAAGGAGACAGATTGAAGCCAAATCTCGAGAGAAACATACGCTCCCGGAGGACGCCACACTCCCCTCCATCCATCCTGACCGCCATCGTGAGAACGAAGAATAAGATTTTGGGAAAGTCTTGATATTTTTTGGTGTAATCAAACTGAACGTTGTATATATGTAAAAACTTGAACTTTCGTGGAATTAACTTGTTTCGTAGTTAGAAACCCTGAGTTTGTCTTTCTTTTTCTGGCATACATGCGAAGCTATTTGATTTTCAGCAGAATCGACATGGAGCTGAGACGCTGAGAAACTATGTGAAGGATTCCCGGAGAATAGGCGAGCACGACCAACAGTTTCGATGAGGCCAGCAATCAATTGCTGACCTGAGCGGGAAACCTTTCACATGCCGACGTGGCTGCCGAGGTACTTTTGCAGGTCAGAGTGCCCCTCCTCGGGGACGCTAACTTCTCAATCCCACTTTTCGACACTAGTATTGCAGTATCATATAGTAAGCTGCTTCATTCACAAGGAAAATCATCGCACTAAATGCATGTGATTGTTTTTATTTCAACGAAGGAAAGTTTTTTTTTTGTTGATTGACATTTCAGATTGCGCTTTAAAGAGTTTTTCTCCTTAACTCTTTTTACCTCCTTCCTTCTTATTTTCTCTTTGTTCTTATTTGTGTCCTCTCCTTATACTACTCCCCTTCCTCATACTGTAAATCGCGCCTGGCATACACACGTTCATCCTTTTATTTACTCACTCATTAATATTCTCTCTCTCTCTCTCTCTCTCTCTCTCTCTCTCTCTCTCTCTCTCTCTCTCTCTCTCTCTCTCTCTCTTATTTGCTTTACTTGCCTCCTCAAGAGGGGAGAGTTAGACATGAGATCGGTTTTTAATTTGGGAGTAAAACCAGCTCCGCAAAAAGGGTCACTCTGGTTAGTAACAAATTTTTTTTCAAAGTGTATCAGTCATGAAGGATTTCTCCTCCATTAACCGAAAAGGTGTAATGCAGCATCCGAAGAACAGATACTACACTTTTATATTGGCCCGAAGGCCAGGATTCCTCGAAAATACATACATTTAAGTTGAGATGGCGTTTTTTTAAATATGAACGAATGAAAGGCATATTTTATTTATTTATTTATTGACAATTAATTCCGCGTTATTCGTTTCCACTTTCCTCTGCCTATTCTCTTCCTTATGTTGGCAGTCATGTATATATCGAGGCCAGACAACATAATTAGACTAATATATTCTGTGTAGACAACTAGCAAGCTGTTCAGCTGTGTCCAGTCTTAAAATACGCTTAAATATGATATTTTAATTCATGCAGATTTCATATTTAGTATATTCAATATTTCATTCATTATTATATTGTACCCAATATATAGTAGTAATTTCAAAAGTAGAAACAAAAAATATTACTTGGGTGCCATCAATTAAAATCGAAACCAAAACATATAGCTTTATACGCGTGACATTAAGATCTAAATCCATACGCATATATAAAACTTGAGAAATAACGTTGTTAAAAATAAAAATGTATATTTGCTCATGCATAAAAATAACGCGTTTAGTCGACTTACGCCTGCCAAGTTCCAATTTTTGCCGATTTTGGTTTCTTAACGGCGATTGACATCGGCTAAAAATAAAATCGTGTTTGTTCCCTATATATCAACTTTCAAGGTCATTCTCTCTCTCTCTCTCTCTCTCTCTCTCTCGCACACACACACACACACATAACTGTATATATATATGTGTGTGGGGGGGTCCTTCTCTGTCCACCTGTCTGCGGGAGAAACGGTTTCTACCAAACTACTTTTTCAATTTTGGGTCTACAGTTTAATAAGTGTAAATAAAATATGTTACATAAATATTATATATATATATATATATATATATATATATATATATATATATATCCATGCGGAAATTTTATAGCAAGCTCCACTCTTCCCAATGGTTTACTTCGACTTGCTCAACTGCCATTGCTTGCGTACGGCAGATTTAACCCACATAAGTCCAGTTCAAACAGAAAGAAGTATATAGAAGCTAGAAGTAACGTTAAGAAAGAAATAGCGACAGATAAGAAAGAATTTACTGAAACCACTAAAAAACGCATCGAAGCACAAAAATTAGGAACTCGAGACTTCTGTAAAATTTACAACAGTGTAGTAAATAATAGGCAATCAACAATTCCCCCACTAACCAACAATCACAAGGTTGTTTGCTCAGAAACCAAGAAGGCTAACATGCTTGCCAGTCGGTTTGCCTCAAACTCCACACTGGACCCTTCTAACCACCCCCTCCTTTACTTTCCTTTGCAGACAGACGCCACACTAGACGATCTGAAAATCATCCCTTCTCAGGTGCATGCTATCATAAAAAACCTTGACACTTCAAAAGCATTTGGACCTGATCTCATCCCGGCCGTGCTATTAAAAAAGTGTTCCGCCAAAGTAGCTCAAGTTCTCTCCAAACTCTACAACAAATGCTTTAATGAATCTTGCTTTCCGGACTGCTGGAAAACTGCTTCTGTAGTACCAGTTTTCAAGAATTCTGGCGAAAGAACTGACCCATTAAATTATCACCCCATTAGCCTCCTCCCACTTTTGCCAAAATATTGGAGTCCATAATTAACCATGCTCTAGTCCTTACAGATGCTAAACTTCTGACTGACCAACAATATGGATTTAGGCAAGCCCGTTCAACAGCAGACATCCTAACTGTAATCTCTGAACATATATACCATTCACTTGACACGCAGGGAGGGTATAGCGGTAGCTCTAGATATATCTAAGGCTTTTGATAGGATATGGCATGAGAGTCTACTCAGGAAAATTAGATCATACGGTATCACTGGTAGAATACTTAACATAATTACATCCTTCTTAAATAAGAGAAAAATCCAGGTTGTCCTCGACGGCTGTGCATCTAAACAATATGATATAAATGCGGGAGTGCCTCAAGGGTCTATACTTTGATCTCTATTATTCCTAATATTCATAAATGACCTCCCCGACAAAATTGCCTCTGAGGTGGGTATATATGCTGATGACACCACACTCTACAACAGGCACGTCAGGAAAACAAATGGAAACATATATAAAGAAATGGCAGAAACACTAGAGGATGACCTCCAATCTGTAGTGGAATGGGGACAAAATTGGATGGTCACGTTCAATGCTGCCAAGATTGAACTTGTTTCCTTCAATAACTAAATGAAACCTTCTCTACCACCAATATCAATGGTCAATGACGCGCTATCTGAAAGTACATCTTTTAAACTCCTTGTCCTAACGTTCATAGGAAACATGAGTTTGAACAATTACATTGAAAGCATTCCTGCTTCCCCAACCGTACTGATATGTAGAAGTTCAAGTGTAACGTGAACCGACATCTTGCTTCCCAACTCCCTACATAGTACCCTAGTAGCTGTTGCCCCTAATAGTAGCCCCCTACACCAAAGTAGGAGTGTGCCTTGTTTGGAGTGAAAATGTAATTAAATATATATATATATATATATTTATAAAGTGTATATATATATATATATGTGTGTGTGTGTGTGTGTGTGTGTGCGTATGTATGCATACACACACACGCATATGTATATATATATATATATATATATATATATATATAATAAAAATAGAAAGCTAGAATAAAATGAAAGAGAACTTAAGAAATCGAAAACAAGAAATGAGAAAAGTAGAGGAATTTAAAAAAAGAAAGGGAGAAATACTCGAAAGAGAAAAATACGAGCAAAGATGAAAAAAAAGAAAAAGAAATGAATGAATTTGAAGTATAGAAAAGCTGAAAGAGAAAGAAGAAAGAAGTTCAAGAGATATATTTGGTATTCTTATATAGCAACTCGAATTGCAGACAAACAAGTGCACAAATCGATGTCAGTAATTAGAAAATCTAATGACACGCTGACAAAATTTACTGTGCTTACACACACACACACACACACACACACACACACACACACACACATATATATATATATATATATATATATATATATAATGATTGCAACGTCTTGTCAGACGAGTGCCACTCACATAGACATTTAAAATCCATGAGCCCAAATGCCTAAGGGAGTATCTATACAAAGATGATGTTACAGAGTCTTAGCTTTGTACGACAGCTAAGTCTCTCTCTCTCGGTTCAAAATGTTGAGATCCAGCAACAAGCAAGAGCAAGATAGCCAGCAACAAATTAAACTGCAGACCAGCTTAATGCGGGTACTGGTCTCCCGCTTTATGGTTTTTTAAATCAGAGATTTGCTTCTCCTAGAAAGGTTGCCTTCACTACGGCTTACGGGAGCCCTCTCCACCCCAATACACATATACACACACAAATATACACGGTGCTAGTTGGCCGTTGACCCAGAAAAAGAGTTCATTCGCCCTTTGGAAGTTCTTGTTTTTAATCCTCCAGGGAGACTAGCCGCCCTCCTCACCAAACAAGTCTGGTGGGGGAACCAGTTTAGTCGCCGGTGACCCGACCATGAGGCAGGTAGTACTGGGTTACATGGTACCAGTAGCATATGACATGACCTGACACAATATAGTATATATATACTAGCTGGCCGGTCGGCATTGCCCGCTCGTACAATAGGCGTAAGTATGATATTTTGATTAATGCAGATTTTGTGTCTATTATTTATTTTGGACCAATATATAATAATAATTTAAAATTTTAAAAAAATAATGGCGCGTGTGCCACAACGGAGAATCGAAACAAATACGTTTAGCTCACGATTTATCTTTTCCTCTGACCTGAATGGCCGAGCTATTAAAACATGGTTGTTATAAGGCTAAAACGTAAAACATGAACTAATAGCTATTACGTTACGCAGGCATATTCGTAATCCCATCGTTCGACCTTCACCTGGCTAATTCTATTTTTTAAAATTTTCATTTTTTCGCATCGATTTCCCCCCTCCCCCCGGTAAAACCCATGTCTGCAGACCAAAAACTTGCAGAGGAGTTTGGTAAGCAATTTTTTTAAACAAATATATATACGCATACATAAATATATATAGAAAGAGGTTTATGTTTGCTATAAGCCTTTTTATTCATGCCTTTTATGCAAATATTACGCAAGTATAAATCATGTTGAATATCTGCATGAATATAATTACACGTAATTATTAACTAAAGATGATCATCCCATGAGAAAACCGGAAAGAAAATTAATAGGAAATTGATTTAAATGAATGTTTAAAAGAATATGCAAATTAGATAGTTCTTTTTCAGATTAATGCGATCCTACGACCAATATATAACAAAGTTGTATTTTCTTCAAAAATACAGAACTCCAGTATACGGTGGGCCTAGGATACGTTTTTTTTTTGTTTTTTTTGCAATCGGGAATACGATGTTTTCTGATCCTTGGTTACGGTATTTGCCTTGCCTTAGAGTGTTATTTATAATGTTATTTGATTATATACATGTGTATTATATACTGTACTGTATTTTGTTACTAATTTTTAATGCCGTATAAAAAAGGGTGTGTAATATGAATATACATACAAAAAATATATATATAGGAGTATAGATGGAGGAAGAAAAGGAAACAGAGTTTTATTTGCTGTTTTTTTTGTGTGTTTTTTTTAAATGAAAAACGTTTTTGAGTTAAACTCAACGTTATGGTAAATAAATAAAAAACGTTTTGATATTGTTTTTTTTTTTTTTTTTCGTCTAAAACGCAAACTGGCTGTATCGGGCATACGAAAACTTAGATCACAAACCATGAATACTGAAACGAATAAATTCTTGTGCAAAATTCTACAGAGTGACCCTCTCCCAAAAAAGAAACAGGCCTCAAATCAAATTAAGCCCCCTTTTTTAGTGTTTTGTCCGAATGAAATGAAACGTTGGTCATAACTAGTTTATTATATTCAAAACATCACATGAAAACACTAGGGTCTTTGGCCTTTTTACTCTACAGCATATGTTCTAGATGGACTCCATGTAGCTTTTGTTTTTTGGGGGGGTCACCCCGTATAACTATTTTTTTACACAATTTCGTTTCGTTTCAGTTAAGCTTTACTCCATTTTTACATAGGACAATACTTCCGGTCTTCTGTTAGACGCGATTTTTCAAACGTTTGTCTCGATTGTAGCATATTTACATATTTCAAATGTATTTTTTTATTACAAGCATAATAATAAATAGATTGTTGATTCAAAATGGTTCAATATTAAACAAAATCCATTGTATCGCCCATATACATTTTTATCGTATTATGCTCTCTGACGTCAATATATGTGATTGACTTTTTCGTTCGTTCTTCTCCTCTGACTCTCTTTTCGTTCAACCGCGAAAATATCTATGTTTACTTTTATTATATAGATTATTACAAAGTCTTGTTATCAGTCTTGATGTTGTTGCTATTATTATTATTATTATTATTATTATTATTATTATTATTAGTGGTGGTGGTGGGGCGTGTTAGCAGTAATAGTATGTACTCACTAAGAATTCTCGCACAGGTCATCATAGGAGATTACTCGCTGATAATAACCATGGTGTTCCCTGGGATCTGGGTGACAACAAGTCTCCCCATCGTTTTCAATATGCTTCATCTCTTTCGAAAACCTTTGCTAATAAATATCCGTTATCGGAACAGCCGTTATCCATTGATGTTTTGCGGGCAACAAACGAATTTTTCTTCAATGGGATTTGGTGGCAATAAGACTATTGAAGCTCCTTATCGTCTGCGCTGTTCCAGTGGAAGTCTGATTACTCCCCTACCTCCTTGGTCTTTCCAAGCTCCTTGAGCTTTTATATCTATTTTATGTGGTATCAGCTGAGATTGATGCCTTTTGTCATTAATATATTGCATTATTTTTTTTTCATTTATTTATTTATTTTTTATTCATTTTTTATTCATTTATTTATTTTTTATTCATTTATTTATTTTATTTATTTTTTTATTTTTATTCATTTATTCATTTTTATTCATTTATTTATCTTTTATTCATTTTTTATTCATTTATTTATTTTATTTATTTTTTATTCATTTATTTTATTTATTTTTTATTCATTTATTTTTTTATTTTATTTTTTTTTATTCATTTATTTATTTTTATTCATTCATTCATTTATTTATTTATAAGATGAGATATCTGCAAGGTAAGTTCCTTGGGTTGAGTTACGTCTGTTACAGTTCACTTGTGGTTGGTTGGTGCTCATAGTTTGTGTTGGTAGCTTGCCCCATTCAATAATTTTCCTAAAAATGTAAGCTGTTTTCATCATTACGGTTCGCTGTAGTGTCTTATTATTATTATTATTATTATTATTATTATTATTATTATTATTATTATTATTATTCCATAGTAATCTCAACCTTTGGATGTTTTTAGTTGGATTTTTTTTTCTTAAACATCAGGTCAAATCCTTTGACTTTAGGCATTCAAGCTGTATTAATACTATCGCCGTTCCTAACAGGAAAGTTTTTGCAAAATTGTCAAAGAAATTGTCTTCTCAATCTGATTAAGCTACTTATAGTGGCTTTTTGTTGTGGTCCCAAGCGTTTCAATTACAATGGAAATCACTTTGCCTTTCTTAAAGTTCGAGGTGTTGGCATGGTTTTATTATTTTGTTGTTTCATAGCAGCTTCAACTTTCTGACGTTTTTATTCATTTTTTTTTCTCAGCTTTGGTTTAAACATTGAAGCTATACCTTAACACTTTTGCTGTTCCCAACAGGCAAGTCTTTTGTAAAATTGGAGAGGAAATTGACTTGTCAATCTGATAAAGCCATTTCTGGTGGCTTTTTTATGGTCCCAAATGTTCTGATTACAATGAAAATAACCTTGACTCTTTTAAATTTCCAGATTATTATTATTATTATTATTATTATTATTATTATTATTATTATTATTATTATTATTATTATTGTTGTTATTATTGTTATTATTATTATTATTATTATTATTATTATTATTATTATTATTATTATTATTATTAGAAAACTTATAGATATACAGTTTCAATGTTCTTGGTTCCATGTAGCGCTTCTTCAGGTTTTGCTTCTGCAGCAGTTTGTCTGGATAGCCCATGTGGTTCATGCGTATTAGTTTCTGCATTCAAGGGTTTTCCTTAATATTTCAGCTGTTTTCATTATTGTTCTTCGTTGTATCTTTCCAGACATTCCTCTGATACCAATTTCTCACGTTTTTTTTCAAACTTTTTCGGAATTGTTCGTAGTGCTCCTAATATAATAGGAAGTATCTTAATTTTCTCGATCATCCATATCCCTTTCAGCTCTCTGGTTAACTCTGTGTATTTTCCCCGTTTCTCCTTTTCTTTCATATTCACCCTGTTGTTAGCTGGAACAGCAAATCTACGATTTGCACAGGACTTTTCTTTTTTGTTAATTATTACGACATCCGGTCTTCTTGCTTGGATGGGGTTATCTGTTTAATTATTATTATTATTATTATTATTATTATTATTATTATTATTATTATTATTATTATTATTATCTATAAATAATGTATACATTTTATGCGGAAATGAGAAAACAAAGTATTTCTATGTGTTCAGGACATTTTTTATATTATATTTTATATTCAGGAAATATTAATTCTTTTCCTCCGAAAAAATTGTATATGTTCGCTAGTCCATGGAAATACATTATATTACCACAGCAGTTCAGTTCATTTCCACTTCCGTCTGAGGCAAATTACACTAAACACAAAGCGTGAAACAAACCTATAAAACTTAAAGACACAATGTCATCGCACATACGTAATCTCTTCGATGCCTTAGTTACGGTTGCCAAGGCGAGCCTTCCTCGAAATAAGGAACATGAATATTCATGTTCACGTGTGCTTTTCTGTCCTCTGCTGGTTCACTTAATTATTTTCCAAGGCTTATGACGCACACCGATTACATCACAGTGACGTCACCGAGTTACAGATTAAGATTCGGTTATTGTTATCGCCAAAAATCTGTTGAGATAGAAAATTAACGTTCTCCATTATTTGATATTGCTTTTACCACAGAGCAACATTGAAAAAAAAAAAAAACAGTATAATTAAACGGTACTTTATGGTTGTTATTATTATTATTATTAGCTGAGGGAAGGTGGCTTTGCCCTGTCTTAAGATACGCTTAAATATGATATTTTAATTTGTCCAGATTTCGTATTTATTATTATAGAGTCGTGATTTTAAAAGTAAAAAAAAAGAAGTATTTCGGCGTCATCAGCTAGAATTGAAACCAAAAGCGAAACTGTAGCTTTCAGAGCTGGTGATGTTACCACTGTACCAACGTGACACGCATATGAACTGGTTTAAAATTAGAAATAAACTAAGATGAATGTACACAAATGTATAGCGATCTTTTCAATTTTGACCCATTTTTGGTCCGTTAAAAAGTATTTTTTAACCGGGTAAAAGCTCATAAAAAAGGAGGAGATAGAATTTGAAAATATGGAGACAGACACACAGGCAGAAATAAAAAAAACTGTTTTAACCATTTTTTACCCCTTAAAATCAATTTGAACCAATTTTTACCCCTTAAAATCAATTTTAACCAATTTTTACTCCTTAAAAACTATTTTAACCATTTTTGCCCCATAAAAACTATTTTAACCATTTTTTACCCCTTAAAAACTATTTTAACCATTTTTCCCCTTAAAAACTATTTTTTTACCCCTTAAAACTATTTTAACCGGCTAAAGGCCAATAAAAGAACGGTGTGTAAAAAAAATGCAATCATCTGAGAACCCTAGCGCCGCTTTGTGACTTTTAGTTTTGGAGGAGATAGAGTTTGAAAATATGGAAACAGACAGGCATACATATAGCTTTTTATGAATTAAATCATCATCATCATTATCATCAACAACATCAACATCATCATCATCATCATTCACTAGGAGGAGTCACACAGGCTATCATCAAAGATTGCTCTGTGAGACCAACGTGTGGTTTTCTCCTGGTTTCTGAGTGACAATAAGCCTCCCTAGATTTCCAGCACTTCTTCTTTTTTTGATAACCTTTTAAAAAAAAGTTGCGTTATCGAAACAGCCGCTTACGATTGATTTCTCTTTGGCAGCTACAAATAATTGGGAGTGCTTTGGCAGCGACCATTGGTCTTTACTGGGCTTTGGGTAGCAATAAGTTTCCCCAAGGTCTCAGTCCTTTCTGCACTCAGCCATCGGGAGTCTGGCTAATGATTTTTCTCTTCGGTCTTTCCATCCTCCTTGACGCTCATTATTTGGTGTGGTGACTGTTCATGGCGGCACTTACAAAAAAAAAAAAAAAATCGGGCGATATCTTACAATTATACAGTTTCAGTTTTCATGATTCTATGCGATGTCCTTTTGTGTTTTGCATCTGTATCCGTTTCTGTGTCCAGTTTGTGTGTAGTTTATGTGTGGTGTAGTCTCCACATTCAAGGGTTTTCCTTAATATATCTTCTTAGCCATCCCTCTAATTCCAATCTCTCCCATTCTTTTTTCAAAGTTTTCGGTATCGTTCCTAGTGCTCCTACTATTAGTAGTGTTATCTTTACTTTCTTCATTTTCCATATTCTTTTTAGCCCCCTGGCGAGTTCCGTATGTTTGTTATGCATTTCAATCTCCTTGATCTTAACTCTGTTATCTGCTGGACGGCACAATCTACAATCTGGCAGGATTTTTCCTTATTGTTAACTATTAAGACATCGGGTCTTCTTACTTGGATTGGTTTATCCGTTTATATGTCCATGTCCTATAAAATCTTGTGACTTTCATTTTCCAGTACTGCTGCCAGTTTGTGTTTGTACCATTTGTATGTGTGTTCAAAATACAATTGTTTGCATAATTGTCAATGTACCTTGATCGTGTCTGTATTTATATTCTTTTGGGGCTAGTTTGCTGCATTCACTTTTTATGTACTTTATTGTTTCGTCTTTTTGTCAGCAGAGCTAGCATTTGCTGTTTACTTGTGTCTTGTCGATCCTTGCTTCAATGTGGTCGGTTCTAATTACGTTATCTTGTGAAACTCTTATTAATGATTCAGTTTCCCTTTTTAGGTTTACTTTTTTGTAGCTATTTCCAAGTGTTTTCGTTGGGTCTCTTCTTTTGTCATTCTTATGAATCGTCTATGTAGCTGCTTCTCTTCCCATTTTTCTTTCCTCGTCTTATTCCTCGTCTCTTTTTCTATCATCTCTGTTTCTTTCGTGCCTCTTGTTGCAGTAATTATTATTTTAGTGTTCTACATTATGTATTTTTCTAACTTTTTGTGCGTTATTTAGATTCTTATATACAGACCAGCCCTCTTCCCCCGTCTTTCTTATTCACATATAGTCATTCAGTATCACCCTTCTGGTGTATGCAATGTGCATCGTCATGAGTTTCCCGGTCTTCTGGTTGAGATCCTTTCGTTCTTCTTTGGCCCAGCGTATAAACGGTCCAAATTATCTTATTAGTGACACAGCTCACATATTTATTCCTTTAACTAGGTTTCGACCATTTAGTTTATTTTCGATTAGTTTGCTTGTTCTTCTGAGGTATTTTTTCCTATTTTTTCTTTAATTTTTCTTGCTTTGATGGCGTCTCTTCCAGCACTGCCAATTATTTGTAGCTATCATGTTAATCTAGTACCCTCATTTCTGTTTGATTGGGTAGTTCTATACCTTCTGTGTCTTATAGTTTTCTCCTCCTCATGGTCAGCATTGCGCACTTGTCTATACCAAATTCCATTTGAGTATCCTGGCTAAAAATTCGTTTTTATTTGTGTTTCTAGTTCTGTCTTTGTTTTTTGCAAACAGTTTCAGGTTATCCATGTACATTAAGTGGTTAATTTTTTTTCTTCTGTGGTAGTGAACTTGTATCCGGCTTGGCATTTTCTTAGGATGTTGTTCAGGAGCATCAAGGTTATAATGAACAGTAATGGTGATAGGGAATCACCTTGGAAAATTCTTCTTTGTATTTTGATTTCAGTTATGTATTGTCCATCAGCTGTTAGTTCATGTTCCCGTGTCCTCATTGCATTTTCTATCAGGTTGGTTATATTACCTGGTATTTTATACATTCTCAGGTAATATATTATCCATCCTTACGGGATTCGATCATATGCTTTCTATTAGTCTATTAATGCCATGGCTAAGTTCTTTTGTCTACTCTTGACTGCCTGCAGAATTCTGTGGTCGATGTATAATAGATCATGTGTTCCTCTTTTTCCTTTTTGGCATTCTTTCTGTTCATCTGGGAGTAGTCCGCGGTTATGAAGAGATTGATAAATTATTCCCCACAGTTGTGCAGTTAATATTTTCCACATTGTAGGTAAACAGGTTATAGGCATGTAGTTACTGAGGATGGTACCTTTTTCTGCGTCTTTTTGCACCAGTGTAGTTCTACCTTTGGTCATCCATTATAGTACATGTACTACGTCGATGCATTTTTTTAGTTGCAGAACTAGCCTTTCATGAAGTGTTGTAAATTTCTTAAACCAACATACATGTATTCCGTCATGATCTGGTGCTCTCCCGTTGGCAATTATCGTAGGTTTTCTTGCTGATTTCATTCTCCGTTCCTTCTCGAATTTGCTGTGATTCATTTCTTTAAGCCATTCCTCATTTCTATTATGGTCCTTTCATTTTTCCCATATCTGACTCCAGTAGTATTTCGTTTCTGTCGGGTCCGGTTGTTTTGTTTTTTGTTTTTCCTCTATTCATATTTTGATATAATTGGCTTTCATTAATATCAAAGGTATTGTTTTGTTTGCACTGTTCAAATTTGTATCGGTATCGTCGTAGTCTCGTTTTTTTTTCTGCTATTTTTTTCCTTAGCATCTTCCTGTTTCTTGTTGAGCCTCTCGTCGTTGGTCGTATTTCTACTTTCCCATCCTCTTCTTCTTGTTTTCATCTTGTTTATCGCTTTGACTTCTTTCTTTAGTTTGCTGATTTGAGTTTCCAGCCTCAATTTCAATCTAGGTTTTGTTGGTCTTTTTTCTTTGTCTGTCTTTTTTTTTTTTTTTACTTTAAACGCCATACTTACTGTCTTCGCCACCTGCACAGATTAAATTGTTTAGGTTTGTAATTGTCCCTGTTGAGATGTGTAGAAGGAGTTTGTTCACCTTCTCTGTTTCAGTTTTTAGTCTTTTTCCACTCTTGGTTTCTTAAGGATCGAAAGCTTTGTTTTTTTTTTTACTCGTTCATAAGTTTCTTAATGTTTTCTACTTCAGCTGTTTCATAGGTCTCGATCTTGATGTTTCTTGTATCCAAGTTTTGCAGTTCTCCTACATCTGTATTTTCTATGTTTGGGACTTCCCGAGGGTGTTTTTTCGTCTGTTCCATCATTAGTCTTTTGTTGTATTTCATTCAGTTCTAAATATGAAAGCCAGCCTCTCTTGAGGATAATTTTCGCTTAGTCTGCAATTCTTTGTTCTGATGTATGGTAGTCACTGGGCATTTCTTCCTTCGACTTTTGGATCCGTGTTGATTACTTTGGTTTTCCTGTGTTTTATCTGTATTGTTTTGGTACCTGAAATTAGAAGGGATACTTGCCTGTTTTGTGTCGGTGTTATTGTTTCTGAAATTAGAAGAGGAGTCAACATTCACAGGTGACGATCCCATGCTGACCACCGAGGCAACACCTGCCGTTCGTGACTCCCAGATTTTTTCATCTGAATCCCAAGTTACGTATCATTTGTGAATTGCATATTTCATATTATGGTGTTTGTGGCAATTGCAAGTCCGGAATTGTTTTACCTGCGGTTCTGTCACAGAGAGAGTGTTTACCTGTCACGTAGGTGATAGGCAATATGTGCTATCACATGTGCATTAAAAATCATGAACAGACGGTAGAAAGAAGAGGACAAAAAAACTAAGCATTGTACTTAGTATAAGTTGAAATTTGAAAGGGAGTTTGAAGATAGGTCTCGCTTACACGTGTGTGGGGGAATGTTAATACTGGGGAGAATGCGTAGCATTGGCCTCCGCCCATTCGTACTTATTATTTTATTTATTTAATTTTTTTATTACATTTTCACCCCAAACAAGGCACATTGCCACTTTGATGTAGGGGGTTACTATCAGGGACATAAGCTACAGGGGTACTATGTGGGGAGTTGGGCAGCAAGATGTCGGTTCACGTTACACTTGAACTTCTGCATGTCAGTACAGTTGGGGAAGAAGGAACCCGGAAGAGAATTCCAAAGTCTAGCGGTTATGGGGAAGAAACTACTGGAGTAGAAAGCTCTCTTACATCTAGGGATCTCTACTGTGAAGGGGTGCGATTTAGCTTTTTGTCGGGTTTGTCGGGGGTATTTACCTCAATGGGGTACAAGTGCTTGCAGTTCATCGGAGCATTCACCGTTAAAATACTTGTAGAACAGGCAGAGGGATGCAACATTTCGTCGATGGAACAGAGGCTGAAGCTTAGATGACAGTTCAGAACCTATCAGGTTGGCGACTCTCTTTTGAACCCTGTCTAGGAGCGAGAGACTATTAGCAGATACACCAGCCCAAATATGACAACAATACTCCATACATGGGCGAATGGTGGCCTTATAGAGGTGCAGGATACTTTCGGGCGTTAGTAGCTTTCTAGAATGGTAGAGAGAACCTACCTTTTTTCGCAACGGTCCTGGCAATGTTCTCAGTGTAATTGTTCCAACTCATGTTTCCTTTGAATGTTGGACCGAGTTTTTCTCATTTTATTCATTCCGTTAATACTACCTCTTAAGATAAAATTACTAAAACATGATCCGTAACTAAGCAAATGGCTAAGAACGGATTATCAGCTGTATGGCTAAGCGTTTACAGACGTTCGTTAAACATTACATAATTCCGAGTTGTTTAGAGAAAAAAAACATGGATATTAGAAAAGTAAAAAAAAAAAAAATGTTTTAAAAGTACTAAAATTCTTGAGACAAATAACTGTACCAATAAGCAAATATTACTTAACAAGAAAAGAAAATAAACACAAAAAATCTGGGGATTTCTCTCACATTAAGATATTTTTTCTCGTACAAGGAATCTGTAAAAAAATAAAATAAAAACACTTCAAGAAAGTGACATTAAAATTAGCGTCCTTTAGACAGCAAGTAATATTTGTATAATATTTACCTCATCATATCTTGCTTGCATTTCAAGATATAATTTTCCAAAGAACTTTCTTTAAGCCGTTAAAGTTTTGTGGTTTATTATTGGCTCACAAGGGGCTTTCACACAGGCCATAAAGGATCTCTCCTTGAAAACAACCTGTGGTGTTCCCTGGAAGCTGGGTGACAACAAGTCTCCCTAGTTTTCCAGTACTCTCCAACTCTTCTGATATCATTTGCAAATAAATTTGCATTATCGCAACAGCTGCATTTGCAAATGAATTTGCATTATCTCAACAGCCGCTTACCATTGATTTCTCGCTAGCAGCGGCAATTTGTCTCCACTGGAATTTGAGTGGCAATAAACCTTCCCAATGTCCTAGTTCTTTTAACACTTGTCCAGCAGAGGTCTGGTCAGTGCTCTCTTCTCAGTCTTTCCATCCTTCTTAACCCTTCTGTAC